>NC_090931.1:1116849439-1117152469 GCF_040938575.1 Ambystoma mexicanum
ATATCTTTATATGGTAACGGAGTGAGGGATTGGGTAAACACTGTCAGGTGGGCGTCTAAGCCCTTCCTTCAAAGAGGACTACTGTAGACGTCACTAAAAGTACGACGTCCCATTGGTTCTACTAGGACCCTAGATTATTTGGTCCATTGTGATTGGGTTGGCACCAACCCCATGCATACATTTCCACTTTGCTTAGCAGCACGCAGAACAGTCAGCCAGGTGCAGGGTGCCCCATAGTTACCCAGCCTTTCTCCAATTAAGGTTACAATCAATCATCGCTTCAGCAACTATGTCAATTATTTTACTGTGGTTAGCCTCGAAACTGCATCTTCCGCCTGGAAAAGTTCTGATATCTCTGCCTGGGCGGATGCCAAGCGTAGGTGTGAACCCGTGCTTCTCGCTCGGCTGGTCACGTTCTTACCACACTGTGAATCTCTCAATTTGTGCATTTGATTCTTATTCAGCTTGCCACCTGCCTACGCCTCTTTATCTTGACCTTTCAGAGACATGATATTCTGTTCTTAAGTTTCAATTATATGTCGCTACTGTTCGTTCCTTCTATTGGTATAACCTTGGCGCTCCTGGCACGAGTTGCATCTGCCGAGTTTCGATTCAGCAGTCTCTTCTCGTTTTGCAGGAATATGAATCTCTGCTCATTTGGCCTTTAGTAACTTGGGTTGATTCTGCTTCGTTTGCAAAGTGGAATTACACTTGTAATACTGTGCTTCGTTTTGAGGTAGATTATGTACAATGGCGCTTGCCGCACTATTCTTCTACTTAGCATAGCAAGCTGCATTGTTTTCTTAGCTTTCTTGCAGTTCCAAGCATATGTACAGGTGTTAGCTGGTTGAATATCTTCATTGTGTTTACAGCTTAAACTTCTTTGTATGTCAACATCGTTCTCCCCTTTTAGGTTCACGATATCCTTATTCATGGCGTTTCGTCTCTGTCATTCTCGGGTTGTCATTTCTTCTATTTGTACGTCAGTCCAGGTCCTCGTGATGTCACCATTCGTCTTCCATTAAGACATTTTTGGTTTCTTCCGGGACTGTACTTAGGCAATCTTCATTTCGTCTCATTTGCTGGTAAGGTTTCCTTAATGGATACCTTACTGTCCATGGTTTTCTTGGCATCAGTGCTTCAATAGGTGTTGCTCTTCTGAGGTACTGGGCAGAGCCCTACTGCGGCTGTCATGATCTCTGCTTCCAAAAGGTCAGGGTTTTCCCAACTCCCTTGGAAGCAGATCCATAACCCAGGTTCCGAGTGCCAACCAGTCCCAATTGGGACCTTTTGGACCCAGTCCTGGCGCCAGTGGCACCAGGCTCATAAATATGCCCAGTCCCAGCGCTGGAAGCGCGGGGCTCATAATGCTTGGGTGGACTTACCTTCAGCAGACCATGCTGCTTACTTGCCTGCCAGTTGAGCCTCTGATCCTCTTCTGTTTGGAACTACTTTTCCTGTTGGGTGGGGCTGGAGCCACTCCCTAGATTCAGAACACTGGAACTCTTCTGGAAGGCAGGAACTCTTTCCTTACCAGGAACTCTTTTCTTACTTAGGCGTGGCTGTGGAAGGAGACACCTAAGCACTACAGGAGGCTATTTAAACCACACCCGGTGGATGAATCTTGCTTTGCGTTATTCTGCAACCTCTGCAGCAGAACGCTCATCGTGTCTTCTGCATCCGGTCCTGGGCCTAAGGAAAAAGGCTTACCATCCTGAATCCAGTCTTCAGCAACACCTATAAAGACAAGAAAGAACAGGTTAGCATTCCGGCATCTGAAAGGCAAAGGCTTACCATCCTGAATCCAGTCTTCAGCAACACCTATAAAGACAAGAAAGAACAGGTTAGCATTCCAGCATCTGAAAGGCAAAAGCTTACCTACTCTTCGTGCGCTCCGGAGGTCTTCACACTGCATTCCGGCATCTGAAAGACAAAAGCTTACCAACTCTTCGCACGCTCCGGAGGCCTTAGGCGCTGCATCCCGCATCTGAAAGACAAAACAAGGTGCGTTTAAAGACATTGGGGAACTTTAATACTCACGTGCCATTACTCCTTTCCACATCTAATCCAGTGGGTATTCCGGCACCCTGCAGCCGCTCCGAACTCGTACCTGCAAAATAAAAAGACAGTTAGAGCGCATCGTGAAGCAGGCAACAAGCGCTTACTTACGTGCTTCCAGGCGCTTCTATTCATCACACGGGCTCCATCTTCAACTCACTTCAGCCCGTCATCCGCCATCGCCGGAACCCTGCAAAACAAGAGACATCATTACTAAAGACTTTAAAGACATTTGAATGACTCGAAACTTACCGTTCGTGCAGTAAACGACGGACAGCAGTCCTCTGAAGTCAAGAGGCCTGCGCTACCTATCCAGTGAAAAAACTGGTTACAGCACCCTGCCCCGAGGCAGATGGAGAGCTCGGCATTCACTTACCTAAGGTGAGAGCGTTAACCTTTGGGGGTCTACAGGAGAGGAGAAGAGGAAAGAGATAGGGACACCCCAATAACCCCAGTTCATTAACCCCATATTTTCTATCTGCAGACATCTTACTCTACACGTCAGGCATACAGTGCACAGAGGTCCAGCCCAAAGAGCCAACCGGGTGCTACACATCACCTTTGAAGATACGGTAGTCGCCCAGTCCAGACCGGCGCCTCTGCGAGAATCAGGTGAGCGTTACAGAACGCAAAGCCAACCGCAAAACTCTCGCCCAGGCGCTATGGAAACCTCGGATACTGACCCCCTAGCCCGGTTACTTGGGGAACTAAGGGCAGAAGTGCATGCAGCTCGTCAGGAAACGAATGCTCTAAGAAGGGAACTAATTATTTCCAAGGAGAGAACAGACAATCTTGCTAGACAAGTGCTACAGTCACAAGCCGGACAGACCCCGTTACCCGCATCAGGGGCAAATCTTCCTTCAACATCCTCTATGAATCCAGTGCAGATCAACCTACCTGGGAATGTACCTCTGGCTCCGCCCGAACAATTTTCTGGTGACCCAAAGAGGTTTGCAGTATTTATCAATCAGTGCTGGTTGCACTTCTTATGCCGGCCAGCAGCCTTTCCAACTGATCAAGCAAAAGTAGCTTTTGTACTTTCGTACCTTAGTGGCAATGCGGCAGACTGGTCGATCCCTCTAGTTAATCAAGATGATCCGGTTCTCCATGATTTTCAAGCCTTTCAGCTTAGTATGGAAAAACTGTTCGCAAGACATTCACAGGGGCAGGCCTTGGACAATGAGCTTCTTTCGTTGCGACAGGGTAATCAAGACCTTTTGGCTTATATTGCATCTTTCAATAGACTAATGGAAGCTCAATGGCCTGAGGACAAAAGGATTACGCTGTTTTATAGAGGTCTACGTGGAGAGCTCAAAGACGTTTTAGCCCAAGTAGTGAATCCCCCACAAGACTGTTCGGAGTATATAGACTTGGTCGTTCAAATAGATCACAGGCTGCAGAACAGGAAGGCCGATCGTTCCAAGTTTGATGCTCGAGTATTTTCCAAACCGCCAACTCCTTCCAAAGGAGTAGACTCCGGGGAACCCATGCAAATAGGGGGTCTGAAAGGTCCTCTAACACAAAGGGAGCGGGAAAGGAGGAAACAGTTGCAATTATGCCTATATTGCGGAAACTCAGGGCACTTTCTTCGAGACTGTCCGGTGAAACCTGCCAAGAAGGCAGTAGGAGCTGCAGTTACCAAAGTTACAAACTCTGAGCAGGGAAACGACCTCGCCCGACAAGAATAGAGGTCCTCTTGCCGAGCGTGAAAACCAGTTCCGTGACCTCGCATTTCGTGATACCTATGGTCCTCATTAGCCCTGATAATCCGGATCGATTACATGCAATTGAAGCTTACGTCGACAGCGGTGCCATCGGCAATTATGTGGATCATGAAATGGTTTTGAGGATGAATCTAACTCTTTGTCCCAAGGCTGTAAAGGACGTCATTACTACGGTGGATGGTACGGAGATAGCCTCCGGGCCAGTAACGCATACCACTCAAGAGGTGACGCTAGTAAGTCAAGATGGACACCATGAGAAGATCGTGTTCGATGTGATCAAGGCCCCTCAGTTTCAGATTATTCTAGGAATACCTTGGTTAGAGAAACACAATCCTCTGATCGATTGGCGAGCAAGAACGGTCCAGTTTCCAGAATGTGTCTCTACTTGTCACCCTCCACCTGGTGTTGCACTGGCCGCAATTTCTTCAGAGACTCCCCAGTTACCTCCCGAATACCTAGAATACCAAGATGTTTTCCGGAAGGATCAGGCTAACTCTCTACCTCCTCATAGGTCTTATGACTGCCAGATAGACCTGATACCTGGATCTACTCCTCCTTGTAGTAGGATTTATGCCCTCACCGAGCCTGAGAACCTTCACCTTCGACAATACCTGGATCAATACCTGGCAAATGGGTTTATTCGTCCTTCCAAGTCCCCTGCTTCTTCAGCTTTGTTCTTCGTTCCAAAAAAGGAAGGAGACCTTAGAACTTGTATCGATTATCGCTCCCTGAACCAGATCACCGTTAAGAATAGATATCCGTTACCTTTGATCCCTGAACTCCTGGACCAAGTCAGAAAAGCATGCATATATACAAAGCTGGATCTTAGAGGAGCTTACCACTTGGTACGAGTAAAAGAGGGCGATGAATGGAAGACGGCCTTCCGCACCAAGTATGGGCTATTTGAATATCAGGTCATGCCCTTCGGACTTTGCAATGCCCCGGCCGCCTTTCAATATTTTATGAACGATGTCCTCAGAGAGCTCATAGATGTATGTGTTGTTTACATTGACGACATCCTCGTTTATTCTTCATCGGAATCTGAACATCGGAAACACGTGAAAATGGTCCTCGAAAGATTGCGTCAACACAAACTTTTCGCTAAGTTGGAAAAATGTGTTTTCAACGTGACTGAAGTTGAATTCTTGGGATTCATATTATCACCTGGCGGAGTGCGTATGGATTCAAAGAAGGTCGATGCAGTTCTCAAATGGCCATCACCATCCTCCGTAAAAGGTGTGCAAAGCATGTTAGGCTTCGCTAACTTTTACCGCAGGTTTATCCCCGAATTCTCTCGAATAGTCCAGCCCATCACTGCCTTGTTAAAGAAAAACAAACGTTTTGAATGGTCTACCGAGGCGGAACAAGCTTTCCAGGATTTGAAGACTAAATTTATCTCTGCACCAATCTTAAAACACCCTCGCCCCGAACTCCCCTACATCGTGGAAACTGATGCTTCAAGCCTTGCCATGGGGGCAGTTCTATCACAAAAGGACCCGGTAACCAATCAGTTGCATCCCGTGGCATTTTGGTCCCGCAAATTCTCGCCTCCTGAAATCAATTACAAGATTACTGACAAGGAACTTCTGGCTATCAAGTCTGCCTTTAAGGCTTGGCGGCATTATCTGCTGGGGGCCCGACACACCGTTACTGTGATTACGGATCACCGAAACCTGCAATATTTGAAGACCGCAAAAGCCCAATCCTCTAGACAACTCCGTTGGGCATTATTCTTTGCCGAGTTTGACTTCATAATTACCTATCGACCTGGTACAAAGAACGGTAAAGCCGATGCCCTTTCTCGGATGGGAGTGGAAGAACACTTGGTCAACCCTAAACCTGTACCAATCATTCCCGAACAGAGAATCCTGGGTGTAATCGCCACAGAATCCATAGAGGAAGTTAAGGATAAAGCCAGGCAACTTGTAACTCCAGCAGACATACAGAATTGGCATCTGCAGGGAAAGGACTTTGCAGTAAAGGACAACTTATTGTATTTCCAAGAACGATTATACCTACCCAGCACAGATTTACAGAAAAAAGTAATCTCTTGTTATCACGACTCTTTACTGGAAGGTCATCCCGGTATAGCCAAGACCTCAGAAAAGATCAAGCGCTACTTCTGTTGGCCGTCTTGGAAAAAAGATATCAGAGACTTTATAATGTCCTGTGGAATATGCGCCCAAAACAAGAGTCAAAAGGAAAGACCAGCAGGCCTCTTACGCCCTATTGACATCCCACCTCGCCCTTGGCATACGCTTTCTATGGACTTCATCACCGATCTACCTCCATGCTCCGGATACAATACGATTCTAGTAATCGTGGACTTATTCTCCAAGATGGCGCATTTCATTCCGCTCAAAGGCTTGCCAACAGCAGCAACTCGGGCCCGAGAATTTCTCGAAAACATCGTCCGACTGCACGGTTTTCCTTCGGTTCTAATTTCGGATCGAGGTAGTCAATTTATTTCTCATTTTTGGCGAAGTTGCTGTCTGTCGGCTCAAATTGATGTGAGACTATCGACCAGTCACCACCCTCAGACCGACGGACAAACCGAGAGGACCAATCAAACTCTGGAACAGTATTTACGCTGCATGCTGCAACAAACTGAAAAAACTTGGAAGATATCCTTTGGATAGCCGAGTATGCCTACAATAACTCTGTCCATTCGGGAACTGGGAAAACCCCGTTTTTTCTTTTGTACGGCAGTCACCCTCGAACCTCGGAGTTGGATCCCCTCCAAGATCTTGAAACACCAGCAGTAGACTACCTGCATTCTACAATCACCCAAGCCTTTAAGGAAGCCGTTTCTCACCTTTCAAGGGCTAAATAACAATACAAGAAAGGAGCAGATCAACATCGGAAGGAAGCCCCTCACTATCAAGTAGGGGATCAAGTCTGGTTATCCACCAAATATCTATCTCTAAAAGGGCCACGCACATTCAACCCAAGATACCTTGGTCCCTATTCCATCACTACCATAGTAAACCCAGTAGCGGTCAAGTTGGACTTGCCCCCGCACATGAAGATACATCCGGTCTTCCACGTCTCTCTATTAAAACCCGTGCAACCTCAAACCCGACTAACCAAATCTCCAAAACCTATCCTAGTGGATGGAGAACTCGAGTTTGAAGTCAAAAGCATTCTGGACTCCAAGATCTCCAAATCTAAACTATTCTACCTAATTGACTGGAAAGGCTACGGCCCCCAAGAGAGATCCTGGGAACCTGCTGAATATGTCCACGCTCCTCGCCTAATCAAAAGATTTCACCGAACATTTCCTGACAAGCCAAAACCCCCGGAGAAGCCCGGTTTGGGAGGGGCCTTGAGGGGGGGTACTGTCATGATCTCTGCTTCCAAAAGGTCAGGGTTTTCCCAACTCCCTTGGAAGCAGATCCATAACCCAGGTTCTGAGTGCCAACCAGTCCCAATTGGGACCTTTTGGACCCAGTCCTGGCGCCAGTGGCACCAGGCTCATAAATATGCCCAATCCCAGCGCTGGAAGCGCCGGGCTCATAATGCTTGGGTGGACTTACCTTCAGCAGACCATGCTGCTTACTTGCCTGCCAGTTGAGCCTCTGATCCTCTTCTGTTTGGAACGACTTTTCCTGTTGGGTAGGGCTAGAGCCACTCCCTAGATTCAGAACACTGGAACTCTTCTGGAAGGCAGGAACTCTTTTCTTACCAGGAACTCTTTTCTTACTTAGGCGTGGCTGTGGAAGGAGACATCTAAGCACTACAGGAGGCTATTTAAACCACACCCGGTGGATGAATCTTGCTTTGCGTTATTCTGCAACCTCTGCAGCAGAACGCTCATCGTGTCTTCTGCATCCGGTCCTGGGCCTAAGGAAAAAGGCTTACCATCCTGAATCCAGTCTTCAGCAACACCTATAAAGACAAGAAAGAACAGGTTAGCATTCCGGCATCTGAAAGGCAAAGGCTTACCCTCCTGAATCCAGTCTTCAGCAACACCTATAAAGACAAGAAAGAACAGGTTAGCATTCCGGCATCTGAAAGGCAAAAGCTTACCTACTCTTCGTGCGCTCCGGAGGTCTTCACACTGCATTCCGGCATCTGAAAGACAAAAGCTTACCAACTCTTTGCACGCTCCGGAGGCCTTCGGCGCTGCATCCCGCATCTGAAAGACAAAACAAGGTGCGTTTAAAGACATTGGGGGACTTTAATACTCACGTGCCATTACTCCTTTCCACATCTAATCCAGTGGGTATTCCGGCACCCTGCAGCCGCTCCGAACTCGTACCTGCAAAATAAAAAGACAGTTAGAGCGCATCGTGAAGCAGGCAACAAGCGCTTACTTACGTGCTTCCAGGCGCTTCTATTCATCACACGGGCTCCATCTTCAACTCACTTCAGCCCGTCATCCGCCATCGCCGGAACCCTGCAAAACAAGAGACATCATTACTAAAGACTTTAAAGACATTTGAATGACTCGAAACTTACCGTTCGTGCAGTAAACGACGGACAGCAGTCCTCTGAAGTCAAGAGGCCTGCGCTACCTATCCAGTGAAAAAAACTGGTTACAGCACCCTGCCCCGAGGCAGATGGAGAGCTCGGCATTCACTTACCTAAGGTGAGAGCGTTAACCTTTGGGGGTCTACAGGAGAGGAGAAGAGGAAAGAGATAGGGACACCCCAATAACCCCAGTTCATTAACCCCATATTTTCTATCTGCAGACATCTTACTCTACACGTCAGGCATACAGTGCACAGAGGTCCAGCCCAAAGAGCCAACCGGGTGCTACACATCACCTTTGAAGATACGGTAGTCGCCCAGTCAAGACCGGCGCCTCTGCGAGAATCAGGTGAGCGTTACAGCGGCTCTCTGCTGGTTTATCTGCTCGTCATACATCACATATTTTGGTATGAACGTTCCTGGTACTTCAAAATGGGCGACTGGAGTGAAGGCTGTATTTGGGACCTCCTCTACACTCCCCCCTCTGGGCGATTGATCGACCAACTTTCACCTCCGTCTTTGGATTCAACGTACTCGATTCTTCTGTATTTATCTTCACTCCATCGCCTGGGTTCATTCCTTCTTCTTCAAACCATCATGTACAGACCCAGAAGATGAAGTGTCTCTTTGGAGTCCATATTTTTATTACTCCTTTCAGGCTTCCTGCTGTCCTTACATGTTCGTCTTTATTCCATGTCATTAGTTGACATTGTACATTTGGGCTACAATAAATCCATCTTCCCACATAATGTCTCTGCTTCCTGGGATAGAGAAACTTTGTTCCTTCTGGTGCGTGAATACTGGTCTTCACAAAGTCTCTTATTTCTTCATCAGTCAGGTCATTGGGCTTCCATTGTGGCTTGACATCAATCATGATCTTCATCCCTATGGCTTTCTTCGCAGTATTCCGGCACTGAGAGATGATCATCTTGATAACGCAAAATCCTAGCAATATCATCACTAGCAGGGCTCCCAAGAACTTGAATGCATCTGCCATCCATTGCGGGACCCACGAGAATAGTGAACCAAACCAGCTGTCATCAGTTTCATTGATCATCCGGTTCCGCAGGTTTGTCAGCATACCTATGGCCTCTGTTAAGGTTCCATTCTCCTCATCGTGAGATGGTATAAATGTGCAACATGATTCTCTGATTTTTGCACAAACTCCTCCATCCATAGCTGTGATCATGTCAAGGACATATCGGTTCTGAAGAGTCATCAGTCGGATGGCTCTTAGCTCTTCCTTGATCGCATTGAATCCTTTTATGGTCGTGTTGATCGTCTGCAGTAACTCCCATCTGGTTATCTGCAACCATTTAGTATTTGCTCCAACTTGGATTCTTGGCATAAAAATCGTTGTGAACACGGATGAGGTGAGGCTGAACAGCCTGCGTTCATATGGGATTGCATGAAAGGCTTCTTCTGATTTAGCAGGGAAGTATTTCTCTCTCTTCATCCAAGTTATTAGTTCCACAGAACTCTTCTTCCTCAGGTGAGCATCTGCTTTCGGGAAACTGTCAATATTCAGGTCACTTTTCAGGATCACCAATGCTGTAACGTGTTCATTCACTATTGTGCATATACCTCCCCAGTCTCTTGGCAGTCTGATGTATGCCTTGGATCTGCATGCCCAATAATGATCCATAATTAGTGCAGTTCCATGCACCATTCCTGGAGCGTCAAAAACTCCTCCACAGTTCTTAATCTCTCCCATCTTTCTAGTGCCATCATTCCTGAAGCAGAATTTTGGGCTTTCTAGTGGCACTATCTGCAAGTGTCCGCCTCTGTCTTCGACCCATGTCAATAGTTTTGCAAGTTTCGACCACAATGGCTTGCAGCCGTTTTGCACGATGTCAGTTTCTTTGTAGAGTCCAGTGATCACCCAGGCTCTGCAAATCACCACTCCTTTTTCCCACCCATCTGGTGAAAGCACTGTTCCCCAAATCTGCATTTGGGCTCTATTCTTCCACTTTCAAGCTTCCTCTGGAGTTTTTCCTTGGACATTTAGTCTCTGGTTCACTTCCCATTTTATTCCCGCTCCTTTAACTCCAGGCTTCTCGTACCTGATCACATGATTCCTAGTATAAACTCTGTCTTAATGTTTTGAACATAATCATCTTCGTCGGGATAGGCCGTTTCAGTTGCCTATATTAATGAGGCATCACTACCCATGAACTCGCCTCTGGTCTTGCACATTGCTACGTGTGACAGACAGTGTGCTGTCTGGACATCAATTTCTACAGCTACGAAGATCTTGGATTTCCCCATGCTGTAGGGTAGGAGTGCACAAACAAAGCATTCCCCTTCTGAATTTAGTCTTCAAACTTCTTTCATATGCTGGTACCACATTTTGTTTCCCAAATGTGCTGTGCTGTCCAGGTAGTCGTTTAGTTCAATGTCATCTTCATGCATGCTTCTCTTGATTCTTAGTGATTTCCTGTAGTTGGCTATAACTACATCCCTAAATGCATCTATATGGCTTTCTTGCTGGATGATTCTCAGGTATCCCGGTCCATGGTGCCGGCTTCCTCATCTGCGCCATTTGAGTGGATAAGAGTCTGGCAGCTCTTTCCCTCTCTTCATACATCCTTTTCTGTCGGGCTAGAAATGTTCGTATCCATTCTGGCATTGGTCTAATATATGGTTGTACTGTGGAACTGGTACTTGTCCCCTGTGTTGGAACATACATGTTTGGCAATACAGTCTCTGCGGTTTTATTCTTCAGTTCCTCTTGTATTTTCCTTGCTTTGGCTTTGACCGGCCATAATGAGTCTATTAGTTGTGCTTGTGAGATCTTCCTTGAGTTTGTCTTTGTCTCCATCAGTGTTGTCTTATGGGTGTTTATCATTATCATTTTTGTTGGTTTCTTCTCAGATTCCTCTGGTCTTTCTACAATGTCTGTTGTGGAGTTTCTTATGGCAAGCAGTCTTCTTTTCTACTGTTTTGGCTTGTGGTTCTGCAGTCATTGACACTAGGCCCGTTTCGTGTGCATTCAGTGTTTGCATGCGTGTGGTTGTCAGTAACCTTTCTTCATTCATTCTTTGCCGACCCTGTCTTCAGCTTTTCTGTTTACCACCACAAGTGTGTGTGTGTGTGTGTCATTGCTAATCACATCCATTTCAAGATCATTCATTCCTCCATCAGATCTTCTAGGGACTGGAATGACTGAGGTCTAGGTGTTTTTGTGGGTTTCATGCGTGCGTCATTAGGTGGGTGCACTGGAATTGGAATGCTTTGTGCATCAATAAAAAATGCAGTTCTGATCGTTCAAGACAGTAAAACAATGATGAATATGATACACAAATACATTATGCCCCTGTATGTCAGGCTGCAGCATTTACTTACAGAGAAGTGTGGTATCTCTCCTCCTGCGGGAGGACCAGATCGCTGCTCTGGATCTCCATCTCAATCATTCACCAAATGTCAATGTTTTATTGTTTTCCTTTACACAATATTGTCTTTCGGACTCTGTGGTTAAGGGTCTCAGGAGTTCCACAAGTGCCCCCCCCCCTCTTGCAGGTGACGGATTGTCTCATTTCAGGATACAGTTCCTTTGCTAGACTACGGAAAAAATCAAATTAACACTTCAGTAAGTCATTTTACTGTGCATGTTCAAAGTAAGAAAGCTCCCAGTCCACTCCTTGGATTTGCTTCAGTCCCGAGGACATATTATATGCTGATCAGTATGAAGAAATAAGGACAAAATAACAAATGCAGTAAGTGGAGTCTTTGACATTGCTTCCTCGATCTGTCCCTTGGCGGAAGGCTTTTAGAATCTCCTCATAGTTCTGCTGATGGTTAGAGAGTTCTACTTGGAGCACAATTCCATGCAAAGGCACGCCCATCTCTGCAACATTAGCTGGATCTCTGATGACTGTGAGAACATCAACATCGATCGGTCTCCCCACTAGCTCTGGAAAGTCAGTGACTAGGTGAAAAAGGATGTCGTGGGCCAATCTGCTGTCCTCTGGTGACTGGGACATTTGTCCCGGTTTGCTGATGTTCAGGATTATATGTTCTCTCCTTGATGTAAACAAGGTCTGCACTGTCCGGTCGTGTGGAGTGCGACTAAGATCACAATTCTATTGAAAAGTTGGCTTAAATGTTCTGTATTTGCTGGGTCTCGAAGAAACGTGTGCATCTGTTCTTCCAACAAGAGTTGGACAATCTTCGATTATGCGAAAGAACAATATGTTGATAAGCTCATTTATTTCCGTCTGTGTTTGGGACATTTGGTTCCTTCTCACTGTACTCCGGAAGTAGGAGAAATTTTTCGGCAATGGCAGTAAGCAGTCTTATTGTCTTTTCGTTTTCAGGATCTTGAAGAAAGTCAGTGACATTGGTGAGCCTCCCTACCAATGACAGCTATGATCTTAGCACTAGATCAAGTTATGAGACCACATCCTTGGCGATGTCGCTACTGCGGGACACCATAAGTGATTCCGAATAGGGTCTCAGTGTGGAATGAGCCGGGATATTGTATTTGCTTCCAATGTAAGTGTCCTCGGTCAAAATTTGGCATATTCTTTTCTCGTCAAGGCTTAAGTGTGCCTCAGTCCAAAGTTCAAAGGCTATGTTGTAGCTTATGCGTGCGATTTTTCTTCTTCACCCTGCAACTAGGATGCAGAGTGTTCGTTTTTTTATGTCCTTATCCTCTTTTTTGCTTAGAGAAAGTGTCCAATTTAAGCCACACTTTGCAAAAGTTATTTGTCTTTGTCTGGCTAGTCATGCGTCGTCCTTACTCGTCATGGATCTCGTCTGCACGTGCTGTGGTTCTTCCCCGTCGCTCGTCGACTCCTCTTGTTGGGGTGCAGGCAGGGGGCCTTCTCCGATGTAGGGTTCGATATCGCCGAGAAAAATCCAAGCTCTCCTGCCTTGCAGTTTCACTGCGGATGGGGTACAGTCCTCCACTGTGAAGGGACCGTTAAACCTTGGCTCGTCTTACTTTTTCCTTGTATGGTTCCTCACAAGGACGGTGTCTCCAGGGAAGACGGATGGAACACGTAAGCCCTGAACTTGGTCTGTTGTAGTATCTCCTGTGTTCTGTGCTGCTCTGCACCCTTTTTGTCATCACTGCAGATGGTGTGAAATTAAAGTAAGGCAAGATCTCATGCAGTTCAGATAGTTTTGCATTTCAGACCCTAAAATTTCTCCTGTTGACTGGGCATCACATCTAGCTCTAATCCAGGGTGTCAAGGGAGTTCATTCTTCCTGTGGCTATCTTGTGTGGCGTAAGATGATTGTCAAAACCGGGTTGCATACAGTGTCAAAGGAAGGCAGTGCAACCATCCCTTTCTTAGAGTCAGCTTCAACTTGGCTATCCTTTCCTTTAACAAGCCGTTGAGCTTCTCACAGATTCCTTACCTTGCGGATGATACGCCGACGAGAACTTGTGCTTTATACCAAGCAGCAAGCTAATCTCTTTAAATGTCTCGTTTACAAATGAGCTCTGTTATCTTATCTCATGACTTCACACACCCCCCACCTGGGGGAACACCTCACAAAAAATGTGGCCGCCCAGGTAGAGTCTGGGTGTGTATATGGACCTGCCTCAATAAATCTAGAGAATGGACACACCACAACAAGTATCTGTACCCGTTACATACATGAATCATGTCGACGTAATCGACATTAAAGTGCTGAAAAGGCACATTTGGCCTTGGGATAACTCCTCTCATTACTTTTAATGTGTACCCAGCCGCAAATTGCTGGCAGATTATACAGTTCACTATAAAGACTGCAACATGCTCTGTTAAATCCGGTATGAACCAGTCTTCTGCGAGTGTTGCTGCTAGATTCTCTTTAGTCATAAGTGCCGAATAATGTAACTGCTCCAGCGCCATCTTTAATAGGGCTACAGGCATTACTGCTTTACCAGTGCTGTCTTGTTGCCACAAGCGGTCAGAGGGGTTTAAAGAACACTCTCGACGTTTCCAAATATTCTTTTCTTCCTGTGGCACCTGCCCTTGGAGTTCCATTAGCTGCGTTTACCCCAGATTACTGTAACTTTCAGGTGGTTCGTGTAACCATCATTCGCTCGTTGGCATGGATAACTTCCACTTCCATGATCGTTTCACTTTTGGATGCCTTACGCTTGGCTTCCGTGTCTGCCGCTTGATTTCCGCATGAGATACAATCTGTCTCCGTGTGGGCGGCGCATTTCACGACTGCTATGCCCACTGGGAGCTGTAGTGCCTTAATGAGTCTGTACAATAAGGCTGCGTGCTGCACTGGTGTGTCGTCCGCTCGGAGGTAGCCCCTCCTTTTCCAGCACGCTAAGCCTGTGTGCCCTGTTGAAGTCACATAGGCGGAGTCACTGCACACAGTTACATCCTGGTCTGCGCGATTCTCAAGGGCGAGTATCAACGCCAATAATTCTACAGCCTGTGCTGAATAATGAGATGGTATTCGCGCACTAATAAGTACTTGAAATTCTCCATTTGCTGTGTGTTTCACCACAGCAATGCCAGTATATCTTTGTCCGTCACTTTGATCGATCCTCGAAGACCCATCAATGAAGACTATCTCTCCTCCTGCCAAGGCATTTTCTTTCACCCTGGGGATTTCATCATAGAATTCTTCATAATTTGCACAGTCAGGTGTTGGCTCTCTTTCAGTGACTGGCTCCGAAACATAACTGGGTTCACTATCTTACATCGGACTACCTTAATCGATGGATTTGATATGATCACTTCATAAGCAGAAGCTCTCTGAGATGTCAATGTGCCCTTTGGTTTCTCTAAAATGGCAAATAGTGAGTGCTTGACGTACAACGTCATGGAGCATCCCATCACAATGGTTGTAGCCTTCTCTATGGCGAACGCTGCGGCAGCTAAACTTTGTTCACACGGGAAATTACCTTATTACTGCGTCCAAATTTCCACTATAGTATGCCGGGCTTGTACCCCAATGTGGTTCTCTGTGAGAGTACTGCCGTCATAACGCTGCCATTCGTGTGTGAAAACAGGTAAAATTCCTCGTCTTCTTCCTTATGACCTTTTTGGTTTCTTCAGGGACTGTGCTTCGGCAATCTTCATTTCGTCTCATTTGCTGGTAAGGTTTCCTTAATGGATACCTTACAGTCCATGGTTTTCTTTGTATCGGTACTTCAATAGGTGTTGCTCTTCTGATGCGTACTGCACAGAGTCCTACTGCGGCTCTCTGCTGGTTTATCTGCTTGTCATACGTCACATATTTTGGTGGGAATGTTCCTGGTACTTCAAAATGGGCGACTGGAGTGCAGGCTTTATTTGGGACCTCCTCTACACTGTGCAAACTGTTTCTCTTCTTTCCTGCTGTCATTTTTATAACCACTCCCCCCTTAACACACCTGTTATGAAATTCCTAGAGTGCACACGGAACAGGAAACCAGCTTGTATCTTACCAAAGCATTGCAAGTACACACATTGCATGTATTTGCACAGAGTGCCTGCCACTTCCCCTCCCATAATCTACAAAATAATCATATGGTCATTTGTTCTATCTACTAACATCAGGAGGCACTTACTTACAAAGCTGTGTGCTTACAAACCTTTCTTTTAATGCCCACTTGCATAATTGTTTCAAACTCATTTCCATTTCACCACCCCTCTCATGTATTTTGACATGAAAAAGGAAAACCATATTGGAATCATTTTTAAAGCAAGTTGAAGTTGCAGGTCCAATGTAAAATGCCCACAATGCGCACAGAGAAGGGAAACTGCATCTATGTTGGCAAACCATCGCAAGTACATACTTTGCACAATTAACAGAACGTACCATTGTTGCAAAAACAAACAAATGTATTTGTACATTGCGAACAGTGCCATTTGAAATGTGGCCAAATAAATCAAAGAACTGAAAGGTTTCCTCCACTCATGTAGCAAGCATGTATATGCCGAAAAATTAATTGAGCTCCACACACAAACATTTTCCTTTCCAGTCTGTACATCTTTCCAAGCCTTTTCCTCACCCTACTACAACTTCCACTAATCCATTTCCACACTTAATAGTGCAACAGCAACACATAAACCTGCAAAAGTGCACCTAACAGGACACACTTATAAATATTTCACTAACCTCCTCCAAAGTCCCCATTCATATACAAAGCTCTGCAATTTAACACATACAGTACCTCTTCCTGGCAGGAAATCCTCCTGCAAATTTACCTAATCTATTCTTCAAGTGCAATTACTGTGCCATTAACACACATATGCACCAACTTCCTTCTTTCGCAATTGCAGTGAAGCCCACACTCCTCAAAGTCAGTGGCTTCTTAACTACAAAACGGAATCCAGAAGAAACCTACTCTTTGCATCCAACCAAGTGCAATACTGTTGTAGTGTTCTGCCTTTTACTCAGACAGTGCAGTGTTCTTGTATTGTAGGACACACAATTGTATCAACCCAACAGCATTTGATTCACTATTACTGATTGCAATTCAGCAGGTACACACTTTGTATGGTCATCTGAACACCAGTATAGTAACACAAACATGAGTACAGCCTTCCCAACCTGAAGTAACAGCCCATTCCACAATCCCACACCTCTACCTATATGCCTACTCTCATGCATAGTGCACACATCTAGATTGCACAACCTCCCAACCCACTCTTTTTTCTCCAAGACACCAAACAATGCCTACCAAAATGCAACTCTGTAGAAAGCAACCAAGAAATAGAGCAGATCAAACTAAAAGTGTAGCAGAATTTGTACAAAAAGTTCAAACAAACCAGCTAATACAGTCACTAAGCCAAACTGAAGCACCATGCAGGGAAGAAAGTAACTCTTTCAAAATGTTAAACTAAAAAGAAATGTATAAAGAAGACTGCAACTACCACTAGCCAACACTGCACCTATAAATCTTGATGCAGCCACAAGTAAGCATACCAAAACGTTTTCCACCACAGAGTCCTTCAGAACCTTATAAAAACAGGGGACAAATCACACTCAACCCTTAAAACCTACTGCAGAAAACGAATCCTGGGATCTCTCGACAGTGCAATCCTTCTCAAAAGGAAATTATTAATATTAGTTTAAAACAGAATGAAACAACTAACAAAACTAACTGCTAAACTACAACAAGGACTTTGCAACAGACGGAATATCAACAAAGATAGCTTTGCAAACATCTGTGCAAGTGAGTGGAGTCACACCACCAGCACAGAGCCATATTTTAATGAAGACCCATACAAAAACAAACCCAATTGCCATACTTAGCAGTGGACCAGGGTATGAAAAGGTTAATACCATTATGGAACAAGAAAAGCTGCTCACAAAAACATCCCCAGCAAACTTAGCATCAACTCTCCATTCCACTGAACCAATACATCCAGTCTACAAATGGTCAAGCACATCAATGTGTAACGTGCGCCAAAAGTCTTTCACATCTTTACGCCAGTTCCTCAATCAGTATGTGAAAAGCAAAGACAAATTAAAAATTAAAATATTACAAACTATAGACGCCTGTGCAGTGCACAAATACACAGGACTACGAGGACATGTATTAGCCTGCATTTCTGGACCTACTTGCAAAAGCACCTTCCACCATATCAAAATGTTAGCAACAAACCATTCAACTGTACAAAATCTCATTCATAAACTGTACTATGCAAAAAGTCCTGCATTAGCACTGACCATTTAAATAACATGCTTCTACATGGTAGAGCCAAATAACTACTCGAGGAACTAGAGCACATACAAAGCAAATATTTTGGAAGTGAAACCCACTTACAAAATCCAGTACCTTTAGAACTGAGTATCAACAACCTTGCAGATGTCAACCCACTATTACACACATACACAAAAGAAACACAAAAGTTTAAAAGCACATCTGCTGAAGTACCAAACCATGTGTGTGTGTGTGTATTTTTTGCCGCTACAGGTGTACTGAACTTCGGCTTTGAGTAAGTATTCAGCCGAATTCCGGCTGAAAAAAAACTATTCCGCTCCAGCTGAATAGTTTCTTGCTATTCGTCTCTTGCAGAATACTTTGTCATTCTCATTTGAATACAATGCAACAAGAACTCAGAAAGGCAGATATGGACTTCAGTTTGAAAACCTGAATAGACTCAGACCAGACACTTAGCCACAAGACCAGACAAATTACCATCACACAGCTATAAAATATCTTGTTATCTGTTCTTTAGGGCATGTTTTGTTACATATTCTTAGACATGAAAGGTGCTCACCTTTTATGCTTAGCCAGCAACAATACAGGAACATCTTTTCTTTTGAGACTGTTTATATGCAATGTGCACTTTCTTCAGTTGGAAAAGAAAAACGGAAAGAAATGTGCATATTTCACTTTACGATACATTCAGTTCCTGTCATGTCACCTCCCATTGGTTACGTCATAGTTTTCTTTTTTTTTTTTAAGGACTTGAGTCCCGAGTTTAACATTATCTGATATTTTGTCAGGAATCATAAGGTGCGTATGTTTGTGTATGGCGAGAAGGAGCGACAAGGTTAAGTGAAAAGTGTGCAGCATTTGTTCCTATGGGCCATGCCCATGGAGAAACATTAAGAAATCAAAATCGGTAGTGGAGACTAGCAGGGCAGTAATATGCCCCCACCTAACAGGCCTCTCAGAGGAATTTATGTTGGGTAATCTCTCCAGTTCCAAAGTGGACCAGTGTGTGACAGCAGGTAAACATAGGTGTGAGGACTTTGTATGAGACACTCGGATCTATGCTCCGTTGGTGGAATTTGTAGGATGTAGGGTTGGGAGAGCCAGAGAATTCCTGGGATGGGCCAAATCGGGGCCGAGCCTTGGAGTCCGGCTTGGCTACAAGTGGCAAACGTGGGTTGAACCATCAGAATTAGCATGCAAGTCTTGGAACCAAAGACACCATTGCTGACACACTGCCGGCATACACTGCACGCCCCCAATACTGGCATCCTGCCTCCTCAACACATCCAGAAACTTCCTACTTGGGGCCTCCAAACACCTTACACAAATACCATACATGGAATTCCATCTCCCACCCCAACACCACAAATCCCCTACCTCGAATTCTGTTTGCCCATCCCTACTAAACAAATCCCTGCATGGCCTCCCATCACCCCAGACCACGCAGAGAGAAAACACCCTACACCTACCCGGAGTAATAAGACAATGAAGGTGAAATCTGCTTTTTTTCTGGCTTTTATACTTTAAATAAAGATGCTGCATTGATTACAATGAAGAGAAAAAATAAAAGTATAGAATGCATGTAAAATGGTGCTTTTTTTTAGTTTTTTCAAGTTTGGAACATGATTTATTAATTAAAGCAACTATTCGGCTGAATAGTTTAAACTATTCAGTATTCGGCTGAATACTAAATATGCTATTCAGCACAGCCCCAGTTGCCGCAGAACCTTTTATAAAAATAGCACCAAAATTGTAGACCATGTACAAAATAGGAGACAATGAGGAACCCCAGTGGTTCCAATTAGCTCTCCATTTTATGGCAGAAAACAAATACGAAATTAGTAACCCCTCAATACTTTGCAGATACTGCACAGCAAAACTTGGCAACAACCAATAGCTTGGAAATATTCCCACTGCCAAAACCACTCCAACAACTTAACTTGAATAAAAGCATTATAATCCAAACAGTGCACCCATTTCAAGCAATACTACGCCTTCAACAAAAACCAGCAAAACTGCCTCCGTCTGAATTACTGAAAAGCATTTGTGACAAAGTAGTTTATTTGCCATTAGATCTCAAAGAAAATGTAGACACCCAGGGAGTACAAAAGCCAATAGATCAATCTTTGATTATCCTAGTGAATGGCGTACCTACAAAAGACAAAAAATGTGGCAGCAACTCGTCGATTTACATAAAGTTAGAGAAGTCCTGTAATATCTAAAAGACAACAATGAATACTACAAAGAAATAAACATTGAAGAAAACCAGAGGACAACCACTGAAATAATGGACTCGTCAGGAACTGGCCAATTTCAAAATCTAGATCCTACTACAGCATCCAATATTTTGGACCACTTTACAATTCACCCACTACACTCCAAAGACACCATAGACTATGCGCACTGGAAACTTACCAAATGCAGCAAGCCAAAGGATCGCCAATCAGCATATGGGAAAAAAGTGTAGAATCACAAGCCTTTCCTCTACTTTTTCCTACTGGATAAGGTGGAAGGTATGATGAAATAACCAAACAAATAACAGCACCAGAATACCGCTCTTTACGAATGTATTCTGAAGACCACACATTCAGACAAAACATTGAATACATACTCCACCTCTTTTGAGAGTAAACTAGCATCTCTGTGTTACGAAGTTGCACACGTTGAAAATAGGTGCCAATTTTCAAAATAGGTCTGCTACGCAGTTACTTCAAAAGGTGGAAGAAAGAAATTTTACAGTCAAGTATTACAAATCTTTTAGCAAACATGCGTGGTACGAAAGAATACTGGTTCCAACGTCACACACATGTACGCTGTATGATGCGCAACCTTGGCCCGCCCACATGGTTTGTGACGTTAAGTTATGCAGAGTATGCATGGGAAGACTTGCACGATTTCCTACACATAACAAACAAAAAATAAATATAGGCATAAAAACACCAGGAGAACTGTGCTTTCTTGACCCTGGGAGGATAGCTCAGGGGCACTATGCGCGTCTTGGAAACACGACATGGAGCAACACAGGTTCAATCCCCGGGTCCGCGCTTAGACACCTCTGGAAATTAAGCGCGTTGTAAATAACATATCCTGTAAATGTATCAAGGTACTTCCATCATCGCTTTATTGCCATGCTGCACTTCATTTGTAATAAAACCGTTCCGTCCCTTTGGAGAAGTGCAACACTTTTGGAAAAAAGAATACCAAGCCAGAGGAGCACCACACATTCACATGCTTTTGTGAATTAAAGATGCTCCTAAATTTGGTCAGGACAGTGATGCCACTGTTTTGCAGTTCATCCACAAATATGTCACTTGCGAAATCCCTTCACAAACTACACATAGCGACCTGCATGCACACATCTAGCAATTTCAAAGACACAAGTGTGGCACGTATTGTCGGCGCAAATATAAAAACAAAGGGAAATAACAGACCAAATGCCGCTTTGGTTTCCCTAGACAAGTTTCAGCAACAGGGCAAGTGAACAGCTTCATGTCTTAAGTTAGACAGTCAAAGGCAAATCATCTAGGAAAACATACTGCATAAAAGGAACAGAAGAATCAAAGTACATCAATGATTACAATACCATCATTGCCATTCTATGGAATGCAAATACAGATGTGCAGTACATTGCAGACAATTCCACTGCAGTTGCACAACATGTCACAGCCTACTTAACCAAAGCAGAGAAAACAGATCAAAGACCTCTGGACGACATATCATCTGACAAAACAGTCACAGAAATAGTACAGATTCAGCATAAAAATGCTCTCCCAAAGATAATGTGGCTGCTACGAAGCCGCAGCCCGTTTTACCAGTACTGCATTGTATGGAAAATCTGAAAACATAGTATGGCTAAGCCTTGGTCCTGCTGAATCCAGAAAAATAATTCTCAAATCATACCAAGACATAGAAAAAATAGCCAAAAACGACCCCAACAGCGAGGACATTTTGAAAAACAACTTACTGGACACATACTAACCAAACAGGAGTACTGCTTTAGAAACCATGTGTCTATAACACATAGCCCAAAACTTCACATCCAAAAATATTATTAAACCAGATGAAAAAAAATACATAGTCCAAGGTTGTGAGGGCAGCCTGGTTAAACTTACAATACACAGCCTCATTAACCATATGAAACTATCATTAAAAACTACTCAACATATTTTTTATTTATTGTATATGGTTTACAAGAAACCTTTACAAAAAAATGACTTTAAAAAAGGTAGAAAAAACATTCATTACATTTAAATTTCAATTATACAAACAAGCATTAAATCATAGATCCAATTTCCAATTAAAATTTCCAGAGAATAAGGGAACTATATCACACGGCCCTAGTGCAACTTTTTCAAACCATGGACTAAAGAAGATTTATTAGATACCAATGCCTCCTATGAAGATGCTTGCAATGCAAATGAAAGCACTATAACACAGATATATATTTTACGCAGTACAAAACCATGTTAGACTGTTAGACAATGAACGCCAACAAGAAGAACAATTCCAGGCACAACTAAATATAGACACTCCTGGCTGCAGTCAACCTTCTCTAACAGTAAGTCAAGAACCACTTGGACAGCCACTCATAGCAAATGAAGCAGAATTAGCCATGACTGAAGTAGAAAACACCATGTGTCAGTATGATCAATCTACAGAAGACTTTGCTATGCTCAAATCACAATTAAACAATGAACAGCATAGCATTTTCCTTGAAGTAACTAAACAAATTAAACATGGTGTGCAGCATGAAACTAAAACGTGTACCTGTCAAGACTACAAACGTATACTGCTGTATGTAAGTGGTCAAGCTGGTTCAGGCAAAACATTCTTAATAAAAATCATCAGCAAATTTCTCCAACAATTGACAAACACTGTCAGCTGTTATAACTGCCCCCAGAGGTTTAGCTGCCTACAACACAGGTGGTATGACTTTACACCAATTGCTACTCCTTCCAGTAGAACACCAAAACAAATAAGATACTACAAATGTTCAGCAGAAGCTGCTGTGGAACTACGCAGAGTTTTGAAACAAATGAAAAAGGTCCTAAAAGAGGAGGTGAGCATGGTCTTCAACCTAATGTTGGCTTCGATTAACCTCAGATTACAAGAGGTCCTCAAAACGGACTACGAAGAACTCTGGAGGAACACACATTGTTTTCAGAGATCTTGTTCAATTAACACCAGTATAGGGTGAACCTATTTTTAAAACCTTAGAACACAAACTGTGCCGTAAAACTCTTGGCAGCATAGGAAATGTAAATCTTTGGCAACATTTCCAATACAAAGAACTAACTGAAAACATTCGCCAGTCTGCAGACCTCACCAATGCCAACATTTTGAAAAGTATTCGGGTTGGTGTACTATCTAAAGAAGTACAATATATATTAAATACTAGACGCATCCATGAGCTCTACGGCCATAACACATGTGCTAGTGATGTCATGAAACAATTGGCACACACAATGTAAACTGCATGTCCTTGATGCCAACTCTTGCAAGCTGTGCACAAATCAATGAAACAATGCTGAAAAGAGAAATGCAACCAATAGTTAATTTACCCCACAGACAAACTGGGCGTGCACGGTATGACACTACCCATGTGTCAACAAGCCACAGCACGACTAAATACCTTATAAAACAGCTGGTTTACGGAAAATGTTAACATTGTCTTTAAACTGTAGAGCGATGCTAAAGCGTGACCTTGATGTGGAGCAAGGATTAGTTAATGGAGAACTTGGTACAGTTGTTGGCTTCCAAACATACCCACGTGACAATAAGATTCAGTTTGTCAATATTCACTTTGACATACTTTCAGAAGTTAAAAGGATAGGACACTGAACAGCCCGATTCCTTTCTTTTCAAAGACATTTATGTACGCACACAACAATGTTCTGTCTCTAGCATGCGCAGTCACCATTCATAAATCACAAGGTCTTACCCTAGATCAAGCATTGATAGATATTGGCAGCACAGTGTTTAAACAAGGCATGAGTTATGTAGCACTGTCACGCTACGTACACTTGAAGGACTATTTCTAGTCAATTTTGATGCAAGTCAAAGCTGATATTCCGTGCGTTGTAGGGTACAATATACTACGTGCACTCTACCCCCTCATCTCAAAATGTACCCTGTTCCTCAAAAAGGAAAACTTTGTAAGAGAAAACTGTGCAGAACTTCTACATTATCTCACAACAGTACCTCCAAAGAAATTAAAAGCAGCTGGTACTTCATCAATTACCACAACCAAAGAAGGATCTACTGAAAAAAATGCATCCCGAACTGCACAAACAAAGCCAATTACCTCTTCAAAGAAATGACATGCACTTCCATCAAATTACTCCGACACAGAACTGTCTGGTCCATTCAAATATTCCAATACAACTGGTGTAAATTTCTCTGCAAATGTAGCAATCAATATTCTATTCCATTGCCACCAATTGTTGAAAACATTTTCTTAAACGGCACAGACCAATTGTGTTTGCAAATGTTAGTCCTTCACAGAAATGCAACAAATACGGACAACACAGTGTTTCTGGAATAAGGCAGGAATTGGACTACTGTGCAGGAATGGTGATATTCACTATAAACACAAGAGGATCCACAATCATTTCTAATGTACTTACTACAAGTAATGGAAAACAAAAACAATGCACAAACAAGTCCCTAATGACCGCTTTGTGTATGTATCCATACCCAACTGTGAATCTACTCCATTTTAGCAGCTTGTACAAAATGTAAACCATGGCATATTATGTACTACTTGCAATTCCGATAATCGTTCCACCTTACAGATACAGTCACATAGCGAATACGTAATAGTAATGCTTTTGCGTTGCAATGCAGATGGTACCAAAAACAACTGCGAGCTGACTGGATTCACACATGGACAAGTATCACTTGGCAAGAAAACCTTCACAGCAGTAGGCATGATCTACCAGACAGGAGCCACAACCAATGCAGGTCACTATACTGCATACTTTAAAAAGAAATGTGGGTGGTTTGAATGTAATGATATTTCAATTACTCTGAAACCCAGATTACCAGCAAATCTTGCAAACCCTTACTTAATATTCTTAAAACCAAAATGTATTCACTAGTCCGAGTAGGAGAGTCTACAAAATGTCAACCTTTAAATCCACAAACTGGTAGAATAAGGGAACAGCTATCTAACAGTGAAAATGTACATCCACCAACAAGCTAAAACATGCTTGAAAACAGTTAGAATATGCCAAATGGTATCTAACTGCAATCATAATAGTGCAATATACGTTTGTCTGAGGAAACCCTGCAACACTTATTACGTATAAACATACCCTCAACAACTTTGAAACTATCAACAGTTAGACACGCCAACAGGTATCCATCCAACTGCCCCAAAATTCTGGAACATTATTGTGCAATACCACAGCACTTACAAAAGATCAACAACCAAATGAATACTGCTAAAATGCAACAAGAAATAAACAATTAAAATAAGCCAACTGGTAACTAACTGCAACAATAGTACCACCACTTCCAAACCAAAAACCATACACCTTTTCAATTCTTCCTACTACATTCTACCACTGAAAAAGACTACCATATTACAACAAATAAACGTAGAAAGGTTTTTTTTAATCCTTCATGGAGTTTTTTTTCCCCACAGACCCAATGATTACGCGAACAAACACAGGAACTGAGAACATTGCACAGTACACTGGTTTGAAGCATAGTGCTTGTAAAGTACTAACTATGAGGGTCCACAAAATACACAAATGTCTGCTATGAAATGCAACACATTACAAAGTACCTACCCTCTTATCACAGAGAAGGAAAAAACAACGTCTACTACATTTTCCCATACCATGCAAAGAACTGCATGCAGCCTCAACAATGCAAAGTATACAATGATAGGAGTCAGAACATTCAGTGCATACCTGTAATATATTACGATAGTTGTAGCCAGCCATACCATACACCCAACATTCTGAACACAGTCCAACAAACCAACTGCCACACACCATATCCACATTCCTACAAATACTATTACACTACTTGCAGCCAGTGGACAAACTCTTCAGAACATAACCCGTATGCAACCCACATGCCACTGTCAAAATGTTTGCTGCCTCCGGCCATGCACCAAAGACTGTAGGCCCTGGCCACAACCATGCAAGCAAACACCTGCCCACTTACCACAACCCAAAAACCACCGGAAACCCTATCCACTTCACATACTAAGAAAGTACTTGTAGCCAATGCACTCTTCGATGCATGCCGTCTCCATCCAATACTCTTACTACCCAAAAGCAATACATCATAACATAGTAAAACAGCCAACAATCTGCCCAGTGGCACATTCTGAACGCAGTCCAACAAACCAACTGCCACACACCATATCCACTTTCCTAAAAATAGTATTACACTACTTGCAGCCAGTGGACAAACTCATCAGAACATACCCCCTATGCAACCCACATGCCACTGTCAAAATGTTTGCTTGCATGACTTATGCTGCAGTGGTTGTGGCCAGGGCCTAGAGTCTTGGGTGCATGCATAGCCATGCAAGAAAACACCTGCCCACTTATCATAATACAACCACCTCAAGCCCTATCCACTTCACTACACATACCAAGACAGTACTTGCAGCCAATGCACAAACTCTTCAATGCATGCCCTCTCCACCCAATACTCTACTAGCTACCCAAAAGCAATACATCATAACATAGTAAAACACCCAACAATCTGCCCAGTGGCGGTGCTGTCCGCGGACTACCGCAATCACAGTAGCCTTCTTCCACCTAAACAAATACAGCATTTGAACCATCTTTCACTCCCCCCACCCTCTCCAGACACTCTTCTCTCCGCCCCCAAATACACTCCTCAAAATTAGATTTCGGCCCTGTTCACCGCCACGCTGTCCGCGGATATCCGCGTATCCAACATGGCGGGCGCATAGTAAAATGTGATGCACCTCACGCTTCCCCCTACCCAATCGGCGAGCACTCCATGTGTCTGCGGACTTCACGGTGCCCCATTGGCCAATCGGAATCCTGTCCGGCGAAGCAAACAGGGAAGTGAGTCCGTGGAGCGGACCCAGATATCACAAAAAAGGTTACCTACATTTTTCCCCGTTTTAAAAAAAAGTACTGGACAGATTTTTCACCAAATTAACAAAAGCACACATTCGGGGCCAAGCCGCTGCTCCTGCCGCAGATTTGATGAAAATCCATCCAGCGGTTTGAGCTGTAGGTGTGAGCAAAGTTTTTTCCAGTCAGTCTACGGAAAAAATAAAAATGTTGGGTCCCCCCTATAACTTTGCCCCCCTGGACGAAAACCTCGCCAAACTTGCCAAAAGAAATGAGAAAGAGCCATATATCTTTTTTTGGTGCAAAGTTTGGTGAGGATTCCTAAAGGGGTAGCAAGGTTATAAGCCGCCCAAAAAGAGGTCTTCCTATGGATTTAGCAACTAGCCGTGTGATATAGATACATTTTTTTAAACACATGATGTTCCTCTCTGCAAGGTAGACTCGTCAACTAATCCCGACTTTCTGCAAGCTATTTTTTTAGCCACACCATAAAAAGGAACACAGGATATTAGCGCCAAGTCCCACTGCCTTATTCTTCATATTACTCGAGTGAATACCGATGGGGGATAAAGAGGGGTGAGTGGCGTAGATTGGACATACTGAGGAAGATGGACATGGCAAGAGTCAATTTTTCAATGTAGTAAGTCTTATAATCTAGCCCATCATCCCTATTCTTTAAGCCTTTAAGCGCCACTCAACCCTGTGCATGCCATGTAGGTGGACCAAAAGAACTTGCAGGAGAAGTAGAGCGTGAATGGAGGGTACCGGGTGATTAAAGTCTGAGGGGTCAAACCTTCTTGGGCGGTTTGTGGTCATGTTTTGTGTAAGGCCAACGGTCATGGATTTACCATTGCACCAAATAATTATTTTCCCAGGGTGATATGCAAAAGGAAGGAGTCACCACCTCAGGAGAAGTGCATATTCCAGACCTATATAAAGCAACCGTTCAAAGAATGGATTTCATACAGCTCTTAACCAGTTTCTAGCCAGTCTAAGCACTATAGCTATTAACCAACTAAATGAGTGTACAAGAGTAATTCAAGTGAGAGGCCTGCACTTTGCGTTGTGTACATCGTTGACAATACAGATTAAACTGCTGCTGGAAGATCACCTGAGCGCCGCCCAATTTATTGATTGCCATTATGCTTATTTTAAGCACTTTTAATATTCCAGCCTACAGAATTATGAAGAGAGATAAATCGAGTCCACCACAAGTAAGCCGTTTTGGGGTTTTATTTGTGCATGTTTCACCTAAAAACATCAACAGCAAACACTTAGAGAAGCACTGTAAGTGGTAGCTACATTATGTACAGAGCAAATAGATTAAAATGTTCAACCTCTTCAAATTGGGCCTTGTGATGCTGCAAATGCACTCCATGCAAGTTATCAAATATTACTTTCATAAATTAGAACATCTGCAATCAAAAACTATACATAATATACAAAACATTGCATGTCATACCTTCCAATTTCCCAAAAGAAAAAGTCTGACTCGGCTAAAATATACTGCTGCAGCACGCTGTCAAAACATGCAATTAGCAGTTTAGATCTTCTCAAATTGAGCCTATATATTATGGTCCATTAAAAAAATGACAATTGGCTACATTTCTCAGAAATGCACCAGTTGGAAAGGAAAGGGCGGCGTTTTCAACTTCAAAAAGAAAATTTCAAACATGAAAAAGTCAGGGTCCAAAACTGTGCAAATGTTGACCCTTACGGAAAGAGGTCTTCCCTCTGAAAAGGGACAGATTGAATACATATATCCAAAAACAAGTTCATTTAATCTGCCACCATTCGAGAACGCAAGATTTCAGTATCTTGCGCATGATTAGGATTCAAAGGCAATTCGAAGGCATTGCAATTCACGATCACATGTTCAATGAAATTTTGCACTCTACATGAACCGCCTCTTTGAATTACTTTAAAGGACATTGCGCTGCAGCAAGACAACTCCTCCACAGTTGGAATGTTTGAGTCACGCAAATTGGAACACATACATTTAGGCACAAAAGAGGCCTCCTTCGGTTAAAAAAAAAAAAAAATCCTACTCCACCAACTTTGTTGCTTTCAATTCCATATATTTTTAATGAATACTTTGTAAAATGGTCTGACCAAGTAACGAATAAAAGTCTTTATTACAAGCGCAACTGAGCAACCAGCTGAGAGAAATAGTTTCAAAATCTTTCAGCTAGAGCTTTCGTGGGGTGGGGACGTCCATCGGGTTTGTAGATTTCTCATTACACAGTTGCTCATTGCACTAAGCTTTTCTTGCATTTCAAATAGGCTGCTCCCAGAATAATGGCTCAGTTCTTCAGGAGTTAGCCGTAAGGCAAGCACATCAAGTTGAGACATGAGGTCTGTAGGGAGCTTTGCATCAGAAAGTGAGTTGGCTTGATCCAAAAGGTCTAAAGAAACAAAATTAAATGATGTTAGGTAGGAATACAAAATAATGAAACATTAAAGTAGCACTGCTCTGTCAAGCTAGTTTTGTTTGCACAAATACAATTCCCCAACACGATTATGAAGGTAATGTTCTCTGCTGGATATGCCAATCTTTACAACCATAACTTTAATGCCTTTCTGAGGTTCAGCAATTAACAATTACGCAGTCTCACTTAGACTGGTCAGGAAAACCAGCAAGTGTCCAATTCCACTGGAAATTAAATGTCATTAATACAGACAGTGCTACCAACATCCACCCACAAATCAATTCCACCAAATGATTCTGAAGATAGCATTGGTAAGGAGGGGACACGCACACATTCAAGTCATTGTGTGCATGTGCGAGATAAGCATAGATCGAGCATAACAGCACACGCTTGAGAGGGAGATATTGGGAGGCGTTGGGGGAGGGGGAGAATGCAGGATTTCACAGGACCGAAAAATGGAAATATCCATCTGGAATCCACAATTTGAAGTGTAAGCAAATCACTTATGAATGTGTAGGACAAGAACATTAAATTGCAAAACATGGGGCATGTCTTTAAAACATTCTTAGCAATTAGGAGTGTGTGCGACTTTATCTTGATGACCATCTGTAGATGATCAAGAACACATAAGGGTGTGTGCATTTTCTAACACAAAGCCCGAATAACCGATTAACAAAGCACCAAACATGGCAGCAGGAGCAAAAGACTGTATAACCACGACCAAATGTATTCTTTAGGCAGATAGAAAAGGGGTACCACCAGTGAGATTTGACTGAATAAATATCTCAGTACTTCAGAGGATGATCTTGGGCTAGGTGCAGAACTTGAAAACAAAGGGAGGAGTGTCAGATGCTGAGGTAACAAGCGGCTATTGACGACTTCTCCATAGTATGGCTCCCCAGCTGATGTTACTAGGCGCTTAGGGAAAACATTCCTCGGCTGGTCTTTGCATACGACGGTGCTCCATGACAAGGAACAAAGTACTTGCAGTAATAGTCATGGATACAATTGTTCTTAGATAGATTACTCCTCATTACTCATCTTTGAGATGGTACTAGACGCAGACTTGATTGCGGCAATTGTTTTTAAAGAGGCACCTGGGTGTAAGTGAATCCGTGGGCATTTCCTTCTCTACATAATCATATATACATCTACACACACACACACATATATTAAGTCTATATAAATCTCACAAACAAATAGTCTTTTTGGAACTTGTAATGGCTTAGTCACACTATGCATATTACCCCATCTAGTGGTAGGTCCAGTGTATTAGAAGTTGTGAACTTCCAAAATAAAAGTATGTGTCTAGAGGGGTTGTCATACTATCCCACCCCTACATGTGCAAGTAGTACTAATAGTGCCCCTGAGTGACTACACCCTTTGATGGATTGTTCACAGTGCAAAGTGAGAACAGTGTGATAGAGCAGCATAATAGGTTAACCTACAATGCCTCCTTCATCTGAGTTTTCTGCACGTCAGTGTCATTCTTGAATGCAACACAATTCATCTTGCAATGCTGGCTTTGCTTAAAGGACTACCCTCTTTCCCTGTAGCAAAAGGAAGGAAAAACTGACTTGTTTTCGTTAGGGTCTTGGTTTTAGCCAGGTAGAACATGAGAACCTGCATACATCAAGTGCATGCAAATATCTGTCTGCACTTTGTTGGGCCTTTGATAAAATAGGGGTAACCCATTGGAAATTTATTCTGGGGAAGAGTTCTGAAGACCACCTTGTTGTATATATGTCCACTGACCATGACGCTAATACACTCACCTTCTTACTGAAGTAATAGTTACTAGAAAAGCTACCTTGTACGTTTGTCAATTCATAGAACATTTATGAACCAGTTCAATAAGGGCTATCAGTGTAAGACTGAAGTCCTAGACAGTAGCCAGGTTTGGAACTGGTGGGTGAACAGGTTTGATTCCTTCCATAAAGGCTTCAATTCTGCACTAGCCCGGAATTCAACAGGAATAGCAGATTTGTAACACAATTGATGGCTGTGGCCTCTGTAGAGTTGCCTAATTCTTCTACAGAAATGGGTTTATATTTCGTCTGTGTGATGGGTCGATTTGGTTTGCATGCCTCATTGAGGTGGAAGCAGCAAATGTCTAAACTAGGACATCAGGAACCAAGTTAATAGTTTGTGGATTTGATACATCTGCTGTTGGAGTTGTCTCTGCAAATTTGGTGTTGGCTGAAATCTAATTGGGTTCTAGTACCATGAGAATCAGATCGGGTATCACCTTTCGTATCCATGTTGGTGCTATCAGTATCTGCGTCATGTGTTCCTGTACCACCCCGTATAAAAGCGGTTCAGGGAAGCGTATTACAATTCTAACCATGTAATCCATGGAGCAATGAATAGTCGGCATTCTTGTGGGTACCTTGATGTGAATCGTGGGAATTATGCACTTGCTGCAAACAATTCTACATCTGGTGTGCCCCACCTTGAGGGGACAGAAATGCGAGGCAGACCACTTGAAAAGTTTCACAAGAAGCCATTTCGTTTTCCATAACCCAACGTGGGTTTCCCTGCTTATGAAAATAAGACTAAAGGAAAACGCTCCAACATAAAAAAGGTATCTGTCCCTCACACTTATACATACAATAAAAACATTTCAGGTATTTAAATGGCTGTTCAGATTCAACAAAATAATTCGAACCAAATATTCTTGTAACCAGGGTTGGATCCCCGTCCCACAAATCAAGATAGAATTTCCAAACAAAAGTTCCAATGGATAAAATGTACTCCAATAATCAGGTTCTACTTCAAAAGTAACACAAGGATTCCTTGCAATAGTCAAGTTCTGTTTCCAGCACAAAGTTCCTTCACTTCTGGAGGGTTGCACTTGGCGTCGTAATCGTCCCAAACACATTTGATCACTCTTCAACATAAAGTTCCCACAGGCTTTTTATTAGTCAAACCAAATGTCTTTGTATTCACTCTTCCAGTGAATAGTAACTACTGTGAAACTTCTTAATACAACAATGTTTTCATCAGGATGGTGTTTTTCAACAGTTCAATCATTAGTGGCCTCACCACTTTCTTTCCACCACAGCCTTTCACCACAAAGTAGCACTTAAAGGACTTCTTTCTGGCTCACTAACCTGTTAGGACTACCACTAATCCAATTCCTGGTGCACCCTCCTGCCAGGATGAATCTCCTAACACTACTAGTACTCTGTGGTGTGGTTCACTTCGAAAACATCAGTAAAGTCTTTGACTTTCAATAACAGTAAAACTCACAACTTCTTCCGTAAGGATGCAACATCCACTGATGTGGTTTGTTCCACTGATCGATTGGTCACATGCAAGGCAGGTTAGGTTCCTCTCCCCCTTGCCACTCGTCACAATGAGGACCACTTTCCTGCCACCTTTAGGTTTCCAATATCACACCAGGTAATTGTTGGTAACATTTTTTATTCAGGTTTCTCTCTTCAAGAAAGTGGTTTTCCCTTTCACTTCCAATAACCTTTACATATTGCCTCCTCTTTACTTTGACAATGCTGGTTCTAGTTTATTTACTATTGCCCCCTCTTTACCTTGCCAATGGTGGTTACACTTTGGGTTCACTACTGTCCCCTCTTTCCTTGGACAATGATAGTCCCATCCGTTCATAAATATTCTCCCTTTACTTGGGTAGTGATAGTTCTAAACCTTCTCGCTTTCTCTTTACATGTGTTTTGGGCCAAACATACTTTCTTTCATTAGTTCGATATTCAAAAACTACAAGCAGTCAGCGGTTCACTACTGAGCACCCTAGGGTCGCCTGTCGGAGGCCAACTCACTGGTCTCTCTGCGAGTCAGTGTGTGCTGCTGTCACTTCTCTGCTCGTTGGATTCAGAGCTTCCCACATCTCAGTTTGCAGTCCTGTGACTTGCGCCTTCCCGAACAGGAGCGAAAGTTGCCATCCTCATTCCCTGGTGCTCGCAAGCCACCAGAGTCAGGCACATGGCGTGGAGAGCAATTCTCTCCCACGGGGTAACCTGCAACAGCAGCGCTTCCCGCGTGTGAACTCTGCATCTCGGGGACGCCTTCTCACGACTCTCTCAGCACCATCAACCGCCAAAAACAGTAGTGGTCCCGGCATCCTCAGCTCTCTGCCCCCGCTGCATACACCGCGCTGATGACTTCTACCACTACCAATGCTACTACTTATGATATGAAATCCCCCTCAGGTTTAGGTTGTCAGGAACACTAGACTTCATACTGCAGTTCTGCGCCTCTCAGCCCCTCTCCCCAGTACGTATGGCATTATGGGACTTGTCCCCAACGGTTTTATTCTTTTTTCACATATTTTAACTTGAACTTTACTGAACTCACTCTTTTTATAAGACATTTCTAGACCGAGGATTTAAAGATATTAATTGTTGGTTCTTAATTTACAGGTTCCATTCTTAGGCAAACCATAAGGGGTTTCATTACGAATATGTTGGAGATCTTTGGGAAGGGAAGCCTTACTTTGACAACAAGCCATTAGGTGTTCTGGCATCATTGTTATCTTCACCATCCGAAGTGTACCGCTTCTTTGCTAGCAGAGCCCTCCTATACCCTTGTGAGCCTTCTCCTTCCAGGTGATCCACCCGTCTACTACCACTACCAGGGTTAGGGCCAGGTATCGGCTGCCTTCCCCGCTGGCCACCTGGGAGGAGACTTTAGGGAGGTATTTTGTGAGGGATCAGGATGAAAATCACACCCACATTTTTAAAAGCTGTTTTGAGTGCAGTTTTGCTCAGTTCCCACTCATGTTCTTACTGCAGAGATGGTCTGCTAGATATTTCACCACTACTCTGACAGACAGGCTGATGTCGAATCCCCCCATTTCATGCACCAGTGCCAAATTTGCTACGACACCTTCGATAGGGAGAGTTGTTCTTACATGTGCAAGTAAATAAAATAGCGGTTACATTGTCTGCATTCATGAGAATCCTCTTGTGCCTTGAGCAGTGTTTGTTAACGGAGCAGTGCTCTGAACTGCCATGCGTTCCAGTATGGTGATGTGTACGAGTTGCCCAAGCTGTCTAAGCTCCACCTGTACCATGGAGGCTGAAGTCTTATGGTCACTTGCACTGGAGAAGCTTCAGAATGGATCATCCACTCAGTATATTGGTTTGATTCATGCATTGCAGAGCTTGTACAGACTCAACACAACCACTAGAGGTCACAGCCCCCGGTTGCCTGTGACCACCATGCGCCAAGCCACTCTTCGTGGTTCCATGTAATGTCTTGTATGAGGTATTGGATAAATACAAGATGCTATTATTACTAGCAGTTTCATGACTTCTCAACTTACATTTCACAGTCGGACATAAAGAGGAAAAATAATCACCTGAAACCCTTGAACTCTCTTTTGATGAGTATCCGAAAGCAACCTGTTTTTCTGCTCACAAACCTTAAGAAGGAAACTAGGCTAGATTTGAGGACGTTTGAGAAGCCCAAATGGTGCAGCATTACTATAGTTTGAGTGTCTTGGTTGCACTGCTTGGTGCTGTCCCCAGTTCTGAGCCATTCGTCCAAGAAGGAGGGAGACCTGTATGCCTATAGGCGCTGCCACCACAACTTGTAGCTTTGTGGATACACATGGTATTGATGTTACCCCAAAACCCTGAAATAGTAATGCCCATCACTTACATTGAATGAGAGATTTGTGATATCTTTCGAACATGAAAGTACGCATCTCATCTCCTAAGTGGCCATGTAATCCTGCTTGACTAGCAACGGAATTACCTCTTGTAAACTCATTCTGAATATCTGGTCCTTGCCAGTAGGTCAGAAAATAGAGAACTGAGCACGAGAGAAAGTAAACAGGGTAAATATCTGTTCATGTTGCAGTACTCTTGGGTGACCCCCCTTTTTGCATTAGTGTTTCCATTTCTGCCTTTTGGATTGAGTGGGGTTTTCATTTGTCTTGGTTATAGGTTGTGTGGTATTGCAGGCAGGATCTGTGGATATAATGAAGGGAAACTTGTATAAATAATAATGGTGTGGAAGCTGCACCACTATTGGTAAGACCATCTCTAACTTCGTTCCTTTTTAGATTGCCTGTACTGCCCCAATATGATTAGGTGTGTTGGAATGGTTTATGTTCTACGTGCCTTGGGGGAATTGAACAAAGGGTGTTCGGATCCCTTATTGGGCTCTAGCACTGCCTAGTAAAATCAGTACCTCTAAATGGGTAACCACAACCAGAGTTTCTTCAGTGTTTCTTGTGCTTTTTTCACCTGTTCCAGGGTCTCTTCCACCTCTTTCCCGTACATATGGCTCCCCTTAATGAGGTGTGCTAATTAATCTGGCCTCTGAATCCGGCATGAAATAAGCCACATGGAGCCACCAATAGAACCTGGGCACTGCAGCATGCACTGTCTGGCATCCTGCTGCCTTTGCCCAATCTAAGCTATTCTTGATGACATCTATTGAGGCGAGCTGCCTTCTTTAATGATGGTTTGCGCTTTAGCTCTCCTTCCTTTTGGTCTGTCCTGTAAAAGCCCCGAGTAGCATCCCATTGGGAGAAATTGTATATTACGGATTAAAGCCATAGTGTTAGAAATGCAAACACTGTATGCGGTTGTACTTACCATCTTTTTACCAATATAGTAAAGATTTTGCTTTCCTTGCCAATGTGCAACAGAAATAACCAAGGAGTCTAGTCGCAGCTGGCAACCAATAAGGAGTGAATTGCTGGGAAAGTATTTTACAATATGAATATTGACTGGCATAGAGGTTGGCGGTGCATCCATATATATGGGCTTTGAATTGATGATTTATTCCATCCATAACTGGGACATATTACATACAGGATTTGGTTTCCTTAAGTGTCCTTTCTGAAAACTAACTTCAGGATATTGTAGGATATAAATGTTAAAATCAGCCCACAATTTGAGAAATGTCCCATATACACACAGGTCTTCAGTGGGTGAATCAGATGCTACAGTGTGTTTCTTCAGGTGATTTTAGCTAATACGTCTTGTGTGTTGTCTTCATCGAGGTCTAGCTGCCTTCTGTATCATTCGCATTGAGTCAAGCTCCTTTATCATGGCCTTGTGGGAGATTGCACTATTCTAGGATTATAAAGAGGGTGGTTTATCACGTCCTTTGTGGCAGTGTTTCCCCCCCACCCCCTTTTCTTACAGCAGAATTTGGTTATTAGCAATTGTCTGAGAAAATGTATGCTCTTGCCATGTCGGCATGACCCCCACCCACATAAGACCTGTCATATATACTCACTCCCGTTTTCCCTCAAAATATTTCTCCTGCTTTTCCCATCAGAAGTGCTCCTGACATATTAGTAGTTAGTCGACGGAGGTAAAGAAAATATCTTGTGGAGGTACATTTAAGTACTGCAAGGCATTAGTTTGAACTGGGATTGACAATTATCAGTGAATTGTTTCCGAAAGAGCCCCTGGGTATGTGATGTAGCGGAGGGCAGCTCTGTGCCATAGTGCAATGGTGTCACTTGGATCTGGGATAATGGATGGCTTGGTGCCCTGTGGTTTGGTCTTGAATTTAGGGTATAGCTTCTTCTGTGGCATAGATGTCTACTTCTGGGTAATTGTTTTGTGGTCCAGTTTGTCCAGTGTTTCGACACCACTTTGAGTAGATTGGTTTGTTTCTCTCCTGCAAGTTATGCCTGCATGCTTGATTGCATGCTGTTTGGATATAGATTTTTTCGGTGTTGCATTTGTGTTTTTTGCTTCCCGGCTGGATTGTGGCCCAGTCAGTTTTATGTGTAGTAGATGTACACTGAGACTGCTCTTCTCTACTGTACAAAGCTTGCCTTCTTCCTGACATTTAGGCAACGTAGTCTTGCGTTTCAGCACCAAATTGGATAGTTTAGTCCTCTAGTCCTTTCGTTGCCATGTGTTGGCTCCCAAGATTGCCTTAATGAGGTCTCTCCAGAGATGTGGTGGGGCTAGCTTTGAGCCCTCAGAAATGTCTTTCATTGGCACTTGGGGTCATATTTCAAACCCATCTCCAGTGAATGTACCTAAACGATATCCTTGTACTCTTCAAATGGGTATACTTTGGGAGCCTTCTGGGATATTCGGCTCAATGGTGGTGCATACCTTCAACGTCCCAAGCTTAACCCTCTTACATACAGCACACTTATCTTTAGCATGATCTATGGCAAACACCAGTTAAACAGCCTGGGGTGTTGACCCAGGACAACCAGGAGTGGCACTCCAGGTAAATGTTTAAGTATTTTCCACTGAGAAGGGTGGCACTGGCGTTGGAGAACAAAAGAGTACAGTATTGGGTATTCTTCAATACAATCTGTTACTAGTTGCGCCCAATTTCTGAGTGATCATTTGCTGCTATAGATGTAGTCTCAGTGCTATTGCTCTCAAATGTATTTTTGGCTGCGCAAGCCACAGTTTTGTTCTCTTTCTGTACTCAAACTACCATAACTGTACCAATGTTAGGAAGGAAAAAACAAACATCTGAGGAAATAGGCACCGAGGGGCATTACAAGTACCTACACAATGCCTCGGTCAACACCCAATTTAGTTTTATAAAATAAACAACGTAACAATCCAGACCGATTACTAGATGGTGAGGCATACACAAGCATATGAATCAAAACAGATTAACATGGCCCAGAAACACATTTATGACATGCATTACTTACCATAAAAGCCTTTCTGATGATTGGATCTGCTTAGATTCACATGCTGTGCATATAGTCAGACATCCAGTGGTAACCGCGGAGTATTGCTTCTTGTCTTTCGGGGACCTAAAGGGGACATCGGCATAGGCGTGTCTGTTACACTATCCCTTTCGTGACGTATGTAGTACCCAAAATCCCTCACGCGCCGAGGTCCCTCCGATTGTATTTTTTCTGCCATGACGGAGCCCTAGGCTATAGTGAGTGAGTACATAAGAGAGAAAGTAGTAAGAAGTCTATGTTCCTTCCACCCCGAGCGGGGAGGCAGGGAGGGCGCATGTGAACCGAAGCAGATACAATCATCAGAAATGCTTTCACGTAAGTAATGCAGGTCTTCTGATGCTTGTTAATCTGCTTAGAATCACATGCTGTGCATAGACTAGCGAGCAGTACCCGGAGTTGGAGGTGGGATGTGAGAAGGAACAGTACAGAAAAGATGTCTTAGTACTGCTTGTCCCACCTGAGAATCAGCCCTAGAATGAGTGTCTAGGCAATAGTGTTCTGTAAAGGTGTGTACAGAAGTCCAGGTTGCCACTTTGTAAATGGACTCTAGGGGAACATTTGCAATGAATGCTATGGACGCCCCAGCGCCTCGAGTAGAGTGTGCTCTAGGCTTGAAGGGCAGTTCTCTTTTAGCAAGAGTAACAGTGTGATGCATTTGACAATCCACCTTGAGATTGCTGATTTAGAGACAGGATCCCCTTCTCTACCAGCTTCCACTGAAACAAAGAATTGTTTAGTTTTCCTCAGTGGTTTAGTTCTATCCATGTAGAACATGACTGCCCTGCGCACATCTAGTGTGTGAAGGCTTCTTTCGGCCATGTTAGTAGGTCGCTGGAAGAACGTGGGTAGTTTTATTGACTGGTTCACATGGAATTTAGAAATAAATTTCTGCGCAAACCTGGGATGTGTGTGCAAAACTACCTTATCTTTGTGGACTGTAACAAAGGGGTCTAAAACAGAAAGAGCCTGAAGTTCGCTAACCCTTCTGATGAACAAGTTACTTTCTTACCTGGTAACGTACTTTCGATGGGATGGTCCGACGACGTATTCCATATCTATGACAGGCAATGTCTACAGCTGTGCTGCTTCGGAAAAATCTTTGGCGTCTGCGTCCTGCATCGATGCGCCGGCCCCGAGGACATCCTCCGACGGCCGACGTCACCCGATGTGATAACTAGGACGCACAACGCCCATAGCCTCAGCTATAGTTATTTCACAGAACGTGTGCCACCAGTTTTCTGCCAGTCAGACACACAAGGCCTTGCGGAACGCAAGCTGCAATCGCAAAAGAAATTCTGCAGCGGGGAAGGCAGGGAGGGAGCGATATGGAATACATCGTCGGACCATCCCATCGAAAGAACGTCACCAGGTAAGAAAGTAACTTGTTCTTCGAGGGGATTGGGTCCTCCGACGTATTCCATATCTATGACAGACTCCCAAAGCAGTACCAAGCAAGGATGTGGGAAAGAATTTAGAATACAAATTTAGCATGCCCAATCAAATTGCGGAATAGAGAACTGCCTTGCCAAAGGCCAGATCTTGCCCTCTGATGGAATCGAGGGAATAGTGACGTACAAAAGTATGCACTGAAGCCCAGGTGGCTGAATCACAGATGTGACGAATAGGAACTCCCCTCTGCAGGGCAGTAGACGCAGCTATTCCTCTGGTAGAATGGGCCCGCAAGCCAGTCGGAGGGTACTTACCCGCCAAGCGGTAACACTCGGAGATAGCTAAAATAATCCAACGAGACAGTCTGTTTCGTCACAGCTTGTCCCAAACGCTTTCCAGCCTAACCAATGAAAAGTTGATCGTCCACTCTGACCCGGGACATGCGCGAAATAAAGCTCAACGCTTTCCGAGGATCAAGCCTATGGAGCCTCTCCTCTTCCTTACCAGGATGTGGAGGAGGATAGAACGCCGGAAGAACAACCTTCTGGCTCAAATGAAATTCCGAAACCACCTTCGGAAGAAAAGAAGGATGAACTCTAAGGACAACCCTGTCCTTGTGAAACACAGTGAAGGTTGGCTTAACTGAAAGTGCCAGTAACTCACTCACTCTGCGAGCGGAAGTAACCGCAACCAAAAACACAGTTTTCAGAGTTAACAGCCTCAAAGGGCAAGAATGTAAAGGCTCAAACGGAGCACCCATAAGAAACTTAAGAACAAGGTTTAAATCCCAACCGGGCACCAGGAAAGGTGACGGAGGGAACACATTAGTGAGCCCTTTCAAAAACTGCGAAATTAAAGGAATTTTAAAATAGGAACACTCTTCAGACGAACGCTTAAATATGGACAGCGCCGCCAGGTAACCTTTAATGGTCCCCACTTGCAAGCCCCTGTGGGCCAAAGAAAGCAAAAAAGACAGAACCACGGGAATGTCACATTCAAAAGGATCCACATTCTGAACTCTGCACCAGTCGCAGAACTTTCTCCAACGGCAACGGTACAGAGACTTAGTTGCCGGCTGCCTGGCCGAGAGCGACACCTCCATTACGTCTTCAGGGAGGTCCCAATCCTTATACCTCAACCTTTCAGATTCCAAGCGTGAAGATTGAGGGATCTGACCTCTGGATGGAGAACCTGACCCCCCCCTCCCGTGAGAGCAGATCGTCTCGGTAGGGAAGACGACGTGGAGGGCAGATGGGCAAGTCTAGAAGGTCTGGGTACCACGTCCTCTGGGCCCACGCCGGAGCAATGAGGATCATCTGGGAACCGAACTGCCGTAACCTCCGCAGCACTTGCGGGATGACGGGGACTGGAGGAAACGCGTACAGCAGTGGGAGCGACCACTCCACCACGAACGCGTCTCCTAAGGCTCCTTTTGGAGGAAATTCCCGCGAGCAAAACCTTTCGCACTTCCGGTTGACACTGGAGGCGAAGAGATCCACTTGAGGGGTCCCCAAAGGGCGAAGATCTCCAGGAGAATCTCCTGAGCCAGCTCCCACTCGTGAGAGATCGAACTCTGCCACTCTGCCTGCTCAGAGCGTCCACCGTCTCGTTGTCATCTCCGGCCAGATGAACAGCCGAGATCAAAACTTCCTGCTGGATGGCCCAGAATTCGAGCTGCATCGCCTCCCTGCACAGCGGAAGTGACCCTGCCCCCCCCTTTTTGTCCGTTAGAATCAGGACACTCTTTCCGCGCACAGTCGGCAGGAAAGCCTTCAGGGCTAGCCTGACGGCCCTCAGCTCCAACAGATTGATATGGAGTCTGGACTCTGACGGAGACCAACGACCGCTGACTCAACTCGTTGGCATGAGCTCCCCCATCCCGTGAGGGATGCGTCCGTCACGATCGTCACCTCCGGCCAGGGCAGCCAAAAAGGGGCCCCCTTAATCAGATTGCCCTTGACGGCCCACCACAGAAGGTCCCGGGCCACCGAGGGCGGCACCTGAACAGGGTCCGACAGCCTGCCGGAGGACTGAGACCACTGGAGCGTGAGTGCCCACTGCAAAGATCTCATCCGCAGACGAGCCACTGGCACCAGAAGACTGCAGGATGCCATGAGGCCGAGCAGTCTCAAGAACTCGGACGCTGGGAGATTCTGGGCAAACTGAAACTTGTGCACCATCTGCTGAATGTGAAGAGCCCTCACCTGAGGAGGAAAACACTGCCCCAGGGACATGTCGAGCACTGCTCCGATGTACTGGAGCCGCTGCTTTGGTGTCAAATGGGACTTCTTTAAATTGAGGGAGAAGCCCAGCCTGTGAAGGGAGTGGCAGGTGATGGACAGATCCAGGACTTGCTCGGGAGAGCTCCCCCTGATCAACCAATCGTCCAGGTAGGGGTAGAGGTGAATCCCCCCTTTCCTGAGATGCGCTGCCGCCACCACCACCATGAGCTTGGTGAAAACCCTCGGGGCGGAGGTCAATCCGAACGGCAGGACCCGAAACTGAAAGTGCGAGTCGCCAACCGCGAACCTCGGGTACTTCTTGTGCTTGGGATGGATCGGCACATGGAAGTAAGCATCCTTGAGGTCGAGTGACACCAACCAGTCCTGAAGCTGAAGGGCCTGGAGGACTTGAGAAAGAGTCACCATCTTGAACTTGTCCTTCCTGAGGAGTTTAGTCAAACCGCGCAAGTCCATGATGGGTCTCAATCCCCGTCTTTCTTCGATATCAAAAAATAAGGGGAATACCATCCCTTGTTCCTCTCCGCTACAGGCACCAGTTCTATGGCGCCTTTCTCCAGCAGGGCTTGAATTTCCTGCGCAAGGAGCGGATCCGGACTCTTCAAAGAGAGGCTCCCTGGTGGATTGTCGTGAGGCCTCTGCCGAAAAGTAAGACAGTAGCCGTGGGTTATGATCTCCAGAACCCACACATCCAAAGTAATGGCTTGCCACTCTACAAGATGCTGCGCCAGCCTTCCCCCAACCGGCGAACCATGGGACCTGGCCTCATGACTGAGTGGTAGCGGCTGCGGCGTTGCCCGAGGGCAAAGAGGCAACTGCCCGAGCGGCCTTGGCACCTCGAGTACCTTTATTTCCACCTCTGGCACTCTTACGATGGCCTCTTTGACTGCTAGCTCCCCTCGCTTTACTGAAGGACGAGTAATACCGAAAGGAACCTCCCCTCCATTGCTGTCCCCTAGGACGAAAAGGCGGAGGTTGGCGAACTGCAGCGCCCAACGACTTCGCTGCAGCTTTGGAGGTCTGCAACCTCTCAAGGCTCTCGTCAGCCTTGCTGCCAAAAAGGTGCTCACCGTCAAAGGGCATGTTGAGGAGCCGGGACTGCACATCAGGAGCGAACCCAGACTTCCGCAACCACGCAAACCTGCGCATTACCGTGCTCGCCGCCATGGACCCGCTGACACAATCCGCCAAGTCCAAACCCGAATGAACGGCCTCACACATGGCATCCTTGCCATCCTGAACCATAGCAAGGAAACCATCCCATTCGTCCCCTTTGGGAATATGTCCAGCCGCTAATGCAACACAGTTCCACAGAGTGTGTGAGAAACGAGACAAGGCACATATGGAGTTGGCCGCCTGAAGCGCCATACCCCCCGAAGAAAACACTTTCTTCGCCCAGCCGTCAAAACATTTGTCGTCCCTATCCGGAGGGATGGTAAGATACGACGCCTGCTTTGCCGGGGCCGTAGCCGCCTGCACCACCAAACTCTCCGGAGTGGGGTGCCTAGACAAGTAGCAGGGGGACGCTACTGGCTGGACAGTATTTTCGCGACAAAGACTTGCCCACTGCCGGGAGACTCTCCGGCGCAATCCAAGCCGCCGCCACCCTTCTCTGCAGAGCCATAAGAAAAGGCAAAACCGGGTCAGTGGGTGGACCGAGATCAAGGATGTCCGTGAGATCATCCTGAACGAACTCCCCAGGGGGAGCTGACCAACCCAAGTACTCGGTAACCCGGGACATAAGGCGCTGATATGAAGAATCGGCACGAGTGCCAGGCTCCGGCCTACAAAACTCCACCTCCAGAGAGGTGTCCAGTCCACTGGCATCATGCAGCGACTGCCGCAGGTCAAACAGGCTATGGCCCGAGATAAGTTCATCGGGAACCGTAACCGGAACCAAGCCGCTATCAGAGCCTTCATCACCCTCAGAAATGTACTCCAGGCGGGGAGAGGAAGACCTCTGGGGACCAAAGCAGTGCCTGACCTTAGCCAGAGCCTTTCTAGGGGCAAACCCCATGCCACAGGGCCCCTCCGAAACCACCGCCCTGAAAGGCGTTGAGGGCGCCTAACGAGTCTGCGTCGACAGAAAAGGCGTCGACATCGAGTGAATCAGGGTCGACGTCAGCTGCAGCGTCGACACAGGCCTCGAAGCCGGAGCCCCGAGCATCCCTTTCGACGACCTAGGCGCCGATGACCCCCTCGGAGGCAGAGCCTCGAGAGAAACCGTACGAGCGGCGTCTCTCGACCGGTGGCGACCGACCCCACTCGGAGGCGCGGACGGACTGGTGCCCTGCGATTCAAGAATCGCTAGCATCTGCTTCCCGAAGGAAGCCCATTCCTCCGGTGTCGCTTGCATGGAGGGATAAGTGACCCGCCGACGGGCGGAGTCCTCGGAAGAGGACGGGGAAGGCGACCTATGCCGGCGCTTCCGGGAATGCCTCGAAGAGGCGGAGGAGTGGCGAGACCGACTCCTGGAAGGAGACCCACTGGACTTCCGACGAAGACGTGGAGAGTCGCCCCTCGAGTCATCCGTCGAAAGCCCTGCAGACCTAGACTTCCGGGGCTTAGACACCCGGCCTACCGACATCTTCTTGCGTGCCCGCAAGGCCTTTGCCGTGAGCGACTGGCAGTCGACACAGTCGTCCGTATCGTGGGCCTCCCCGAGGCACCAGAGGCAGGCGTCGTGCGAGTCCGTGACCGACATCTTGGACCCACAGTCCCCGCATTTCTTGAAGCCCGGACGCGGGGTTGAAGACGAAGAAGACATCGCCACGAACAGGTCTTCACAACAAACCGAACAGGTTCAACGAACCGAGAATTGAAAACAGCGAACTCCAACGATTCGAGGCGCACTGAGATTCACGAAGCGAACACGTTCGCGGAAAAAACGGAACTGAGGCTATGGGCATCGTGCGTCCTACTTATCACATCGGGTGACGTCGGCCGTCCTCTGGGACGGTGCATCGACGCAGGACGCAGACGCCAAAGATTTTCCGAAGCAGCACAGCTGTGGACATTGCCCGTCAGATATGGAATACGTCGGAGGACCCAATCCCCTCGAAAGAAGTGATAGCCACTATGAAGGCTGTTTTATAAGTCAGATCTTTCAGACTTGCCTTATGCATTGGCTCAAAGGGAGCTCCCATGAGCCTGGTCAAAACCACATTCAGATCCCACCCAGGGGCTAGATGAGAGATGGGAGGATAAATCCTCTTAACCCCTTCCATAAAGGCTTTAATTACTGGTATTTTCCACCACAATACTCTTTGCTGTGATGTGGTTTAGGCTGACAGAGCAGCTAGATGAACATTTAGTGAATTGAAGACTAACCCAGAGTCCAACAGGTGGGTTAGATACAACACAATGTGTGAAGGTGAGCAATCGTGGGATTGACGCCCTTGGAATTGCACCAGATGACAAAACGTTTCCATTTGCTGGAATAGCAATAATGTGTATTAGCCTTTCTCGCTTCCCTGAGAATGTCCATGCATCTCTGAGGGAGTTGCAGGTGTCCAAACTATGATCTCAGGAGCCAGGCTGCTAAATTCAGAGTTTGTGGGCATGGGTGTAAGGTCTCCCCCCTGTCCTGAGACAACATGTTGAACGGGCAGGGCAGCTTGACTGGTGGGGAGAGGGACATTTCCCTCAGGTGCGCAAACCAGGGTTGGCGGGCCCACATGGGAGCCACCAGTATCATGGTAACTGGTTCCTGGTGCATCTTGTGCACTATCTTGTTGAGAAGGGGAGTCGCCGGAAAAGCGTAGACAAATTTCCCTGACCAAGTTATCCAGAGACCGTTCCCCTTGGATCGGTGTTCTGGGGGTATCTGGAGGCGTAGTCTTGATATTGGGCGTTCTCCTGAGTAGCGAACAGGTTGATCTCTGGAAACCCCCATTCTGCGAAGACATTGGACAAAATGTCTTCGAGCAGCTGCCATTCGTATTCTTCTGGCAGAGGAAAATCTCTGCCAAGTACAGAAGATTGAGTTCTCCTGGAACATGTTGGGACAACAAAAACATCTTGTGTTTGAGAGCCCATATCCAAATGTTTTGGGACAGCTTGGATAGCCCTGGAGGGTGAGTGCCCCCCTGTTTGTTCAGGTAATACATTGCTGTAGTGCTGTCGGTTAGGATCAGTACTGTGTTCCCCTGCAGTTGCACCTGAAAGACTTTCAATACTTTGAACACTGCTAGTAGCTCCAGTAAGTTTATATGGACGCTACTTGAGGGGACCACACTCCGTGTGCTGTCTGCTGAAGCAGGTGAGCCCCGCCCACCCCGTGAGAGATGCGTCTGTCGTGAGTGTAACTTCCACTGCAGGGGTGGTGAATGTCTTCCCCTTCAAGAGGTTTTCTCGTGACCACCACTGCAGAGAGAGAGAACGTGGGCTGGCGAGACACCACTGGCTGTTGAGCCACTCTTGCAAGGGATGCATGCGCAGCCGCGCGTGGGGAACCAAGTATATACATGACACCATCATCCCTAGCAAACGCATCGCTTTGCGTACCGTCACCTCCCGACTGGCTACATATTGAGGAATCGGAGAGCGTGTTCTGAACCCTCTCGCTGGAGGGCAGGACAAGGACGTCTTCTGTCTGAATTAGCGCTCCCAGAAATTGTTTTACTTGGCTGGGGACTAAGCTGGATTTCTTTTCGTTGATTGAAAAACCCAGGCTGAAGAGGAGATCTACTGTTTTTCGGGTGTTCGAAAAACAAGTGTCGAACGAGTCCCCCGTGATGAGCCAGTCGTCGAGGTAAGGGTAAACTGGGACTGATAGTCTGCGCAGGTGAGCTGCTGCCACTGCCAGGACTTTGGTAAACACCCTTGGTGCTGAGGCGATGCCGAAGGGGAGTACCTTGAACTGGTAGTGTTTGTCCTGAATCATGAACCTTAGGTATTTTCTGTGCGCTGGCAACATTGAAGTATGAAAGTATGCATCTTTCATATTCAATGTTGCCATAAGTCCCCCTGTTTCAGCAATGGAATGACCTCCTGCAGTGTTACCATGCAAAACTTCTGGGGCTTTATGAACTTGTTCGCTGGGCGCAGGTCTAGAACAGGATGCATGGTGAGGTCCTTTTTGGGTACAAGGAAGTACACTGAATAGATACCCTCGATTACCTGAAGAATAGGGACAGCTTCTATGGAGTCTTTTCCCAGCAGAGCTTCCACCTCTTGGATCAGGATCTGCAGATGGTCCGGTGAAAGGCGCCGTGAGCGCGGCGGTCTGAACTGTGGAGGTTGGGCGAATTCCATGCAATAACCGTGGGCGACCGTCTTTAAGACCCACTGGTCTGAAGTTATCCCCTCCCATGCCTTGAGGAAAGATGTTAATCGCCCCCCGACCGGGGAGACATGGGAAGGGACTTGGTGGTAATTTCTGACCAGAGGCTGAGGCTCTACTGGGATTGGGGCCTCTGCCTCTACCTTTGGCGCGTTTGACCCCTTTGGGAGTAGTAGGTAGGGCGTCCGGATGTTTGACTAGTGTTGAAATTACCCGTGCCGTAGTTGTAATGGCCGGCACAGGCTTGTCCCCGAAAGAACCACCGAGAATTATTATCCCTCTGGGAGGAGGGTTTCTGTGTAATCTGGTGCAAGGACCTTATAGTCTCATGCTCCTTCTTGGCTGTCTCCAACGCTTCATCCACTGCTTTCCCGAAGAGGTTAGTCTCCTCAATGGGTTTATTAATAAGAGAGGCCTGGGTCGCAGGTCTGAAGCCCGATGTCCGCAGCCATGCGTGTCTTTTTAAAAGAGTGCTTTGTGCAAGAGACCTGCCTGCTGTTTCTGCAGTGTCCAGGGTGTTCTTGACCACATTTTGATTAACCAGTTTTCCTTCCGCAACAATGGCGAGAAGCTTTGTTGTGGCTGGTTCCGGAACCTCCTGGAGGTTTTCTTGGAGCAAGTTCTATTGGGCATCAGCGTAGCTTGCTAATAGCGTAGTATTATTAGCAATCTGAACGGTGTATGCAGCTGCTGAAGTGACACGCTTGCCCAGGGCATACAATCTCTTAGACTCCTTGTCCGGTGGTGATTCTCCCGTGGCGAGGGGTACCCTTGCCCTCTTTCGAGTGGTAGTCACGACCACTGAGTCAGGGATGGCCTGTCCTTTGATATACAGAGGGTCGGTAGGAGAAGGCTGAAATAATTTTTCGACTCTTGGGTTCACTGCCTGTGTTTGCACAGGTGTAACCAAGGACGGGGCTACCCGCCTCCGAACAGAGTTAAGGAGTGGGGTGGATTGACTCGCTGGAGGTTTTTCTTTGAGAATATCCTCCATGAAATCCTGCTCCGTTACCGCCTCTTGGGTGGCAATCTTGAAGAATTCTGCCGCTTTTTTCAACATGGAGTTGAAAGCCATTTGGTCATCCACAGGGGAGGCCTGGCGAGCCAGGGTGGACGGAGGAGAGTCCAGGATCACAATATCAGCGTCCTGATCTTGTGTCCAAGGGTTTTCATCTTCCTGCTGGGTCTCCCCCCAGTTGTCAGCCGTGTCCTGTTGATCCTCTTCATAGTTTGAGAAAGGACGCTTCCTCTTCCTCCCTATATATGTCTGTATACGTATCCATGTGGATCAAGTCTTGTTGAAAAACCGGAGACTGATCCATTTGGACTTGAGGGTTAGGGTCTACCCGTGCTTTTTTCGGGAGGCGATAATCCGCTCCAGCCGATCCATACAGCTTCAAACTTTTCTGTATTCCATCTAGAGGACCCAAACGGGCCGGAGCAAGCAGAAGTAACCATCTCCGCGCCTTGGCGTCGGCGGGAGCCTCTAAGGGGTGTCGGTGAGAGTCTCTTGACTATCTACGTAAGTTTTATCAGAAACGGGAAGACAATCCGCCAAAACTTTTTCCGTGGATTGACTCATAACCCTTAGCGAAACTGGGGTAAGACCCACCGCCCCTGTGATTCTTTCACTGCTACTTTGAATAGTCGCAGAATCGTCAAGAGACCAAGGCTCCGATGACTTGTCGGCAGCGGAAAGACCGTCCATGCCACCAAGCGGCTTAGCGGGCGGGTTTCCGGGTAGAGGCCTAGCCGTAGTCTTTGGGCCTACTGAGGCCTTGGAACTCATCGAGATGTCGGGATCCCGACCTTCGACATGTGTAGTATTAGGAGTAGTGCCCTTGTTTTTTCTAGTTTGCCGAGTCGCTATGCGCTGCTGCGAATGCGGGGAGGGCCTTGGATCGGAACGATCCAAGGGAACCGGCGAAGATTTCGGCGGCCCCGTTGGAGCTTTTGCCTTTTTCGACGCGACGGTCGAAATTGGCATAGGGGTTGTGTGCTTAATGTTACGGTGCGATTGTAAACCCGTCACCGGGTCTGGTCCCTGTAGTAAGACCAGAGTCGAGCCTGGAAGGGTTGGGGATGGGGGTGGCGGATCTAGAAGTGTCCGCCTCAAGGTCTATAACATCTGCGTTGGACGTTTGGTCATCCTAAGTACCCCCCGTCACTTTCGGCTGGTGTGGCGGTGGGGGAGGGGCAGCTCCACGCGTGACATGCCGTAAGCGGCCCACCAATTTACACGGCTCGCCTTAAGGGTCTTGGGCGGAAGGAGTTTGCACGCCGCTTCTTGTCGTGCTCTAGGGGGAGACAGGCGTTACACGTCCTGTGTTCGTCCTTCCAAGGATATTGAACCCTACACTTAGGGCAGAACCTAAAAGGAGTCCTTTCCATAGCAAAAGTGAAGGATGACCAGACCGAAAGGGAAAAGAGGGGAAAGGAAGAAAGACATACTAAAACAATATGGCCACCCCAAGCCCACTCTCCCAACTGTATATGCCTGCCAGAGGGCCCGACCACGTGCAAAATCCACCCGCCGGATCTTAGGCGGTGAAATCCACAGCCGAGACGTATCCCCCGTAGTCTTCGTCAAATATGTTCTTGTTGGCAAATTAAACTTAACGGGGAATAAACCGACAATTCGGTAAAGATAAACAATGTCTCTAGTAAGAGCTCCGCTATAGGGCGACCAGTTAACTGGGCGAAAAAAACAATCTGAGGGACCTGGGCGCGTGAGGGATTTTGGGTACTATTTAGGTGTGCATGCACGCAGTTTGGGTGCAGATTGCATTTAGGGGTGTTCCTATGCTGCATGCAACCTTGATTTACGGGTTTCACACACAGATTTACCGCGGTCTAGCTTCACTTATGTGAAATGGTACACATATTGTCGGGGTACATTTAGGAGTGACAGGGGACCGTACACAGTGTCGCTGGCGTGCTGCATTGGTTGTGGGGGGATGGACCCATTATTGCTGGGGTACATAATGTTGGGGATGAGGACTGCGCAAAGGTAGGAATATGTGGCTAGATTTGCTTTGCATGGGGGCGTATTGTGGGCGTTCCACAGGCAGGGGTGGGGGGGGTGTTAGCTTTGCAGGATTTTTGTGACTTTTTTTTAATCAGGCCCTTAGTGACTAGACAGTCCTGCTGTGAAAGAGACAACTGGTGGGTTTTCTGCAGTGACTTATCTAAATAAAACATGACGGCTCTGCACAAGCCAACTGTGTGTCTAACAATCTCTCCCCTTTTGTCTGAGGGTCCTAGAAAAGTGATAAGGTTTAAGTTACTTACCTGTAACTATTGTTCTCTAGCATGGATTCACATGCTCATGAATATTCCCCGTCAACAGGCTCCCTCAGAAAAAGAAAACCACTAGCTGTGATCAGACATGCAGATTCTGCAAGCAGACGGAAACCATTAAGAGCCTTCATCATATTTTGATGCATTGTACAGCACTTGCAGAAAAGCGCACAGCAATTGGACAAATATGCCTGAAGACCACCAAAACACTCGATCCAGAGGAGCGCTGGTCGCTCATACTAACTGATAAATCGATAACGGCGGCCGTCCGCTTTTGGTTGGCAATTCAGTCACAAGTAATGAACTGATAAGTCTTGTTTTCCGTTCTTACTAATAATTAATGTAGGAGGTTTATTTGCGATTTCATGAATTTGAGAAATGTATAAATGTAAGGTTTAAAGATATAAACCACATGCATTTTAAATAAATAAGAAATGTTCCCCATCAAACGGCATATCCAGCACCTTTGTCTGAACGTCCTGACAGAAGTTAGTAGCCTTCAACCAACATTGACGGCGCAGACACCCCGTTCCCCATCTAGCGAAAACCTGTGTCTGCGTTGTCCCCCGCCACGCGATGGCGTGGTCCAAGGCCACTTCACCCTCCTTAAAGAGTTCCAGTGCCTCGACCTTATCATCGGGTATGAAGTCCAGGATAGGGCCCAGCTTATAACAGAGTTCCCGGTCATAATTGGACAAAATGGCTAGGGCTTTCGATGCCTTGATGTAGAGGCTGCTGTGTAAATTATCCTCTTGCCAATTGCATCCAGCTTCTTCCCACCCATCCAGGTCCGGAGGCACCATGGCGGCCAATGATGGCTTCGCCAAGCGTTTCCTAGCTGCGGCCGAAACCACCGAATCCGGTGTGGGCTGAGATCCTAGGTACCTGGGCACTGAGTCGGGTACACTGTACTTTTCCAATCCGTCCCGTTTCGTCAGGGCTGTACTTGGATTCTTCATAAGGGCTAGGTCCTCTTCCCAGATGTCGTCCAGGAAGGGGACGGACATGATGGTCTTCCTCCTCAACTCGCATCGTTGGTACAGGAAGCCCTCCGTCTCCTCGAAGACCAACTGAAAGCGTTCCGAGGCCCTAGAGATGAACAAATGACGGCAGCATCTTTAGTTGGATTTCAGTGACCAGTGTGTGCAGGGTGGATAAGATGTCCAGAGACACGTCCCTACGTCTAGGGGTAAACTGAGCCAACAGAGTTGGATCCGAGCTAATGTGGCTCTTATTCCGCACCAGGGGCTGCGGTCCTCCCCCTCCGTGGTCCGAGCAGCATCCCTCGGGAGGATCGCTGTCATCGATACTAGAGTAGATTTGCTCCGGTCCATCCTCAGTAGCCTGCCAGTCAGCATACCTGGGATGCTCCACAGGTGGGACCGCTTCCCTCTCAGGAGGCTGTTGGGCAGGAGCAGTTGCCTGGTCTCTCCATGGAGCTGGTTCCTTCGCTGCTGCTTCCACAGCCGTATCTCACCTTGGGGGCACGTATCTCACCTTGGGGGCAAGGACTCATGCTGGGCGGCCGCCACTTCCTGGACCTGCTCTTTCAGAGCCGCAGTGGAAGTTGTTGACGATGAAGTGCTTGTGGCTGCCTTCCTTGACACTGCAGTCATCGGCTCCGTTGACTGGGCCTTGGGTTGAAGCCTTATCTGGCTTTGACGAGTCCTCACTAGACTTTCCCCTCAGACTATTCTAGGACACAGTTTGGACAGCGTTAGCGACTTTCTCTTTGAAGACGCTCCTGATGTCGGCAGGCTCACCGTGGAGGATGATGGTAACTTGAGCCACGCCAACAGTCTGCTGTATCTGTCTTTCTTGGTTTTATTCGAAAAGCCACGGCATACCTCACACGCCTCCTCATTGTGGTCCGGATGCAGGCTGTACAAGCATTTATGGCGTCGACCTTCTATGAAGAGGTTTCTTAAATCACACTTTGCGCAAAGTTTGAACAGGCTGCAGCCTTCTCTTTTCTCTTCAGACGTGCTGAAAGGGCGCGAAGTAGGTCCCAAAGCTGGGCCTTCTTGAAACTTTGATCATCCGACGGTGTCTGAAGATCTTCGCTGGTAGCGGAGCCCCGCTGCTGGTCTCCATCCGTCGAAGACGAAACAAAGATCCGTCAAAATCTAACTAGTTTGCAACAGTTTTATGGAAGAAAAAAACCACAAAATTAGCTCAGAGCAATTTGAGGACTCCCAACACTGAAGCGTGTGCTAAAAGTCTGAAGATGGCCACCAGGGGTGGGGCTTAGGAGAGGACCATGATTGGGTTAAAGGAGAAATACAGTTTTAAAGTGAAACTTTTCTTTTACCGAGCATTCCCACCCTGACAACGGGGAATGAGCATGTGAATCCATGTCAGACTCCATGCTGGAGAATTCAAATTGACTGATTAACGTGACATTTTTAAATTAACTTCTTATTTGCATACCAGGCGCGAGAGCGCCAGCGTGAGACCACCAAGCGATCTGTGGCGGTCTGTGAAGGGCCGGAAGAGGAAGAGCCAGGAATCTTTGCCGTTGCGCATTATGGGCATTGGGGAGGTACTAGCGTCTATAGCTGCTGCCAGAACTCTATTTGATAAGTACAAAACTGTTCCGGTTTCCAGTAAAACGGTAACCCTATGCATGAAGGAAACCTCTAATGTGATTTCTCAACATAATGTTCGACCTGGGGCTGAACACATCCTTGTCCGGTCCTCAGAAGGGTTGGCCATAAAGGAAGCCGTTGTGTTTGCCGATGTCAATAAATCCCAAGTTAAGTTATGAGATCTGGAAGAAACTCGGGTAATGGTACCCACGATACTGGATTTGACCCCTATGCCGGATAATGATAAATCCAAAAATCGCCACTTGAATGAGGTTATGAACGTCTTGAATGCCAAAACAGATGAGACCCTCCGACTCCTCCTACTCAACACCAGATCAATGGTGAAGCATGCAGTAGAAATATCAGACTATATATTGAAGAAGGACTTGGACGTCTGCGCTCTAACTGAAACTTGGCTACATGAGGCCTCAGGCCCATCGCTGGCTCTGGCAGTCCCCAATGGCTATATGGCTTTATGTACCAACAGGATGAACCAGGCTGGGGTTGCAATTATCTATAAAAACGCCTTGGAGATTTGGAATTATGACATCCAAGGCCCCGATGAGTGTGAATCATTTTTAAAATTAGAACTGATGCATCCCCGAGTGTGAATGTATTATTAATTTATCATCCCCCTAACATGCCAGACTATCACACAACTGAATAGCCTTGGTTTACCTCAATTTAAAGAAGGGGCAAAATGGTTAATTATGGGTGATTTTAATCTTTGGGGGGGAATGACCCAAAAGACCCAATAGCTAAGGAGTTGGATAGATTTATGAAATGCATTGGATTCCTACAACATACATACACCCACCCCCGCCAAGGGCCACATACTGAATTGGGATTTCTCAGCCAACTTAAAAATTGATGCCCCTGACATATCATTGTGCCCTTGGTGAGACCACACCATTATAGAATTTGAGGTTTGTAGCATAACACTGAAGAAATTGACTACGCCCAACCAAAAGTGGGTCAAGTCAAGAAATCTGAAGAGGGTGAGCCAGGAATCCTTGAAGGACTGGATTGCTCCTTTAGATCAACAAGTCATACTTCCTCCTGAGAATGTGGATGGATTGACCGATTCACATTTTAACACTTTAGCTAAGGCCATTGATGAAATAGCCCCTCTGAAAAATAGGAAAGTTAGTAACCATGTCAAACACACCTGGTTGTCGGTGGAGGTAAAAAAAACTAAGTAGAAAAGAGGAAAACTTTCTACCAATGGAAAAATACGAAGAAGGAAGGCGACAGACTTACATATTTTGGGTGCAGCTAATAAATTGAAAAGGGCAGTTATAAAAGCCAAAGAGGACTCGTAGGAAGTAGGTATCCAAACTGCCCAACATAATTCGCAGGAAATATTCGCTATTCTCAGGGAATTGGAAAAACCTGATATTTATTATCAGGAATCCATTGTTCAAAGATCAGGAATGGCGTAAGCAAATAAAATATGCCATGATAGCTAAAACTACTAACATAAAACTGGTAGTGCTCAAATCATAAACCTACAAACTACAGACCCTCAATAAGGTGGTCCAAGATCAAACATCTATCACCCTGCCCATCACACTCAAGTCTGACTTTAGAAGCAGATCAGAGGATGAATTGCGTATCACTTTGGCCAAACTCAAGCCCTCGGTTTGCAAGGGAGATCAGTCTCCAGCCACGGCAATCAAGGCATGCTCGGAGCTCCTCATTAGTTTTGCAACAAGGTTTGCCAATGCCTCATTTAAGGAGGGTAAGGTTCTCACAAGATTGAAGGGTTCTTGGGTCACCCCAGTGTTGAAGAAATCTAACTTGGACCCTAAAAATGCAACTAATTATAGACCCATTTCCAACTCACCTTTCCTTTTAAAGATCATGGACAGAGTTGCCTATGATCAACTTTTACGGCACATAAAAGATCAGCCTATCCCGAACAAAGCACAATCAGGATTTCAGATAGCTTTCAGCACAGAATCAGCTCTGTTGGAACTAAAAAAAAAAAAAAAAAAAAAAAAAAAAAAAAAAAAAATCGAGCAGCTAAAATCGAACAGGATGACCAATATAAACAAGGGCACAACAATGTTATTGATGTCCCTGGACATATCATCTGCGTTCGATTTAGTGGACCATCCACGCCTCCTGGACAGACTACAAAAACTAGCTAATTTTAGTACATTAGCAAAGGACTGGATGCAGTCCTTTTTGGGGTTGAGGACCATGCACCTCTGCAGTAAACAAGCAGAAGCCGAACCCGTTTTAGTCAGCTACAGGGTTCCTCAAGGAGCGGCACTCTTCCCACTCTTGTATAATCTGTTCAAAGCCCCTTTTTTTCATCTGCTGGAGGAAAACAAGATCTGTTTTTCGAATTATGCAGATGATTCACAATGTCTTATCCCACTTAATGGCGATTCTGTAAAGGACGCCAAGACAGTCTGAGATATAGGATCTCATCCATGACTGGATGGATAGGAATGGCATGGCACTGAATCATGGTAACACAGAACTCATGCTGATTGGATCAAGGCCCAGATTAGCCAAGCTAAGTGTTCACAAAAGGTCTTCCTTTTAACATGTTTTAGACCACTGCTTTAATGCGTTTACCACTTTGCGAAATTACCAGATTGTTCCAATTGCCTTTTGCTTGCAACAACTGACTTGCATCCACTCTGGTGTGTTCTGTTAAGTATGCTTTGGCCTGAAAAAGGAATATGTTCCTGAAGTGCCTGTACTCTTTCCTGTGAGAAGTAAGCCATTGCGGCCTGGGTCTAGAACTGGCCCAATTAAATGTATGACTTTGGGTGTTTGAGAACCCCCAGCTTGATAGTCATTTGGGTGTTTGAGCAGGAGTGTGAAACACTTTTCCCACTTATGAGCCAAACATTAAGATTGGGCACAAACATCTGACAGCATTTTAAGATGGATTAACAAAATCAACCATGGGGACGAGGGGGATTTTGGGAAGTCATACTATTATGGTGAACAGGGAGACATGGAGGACTAACCAAACCCAATCAAGGTAAGGTAACAGAGTGGCAAGGATTATCCTTGGGAGGGCTGTGAGTAGTTGAGAGCTAGAATGAGTTCACACACAACACCACCAATAATTCAAGTTAGACAGGTAAGGACACATATATACAATGTTTTATTAGGCCTTTAAAAACCACACCAGGCAAGTAAAATCAATAATCAAATGGCGTTACACACTTATTATAAAACATAAGTATAACCACAGAATAGTTCACCTAAAACTTAATCGGTCAAACCAAAGATGGTTTGGGTCTTGTGGCCCATCACCAGTTCCAAAAATATGACATACATTACTCACTGTAATCTTATTTCTGGTGCTTGTATCTGCTTAGATTCACATGCTGTGCATGTAGTCCGACATCTAGTGGTAATCACAGGGATAATTAGCCGATCTGACCAAAGATTTTTGATCTACTGACCCATTTGTTGGTTTTTGGCATGGGTGATTTTGCCTGCATACTTTGCAAAATACTGAACTGGAAGAGCACCCCCCACTACCCCTGTTCGATATTTTGTGATTTCAGAGGTGTCCCCGCTTCCTTAAAATTGGAGGCGGAGAATTATTTTTTTTTATAAAAAAAAATAAAACACGAACAACCCCAAACCTTTGCAGAGTATTGCATCTTTTTTTCAAAGATCAAAATGGGACATCGACCTGCCCGTGCCTGTAACACTAGCCCTATCGTGACGTGTCGTATAAGCATGATCCATCACACGGCGAGGTCCCGCCCCCTGTTTGTTTTTGTTCTGCCATGAGGAAGCCTTAAAACAATGTGAGGGAGTACAGAAGAAAAGAAGGTGTAAGATGTCTATGTTCCTTCAAATCCAAGAGGGGAGGAAGGGTGGGCGCATGTGAATCTAAGAAGCTACAAGCACCAAAATATGATTACAGCGAGTATTGTAGGTCTTAGGATGCTTGTGAATCTGCTTAGAATCACATGCTGTTCATAGACTAGTGAGCAGTACCACGAGATAGAAGTGGGATGAGTGAAGTAACAGCAGCAAAGAGATGTGTTAGCACCGCCTGACCCACCCTAGAATCAGTCTTAGAATGTGTATCTAAGGAGTAATGTTGAGTGACGGTGTGAACGGAACTCCTGGTAGCTGCTTTGCAATAGAGCCAAGAGGAACATTTGCAATGAAATAGCCCTTGTGCCTCGAGTAGAATGTGCTCTAGGCTTAAAGGGTAAATCTATTAGAGTAACATCTTTGGATACATTTAACAATCCATCTAGAAATTGAAGACTTCGAGAAAGGGTTCCCTTCTCTACCAGCGGCAACAGAGAAAGAATTGATCTGTCTTACGAAGGTGTTTTGTCTTAACAAGGAAATCTAGCACTGCTCTCTAACACCCAGTGTAAGGAGGCTTCGATTTAGAGAGACATTGAAAGAAAGTAGGAAGTTCAATGGACTGGTTTACATGGAACTTGGAAATTAATGTAGGTGCAAAGCGTGGGTGTGTGCTCAAAACCACTTTGTCCTCAAGAATAACAACAAACGGGTCTTGAACTGAGAGAGCCTGCAGTTCACCAACTCTCCCAATCGAAGTAGTAGCCATTTGAAAAGCAGTCTTATATGTGAGAGCCTTAAGACTAGCTTTGTGCATTGGCTCAAAAGGAGGGCCCATAACTTAAGGACAAAATTCAAGTCCCATCCGGGAGCTGGATTAGAAATAGGAGGGTGAAATCTTTAACTCTTCTATGAAAACCTTGATTACAGAGACTTTCCACCAGGAAACCTTAATTTGAAAGGTGGTTAACATAAAAATGGACCTTCAGTGAGTTGAAAACTAGTCCCGAGTCTAAGAGGAGAGTTAGATAAAGGACTGTGTGAGTGACCAGTCAATTGGATTGATGTTGCCAGTACTGCACCAAATGACAAAGCGTTTACACTTACTGGAATAACAGTATCTGGTGATAGGTTTCAGTGCCTCCTTAAGGATGGCCATACACCTTTGAGGCAGCTGGAGATGCCTAAACTATATGACCTCAGGAGCCATGCTGCGAAGTTGAGAGTTTGAGGGCATGGGTGTATAGTTGTCCTGTGATCTTGGGACAGCATGCTGTAGGGGCAAGACAGCTTCACCGGAGGGCAAAGGGACATTCTTATGAGATGCAAGAACCACAGCTGAAGAGCCCACATTAGTGCCATCAGGATTAGTGTAATGTGTTCCCGGTGCATCTTGTTAATTATCCTGTTGAGGAAAGAAACTGGGGTAAAGCATAGATAAATCTCCCTAACCATGTGATCCAGAGACCATACTCCTTGAGCATCCTTTGGGGATACCTGGAAGTGTAGGAGAAAGGGGGGCTCATTCCTGGCAATCTTGCTTCGTGGGTTTACAAGAATAGTTCTTACACGTTTTTTGTCAGGCTGACAACAAGGGGACCAAGAACCCCCCAATGTATTATATGCATATGACAATATTAACCAACCACTTGCAACAATAAAAGCGAATCATATCGCATTCAAACAATGTGTAAGAACTATTCTTGTAAACCCAAGAAGCAAAATAGCCAGGAACAAACCCCCCTTTCTACTACTCAACAAATGAGGTGCTTGGCCAAACCTCGAACTAGTTACCTGTGATCTTGGCAACCTGCTTTTTCAACCAAGAATACAGAGCCTAGCAAGGTCATTTCCATACCTAGAGCTAACTACTCTTATACCTGGAGGTGTAGTCTGGGCATTGTGCTTTCTCCAGTGTTGCAAAGAGGTTGATGTCTGTTTGTGAAAAATGTGTTTGCGCAAGCACCACTCGTGTTCTACGGTTAGCTGCACATCTCTGCTGATCATGTCTGCCAGAGGATTGTTTTACCCTGGCACGTTTTGTGACGGGAGGAACATGTGTTTGAGTGCCCATTTCCAAATGCTCCGAGACAGTTTGAACAGCCCTGGAGAGTGAGTGCCTTCCGGTTTGTTTAAGTAATGCGTGAAGCTGTCTGCAAGCACTGCAACAGTTTTCTCTTGCAGTTGTGTCTGAAAGGCTTTCAGGGCTTTGAATACAGCAAACCGCTCTAACAGGTTGATATGTTTGTTCGCTACTGAGTGTAACCATGCGCCATGCATTGTCTGGTGTAGAAGGTGAGCTCCTCACCCTAACGGGGATGTGTCCGTGATCAGAGTGGCTTCCACTGCAGGAGTGGTGAAGGATTTGCCCTTCAGAAGGTTGTCCTTCGACCACCACTGCATGGACAGAACAAGGGCTTTCAAAACAACCAGTAGATCATCTCACTGACCGCTTACCTGACATCATTGGCTCGAGAAATTAAAAAACTTGGTTACTGAAATACTAAAAGCATACTAAAACTCCTGCTTTCTGTTTAGGCATGCAAACACCGCTGCAGCCCACCTTTGGGCCATTGTAACTACTGGTATATCCATCCTTGGTTGAGTGTCAGCAATAGGACACATTGGGTAAGAATTGTCAACCTTTCACTCCTCATTTTTTGGCTACATAGCGGGTCTCCCACCTAGTTATATATTTATTAATACTTCCCAGGTTGGAGCATCCTTGGCGCTCAGCACTCTTATGTGCAGGAACTTTATGTGGGACGCCGTTAATTAATATACAAAGGTGGATCCAGTCAAAAATTAAAGAGAGATACGAATAGCCTCCTTACGTGTGTGTGAAGGTCAGTTTGTTTATATTTTTTTTTCTGGCAGAGACTTTTAGTACTCTGGGACTTAACTATAAGTCTTTAGTACAAAGTTAGGATTACTAGGTTTCCAGTCACACTGTAACTGGACATAGTATAATTGCACATTTTAGATGACCAGCATGTGCCCCACGAGTGAATTTAACATTCTCTAAATTGTTCAGGCCTACTACGGCAATTCTTTGTGCCCACAAATTCATAAATTGAGATCATGCAACTCCTAGGTATTGTTTCTACCCATGACCTGGTTCCACTGTGACCTTGAGACACCAAATTCTGATGGTAGCACTTCCTTCTGTTCGACACCTCAAGCCGACCTGGGAGATTCCCACCCAGGTCGATAGCAGGATGTGTTTTGTGTTTATCAATTGCATTTTTAATGAGGTTTTATATGGTTTGTTGAATTGGATTGTTTATGTATCGTTTCATGTCATCACCAAAGTGAAGGGAATTTATGTATTTACGTTTCCCTTTACTACTTCCCTCCTTCATTGTTAGAATGTTAAACATTTTGCTCCTGAAGAAGACGTCACTACAATAAAGTACATACGTCGAAACCAGTTGAGTGTTGATTGAGATGAGGTCGTGGTTGGAGATTTCTGAGACCCATCTCAATTGTTTAGGCCACTGATATCATCTATTGTGGTCCGACATATGGATTGAACATTCTTTCTATAAATGTTCTTGATGAATCACATGTTGTTAGGCAGAAACCTGTGCAGTTCCCTTAGGGAACACTGCAAAAGATTTAAGACTACAGGTGTTGGCAGTAAACCCACTTGGTAGCAGTCTGCACCACCCAGATTTACCTGGTAGCTGTGGCTGAGCAGTCAGACCTCCCTCAAGAAGAGTTAGACAGTATGCAAAGTATACACAATAGGTACCCAGATACAATAATACAAGCAAACACTGACCAGAGCTTTGGTATCAAAGTATATAATTATTTATTTAAAAACACACGGTTTGAAACACTCCAGCACTCTTATTGTAAAATATTCTAAACACAGTTACTATTGTAATATATACACCCCTTTTCCTTATCAGATAAGTCACAGTAAAACACCTCTTATTTTCATACAGAGGTGAGCGCTTAACTAGATGGCACTCCAATAAGTTTGTGAGAAAGGGAGGGAAAAAGACAGAATATGGAAAGGTACACCACTCTAACATTCAGGAACACTGTTAGCAAGGCAGAAGAGCAAACAGTCACTGGTGAGCCAAAGTCCAAAGGCTGGGTCCACTCTTAGAGAGAGCAGAGCACAAATGCGCCCAAGATCACAGTTACACTAGGCTTTAAAAGTCTTGCAGAGGGTTCAAAAAGAGTTTAGAGAGGCTTAGGAAAGTTTAGCCAGGGTATCCCAGGCTAACCCAGGTTCGAAAGCCGGGGACTAAATCTACCCCGTACAGTCGGTAGCAAGGGAAGCCAGGCGGGACACGGTACCTTAAGTGGGAAGGATCCTCCAGCGGTGGCAGTTGTTCCTGGTAGTGGGTGCAAGTTGCGGCGTCGTCCAGGGGAAGAGAAGATCTCGATTTGGAGGAAAGATGAAGGTCATTGCACTACCAGGGAAGAAACCAGCCGTGGAGTTTTCCGGTTAAAGGTGGTACCTTTGTTTCACGGTCGTGGTAAAACGTGGTATCCCGGTTGCCAGGGTGCTTGGCACAGGCAAGGCGGCCACGAGGTACGTCGGGAAGGCGAAAAGACGGTGAAACTGGTTATCCCCACCAGTCAAAGGAAGACGACTCTCCGGCGGGAGATCTCCTCTGTCGTTGGGAAAAGTGGTGAGACGGTCCAGCAGGGCTCCACCGGTGGTGGTGTCGTGGCAGGTCGGCTCAGCTTCTCCCTCGTCGGATTCTTAGGTCCTGTGGCGACTTCTGAAGTTCCAGTCCCCAAAGCCCTGCTTTTATGCAGAAAACCCCCATTCACTCAGCCTAGCTCACCACTTGGGCCAATCAGGACGGAGTGCGACTTGAGTTGCCTAGGCAACTCAGTCCAGGGTGCCTAAATCCCCCTCCACTCCTCCTAAGTACCCCAGACAGAGTGGCACCACTTTGGAGGGCTTCTGTGGAGAAGCCCGCCAAAAAGTGGAACAAAGGGCTCGACTTGGGTTGGAGTCACAGAAGAGAACACAAACGCCATTTTAGAATCAAGTTTTGGCAAAAAATACCAACCGGAGAATTAATATTAATTAAATAAACCGGCGGTATGTTCGAGGCTACCGTAAATTAAATAAAGATAGTAGCTTAAAACAATGGGAAATCCCATAGGAAAATATTCGCGGTTGAATATAAAAAGTAGTATCCACTGCCACCAGCCAAAACTCGATCAGGGGGGACGGAGGCATGCCCCCTCGACTAACAGACCCTGCGACAATCGAATTGCCCCAGCCAGTACGTCCACAATATGATGGTTTGTACTGGTTCTGTTCAGAATTTAAGACTAGTAAAGTCAATGGTGACTTTACATGCCCTGGGAGACAGTAATCAGTCACAGGGTATGGAGTCTATACTGGGGGGTCACTATGACACCCCTTTGTCACTGCACTGAGGGTGCTGTGTAACACACATCACAAAAACACATGAAGCCCTATGGAGTAAAAGACCCCATAGCCCATTAAACACATCTAGATTCAAAGAAACACACTCAAATCATGCCCAAGAGTGAGGGTAAAAGAGTCTCACTCTTGGCAGGAGAAACAAATAAACCCCAAAAATCCAGCAAAGCTGCTGGGGGACTCACTAGGTTAGGAAATTCAGCCTAAACAGAGAATTCTCCCTAACACATGTCATGAATTTTCTTATAGATTTTATATTGTATATTTAATGGTGTGTAGTATGAGTGGATTGTTGGATGGATGCCTGTGGATGAATGCTTGGACGATTGAATAAGATTAATTTTATCATTTAGATGTGGATTTTTATAAACAAACTGTTTCCTGCGATGTAAATTGTATTTTACAAGTGCAGATTTAATCATGATTTGTTTCATACATTAAACTTGTATCAGGTTAAATAAAATTCCTTTATACCCAATCCTTGATTTGTATCCTTTGGATGCCTTTCCGTGATCCAATTGTTTATTAATACTCCCATCCAGAGTGTGGGGTCTCCTGTGTCTTTCCGAGAACACATCATTGGCCCGAGAGCCACTCCTGCATAAGACGCATGCGCAAATGGGCATGTGGAACCAGGAAAACGCAGGATGCCATCATTCCTAATAGATGCACGGCTTTCCGTACGGTTATCAGACGACCAGGCTACATACTGAGGGATCTGGAATAACATTTTGGACCCGCTCGTTGGAGGGGACGACGAACCAGTCTTCTGTCCGAATTAGTGTCCCCAGAAATTGTTTCACTTGGCTGGGGACAAAACCTGATTGTTTTATTATTGATGGAGAACCCCAGTTGGAACAGCTAGTCTATAGTCTTTTGGGTGTTCTCCAAACACGCTTGATGCAAGTCTCCAGTTATGAGCCAGCCGTCTAGCTAAGGATACGGATTGTTTGCAAAGGTGAGCTGTCAACACAGCGAGTATTTTAGCAAAAAAACCCTGGGCTGAGGTAATGTAAAAGGGGAGTACTTTGAATTGATAGTGCGTGTTGTCCATCTTGAATCATAGGTACTTCCTGTGTGCTGGCAACATTGAAATATGAAAGTATGCATCCTTCATATCCAAGGTGGCCATGTAATCCCTATGCTTCAGCAACGGAATTACTTCCTGCAGAGTTGTCACTGGACTTTTGAGGCTTGACATACTTGTTCGCAGAGTGCAAGTTTAACGCAGGGCGCACGGTTAGATCCTTTTCATGTACAAAGTAGTATATTGAATAAATACCCTTGTTTACCTGATCTGAGATCGCTCCCTTTTGCAGCTGGGCCGCCACTTCTTGAAAGAAGAGGAGATGGTCTGGAGACAGCCATCTGTTTGGCGGGTGGTACAATTGTTTGAAGAAACTCTAGGCAATAACCGTCACCTACAATCTTGAGCACCCGATGGTCTGAAGTGATCCCCTGCAATACGTGGGTGAAGCATGTTATAAAAAAGGATGCAATACTCAACGATTACCACTAGATGTCGGACTATATGCCCAGCAGATTGTGATTCTAAGCAGATTCACAACCATCAGACACTTCATTAGGTAACTTTATTAAGAGATTTGGACGATGCAAATTGTTAGGATCAAAAGTCAAAAAGTAAAGTTCATGTACATAAACTACATCACAGTCAACAGGATAGACCTAGGAAGTGATTCCTGACCAGGCCTACATCTACCCGTCTGGAAAGTAGTTGGACAGGATTTTATGCTCATGGATCCCTATGGAGAAAAAGGGGGCGAGGTGGATAGAAACAGGTATGTTTAATTACCTCTGAAGACTCCTACAGAGACTACTGCAGAGGTTGCAGGATCTGTTGGGGACAATTTGATGTGCTTGGTCTGGTCGAGGATGCCCAGTTGTCGCGGTTGCAGAAGTTACTTTTCAGTGTAGATTTTAGTTTTGGTCGATTGTGGTGCTTCGGAATTGGTTTCAGACACCCTCCAGCTAAACACCCAAACGAAGAAAAGATGGGAGACGTCTGCTGTGCAGACAGTATCAGGACACCTCTAGGATGCAAAAGAAGATGAATTGTAATGGGACTCACCATGGTCCAGCAACAGGCAGTTTTCTAGGGGAGAACAAAGCAACAGGTCCTGCATGGCTTCCGCTGATGCAATAAGGCTAAAAATGCATGTGCAGGCGTCCCGTTGTAAAAGTTGAAGAACCTCCAAGTTAAAAGGATGCACTCAGAATGCGGACGGCTGCAGTGAGGTAGCCCAGGAGAGAGCTGGTCAGTCCACTGGTTGGTCCAGGGACGTTTCCAAAGTCTTAGAAGGCACAGATCCTCAAGCAAGGGTCAAGACTGTTCACCACTATCGGTCCTGGGGCTGAAACACAGAGGGTCTTTTTGACATCAGGCAGAGGATCAGGACTTCAAAAGGACTACACTAGAATTGGTGGTGGTCACCTGGAGGCAGTGCTCCATATAAGATTTTGAGGTGCGAGTATTTTTACTACCCATTTTTAAACCTTGAGATCAAGTGTGATGTCAAGCAAGTAAAGGAGTTAAAAAGTATGTGACACCCAGACAACGTGTGCAGAAAGTGTAAATTTTACAGAAATCATTATGTGGCTGTGCTCCACATCGTGGCAGAAAGGCAAGTTTCCCTTAGGTTAGGAAGATTTATCATTTGTATGCTTCTTCCCATCTCCTATTGAGACCCCCAGCACTTTTTGCTTGACTTTTGGACTATTTTCTTTAATCCTTTTGTATTTTACCGTACTATGGAGTCTATTTTTACTCCATACCTCTATAAAGGCATCTGTATATTACTATTGCAGCCCACAGCTCCTTAGGCAGTGTTGCTTGGGCCACTTAGGGTCCTCCTTTGAGATTCTTTTCTTTATCCTCAAGTGATTACAGTTCTTAAGGATAGATGTTCATTATCTCTCAAAAAACAGTCTGAGAGATTAGCGCACACACCACCTTCTGTAGAGTGCCAAAGGGATACTTAGTATCCCCATTCTCTCTGCTCCTGTGACTTTTATTCACAGACAATCACCTAGTTATGGCTGGTGGCAGTGGATGTGTCCTACCAACTATTGTTTGATTTTTCTACCGCAGGCTGTGTCCATAGCCTCGGTGGTGCACAGTAGGTGCACCCGAGTACCAACTCGGGTGCGCCCTTTTTTTTTGCCATTACTAGTATGGTTCTTTGTCAGCCCTTCTTCTACCATTCTGGGAGGGGGAGGCCTTTGTGTAGGTTTTGCCTTTGGCAGGAACCCGTGGGTGTCCCCGCCTAGGCTCCATAGTGTCTGGACAGGCAGGAAGTGGGGTAGAGATTCCACCCCCCCGTCCTTTGTCTGCCAGAGTGCCTGAATAGGACTAGCTCATACTGGGCGTCTGGCTGTCCTGAATGGGCAGCCAAACGCCAGTTTCTGTAAATTGCGGAGAGATTTCAGTGGAGTGTGTGCTGGAACAATATATAATGTTGAGGCTTCTGGAGTGTAAAGCAAGCCGACCACTGGAAGCTGAAGTAACCGAGAGGACGACCAGAGATACCTGCAGACCCTTTGCAGCATCGTGAAGCGACCACTGCTGTTCTGACCCCGTTTTCTGTGGGACAGTGGAACTCCTAAGAGGACTCCTTCCCTTCGACTGGTGGGAACAACCAGTACTAAGACAAACTTTGTTTTGAGCCATCTCCCAAGGTCCTGCGAGTTAACAGATCAGAGAAACCCCTATACCAGGAGACCTGCAGCCCATTCCGAGTGCATCGTCGTGGAGAGGCTGAACTCATCCAAATCTTTGCTGAGCCCTCAAGGACACTCCAGAGATCCGATCCAACTCTCCTAGACCCCCTCAACAGAGTGTGGGACTGTGAGAAGCGAAGATTGACCGGGCGAATCACGTCCTTTGTTGGTGCTGCAGAAAAGGTGCCAAATCCACAGTGTGACCCAATTAGTTAATGGAAGCCGTGCCAGAGGTCCAGCCTCGAGACAGCTGCTGAGAGATCCTGTCCATTGTCCTGCCTTTCATCATCAGACCAAGGAATCTGCAGGTTTGGTCCAGCACAGCCACATCAAAGAGAATCCAGCCACAACATCATCTTCAAGTCTAAGGCACAGTGGGGGGAAAAGGTGTTTCTTACCTTGATCCGAGAAGTTGCTCCAGAGCGTTGGAGTGCACCTAGAGGTGTCCAGGGTATACACCCCCTCTTACCTTAAACCCAAGCGGCTGCCTGTGTCCCCTTATCGAGTCCTTAAACAGGGTCTCGACCGTTAGTTAACTCGCTGCTAACTTAAAGACTAGAGACTTGAAGAAATCCACAGGAACTCTTCGTATTCTGATGCTTGTCAAGACTTTGAGCCCTCTGCGAACTGAGTTTAGATAGGGTTGCTTTTTCGGACTCAAAAGACTTGCTGCACGAAAAAAACCATCTCTAGACGCTACAGTGCTAGTGTTATACTAACCATTTTTCTTACCCAATTTCACTTATGTACGCAGAGTAAATGTCTTACCCTATTTCTGCTAAGAACCGCAAGTGCGCAGTTACCGATCTGATTGCATTGTCTTTTTACTTTCTAAAGTTGCAACAAATGTAACCTCGAATAATCACAAACTAAGAAGTGCCCTTTGAAGTGTATTCTAAAGTATTCCGAAGTGTTCTTGTGTAAATATGAGGTATTTAAGGAGGTTCTGGTGTAAATATATAATTTTATATAAACTATGTGTAAGAGTTCTTTGCAGTGCATGTCTGACTGGTTTCAGTGTACTTACCTACAGCTCACATCTTCCTCAAGAGAAGCCTGACTGCTCTGCCACTCTACCAAGGTTACAGCAGTAGTAGTACAGACTGATACTAAGAGTTTGGGACCTACAAATCACTGGGATAGTTTAATAAAATCTTACCTCCAGATGGGACTCTAGGAAAACTCCCTGAACACTTCATAATTCACAGATAAAGCACAGGTTGTGTTAGCACCAGCACTGTCTTACAAATGGAACAGATGAGCACTAACAGACTGATCTTCTGCTGTGTGCAAAGAAAGGAAGTTACTTACCTCCAACTGTTGTTCTCTAGCATGGGTCTGGCATGGATTCACATGCTCATGAATATTTCCCGTCAGGCTGGAAATCCTCGGTAAAGGAAAAATCAGTTTCACTTCTGAACTGTTTCTCCCAACAACCAATCACTGGTCTCTGGGTCATACTGCCCCCAGCCAATGACTGCCCTCTACCCAAGCCCCTCCTCTGGCAGCCATGTTCAGATTTGGTAGCACGTAAAGTGGCAGTAGGACCAAGAGAAGAGCCGCAGAGGGGTAGGCGGAGGGTTCGCATGTGAATCCATGCCAGACCCATGCTGGAGAACAGTTTAACTTGTTCCTTCTCCAGCATGGGGCTGGCATGGATTCACATGCTCATGAATAAAGAATACATAGCAGTACACACATGCACAACTACAGGAGGTGGCAAGGCTCAACATTAAGCATCTCAACATTAAGCATCTCTTACCTCTTCACCAGGCTCACCTTCAAGCGAACAGGCTGCGTAGCACTGCTTGGCCGACTCTGGACTCCTCCCTGGAATCCCCGTTGACGCAGTAGAACTTCGTGAAGGTGTGCGTCGACCTCCACGTAGCAGCCCTGCAGATGTCCATCACGGGCACACCAGACAGGCACGCCGTAGTTGCAGCGATTGCTCTGGTCGAATGGGCTCTCGGACGGCCAGGCAACGGTCGGTTTGCCAATGGGGGATGTAGCAGGTGAGCCACCTGGAAATGTAAGCCTTGGAGAAGGCCTTCCCATGGTTCACAGGGCCAAAGTTCACAAAAAGTTGCGACGTCTTTTCAAAACTCTTTGTGTGGTCCACATAGAACTTCAGTGCTCTAGCCACATCCAGCGAGTGCAAAGTCCTCTCAGCCGGCGACAAAGGCGTCGGGAAGAATACAGTTAACACCAAGGGCTCTTTTAGATGAAAATCCGACGGCACCTTGGGCATGAAGGAGGGGTGTGTCCGTAGCACCACTCTCGTCTTGTGGAATGTCAAGTAAGGTAGTTTACACGAGAGGGCCTGGATCGCTCCCACCCGTCGTGCAGAGGTGATGGCCACAAGAAACCCTGTTTTCCACGACAAAAATGTCAGTGGCGGCAAATGCATAGGGTCAAACGATGGACCCATGAGCCTAGTAAGCACCACATTTCACTCCCACGCCGGGGACAGAGCCTTCACCGGCGGGAACGAGCAAAATAGTCCTTTGACAAACTCCTTGACCAAACGATGCAACCATAAGGATGATCGTCCAGGAGATCTGGTGTAGCGGGAGAGAGCCGCCACATGAACCTTGATGGAAGCATGGGCCAGTCCTGCCTTGGCCAACAACAACAAATACGGAAGGACCTGCGGAATAGTGACTCGTAGAGGGTCGATCCTCTGAGTACGGCACCTAGCGGCGAACCTCTTCCACTTGTGCCCGTAGCATTTGAGAGTAGATGAATCTCTGGCCTTGGTGAGCACCTCCTTACAATTTGCTGGGAGATCGTAGCCCCCAATATCCAGTGCTGCAGGAGCCAGGCCTTCAGGTTCAGCGATCCTGGGTCGTGGTGCATAATCGCGCCTCCTTCCCTGGCAAGATCTGCTTCCGCCAGAAGCTTGACTGGAGGGGACGCAGACAGGTCTAGAAGGTCCGGGTACCCTATCTGTCTCGGTCACGCCGGTGTGCCGAGAATCATCCTGCACCAGGACCGTCTGAGTTGATTGACTAGTGGAAGAAGCAACGGAGGGAACGCATACAGAACCAGGCCGTCCCAGGGGAAAGAATGCGTCCCCCCATGCTCCCCGGCTGGGGAAACCTGCTGCCGAACCTCCAGCAGTTGGTGTTCGTCACCGTCGAAAACCGATCGATCTGGGGATTGCCCCAGCTGCGGAACAGGCGATCCACTTGGTCCTGCCGAAGTTCCCATTCATGGCAAGAGCACAGCTCCCTGCAGAGAGAGTTGGCGATGGTGTGCTTCACTCCTGCTAGCTGAAACGGGACGAGGAACATCCCCTGGGTGACGGCCCAGTGCCAAAGGTCCTGTGCCTCCTTGGAGTGTGCCGGGGATATGGTTACCCCCTGCTTCCGGATGTAGAACATTGTGGTGGTGTTGTCTGTGAAGACCTGAACCATTTTGCCCTAGAGAGCAAGAAGGACTTGAGGGCCCAAAACACTGCCCGCAGCTCCAACACGATATGCAACAACTTCTCCTTCGGTAGCCACAGGCCTCTTGCATGAAGACTTCCGGAATGCGCTCCACATCCTTCCAGGGAGGCGTCCGTCATGACCGTCTCCTGATGAGGTGGTATCTGGAAATCCACACCTGCGGACAGCTGTGCACGCACTCTGAAGCATAGCTTAGGGGCAACGTGCTCGCCTTGGAAGCAAGACGACATGGAGCAACAGAAGTTCGATCCCCAGGTCAGCGCTTAGAAACCTCTCGGTATTAAGCGCGTTATAAATAACTTATATCACTCCCACCACTGTCTCGCTCGATGGAAACTTGTTTTGTGTGATCTTGTCCTCAGAGCTCCCCTCCACTTGAATCCAGCGGGCGTCGAGGAACTCCGGGACGCATCCGCAGCCTGCACAGCCGAATGAGGTAAATGCATGACAACATCATGCCAAGCAGGGACTTGATGGATCTTACTCTTGCGACCATCAGGGCCAACAACCGTTGTACCTTGCCCAAGATGGCCCCGATCCTTTCCTCCGGAGACGCCAGGTATGACACTGTTGAGTCGTGCTCCCAGAAACAGTGCTTCCTGCGATGGCGTCAAGCATGACTTCGCAAGGTTTATCAAAAAACCCAGTTCCGACAGGAGTTGGACTGTCTTTGCCGTGTGGTCGACAGTGATGTCTTTGAATTCGCCCAGGTACGGATACACGTGGATCCCTCGTAGACATAGCTGCGCTGCCACCGGGGCCAGGCACTTGGTGAACACTCGTGGCGCCGACTTCAACCCGAAGGCAAGGGCCTTGAACTGGTAATGTTGTCCTTGAACCACAAAGCGTAGGTACTTGCGGTGTCCCTTGTGTATGGGGATATGAGATATGATATGGCATTTATAACGCACCTATACACAAGTGTTTCAAGGCATGAGGAGGGGAACAAATGGAGGACAGACAACGATCCGACTAGGCCAGGTGTCAATCAGATCGCTCAAGTGCATGGGAGGGGGGCAAGGGAAAGTGCAGCACATGGGAATAGTTAATAAGTACATAACGGCCAAGTGCAGACATCAGGTGTCACAACACTTGTCAAGGGCTGGTAGCGGACTGTAAGGGATACAGAACAGTCTCCGCCCTTTGCAACTTATCCAGAACAGGACTGCAAGACTTGTCCTTGGCCTCAAGCCCAGGGATCGTATCTCTCCAGGACTGAAATCCCTGCACTGGCTCCCAGTGGCTGCGAGGATTAAGTTCAAAACCCTCTGCATTGTACACAAGACCTTCTGGGGTCTGGGACTGTAATACCTTCAACACCCTCTTCCTAAATATCTTCCTTCTCGAGCTCTTCGCTCATCCGCCTCCAACTCCCTCAGTGCCAGTCGCTTCTCCAAGCAATAAGTTGGTGGCAGATTACTCTCTTCGGCTGGGGCCTCTCTCTGGAACAGCCTTCCTGCCACCCTGAAACTCGAGGAGAACCATCTCTGGTTCCGGAAGCACCTCCAAACCTTCCTCTTTGCCTCTGCTTCCTCTCCCCTGCTGATTTCCTGACAAACTGCTCGGGTTACCGGCCACCCTTTCTGATCGCTGGCCCAGGCCCTGTCAATTGCCCACTTGCACTGCCTCCCTGGCAACCCCTGCACCTGGGGACCGTTCTGCATCCCTACAGCCCCCCCTACCAGCACTTTTGTCTGCACTTCCCACCAGCTGGCCGCTTATTTATTTTCATATTTATTCCACTTCCCCCCCCCCCCCCATGTACTGCACTTTCCCCCCTCCCTTGCCCCGCGCACTTTTCCTTTTCCCTTTCCCTCCTTCCCATGCACTTGCGCGATCTGAATGACACTTGGCCTAGTAGGATTGTTGTGTGCCCTCCCTTTGCCCCGCCCCTCCCCCCTGGCCTTGTCGCGCCTTGAAACACTTGTATATAGGTGCGTTATAAATGCCATATCATATCCCCAAGTGCAGGGATTGCCAGGCGGGCAGTGCAGGTGTGTGACGTTGGCAGAGGACCTGTGCCCGAGATCAGAGGGTGTCCAGGAAGCCGGTGCAGTTCCTGTTACAGCCAGGAGGTCAGCAGAGGAGAGGAGGCGAAAAAGCATAAGCAAATAGAAAGGTTTTGAGGTGCTTCCGGAAATGGAGACGGTTCTCGAGTTTAAGGGAGGCTGTTCCAGAGGGGGGCACTAGCCGAAGAGAGTGATCTACCACCAACTCGTTGCTTGGAGAAGCGACGGACCCTGGGGAGTTGGAGGGTGATGAGCGAAGAGCTCGAAAAGGAAAATATTTAGGAAGAGTTGATGGCATTGTGGCCCCAGGCCCCAGAAGGCCTTAGGGGCGATGCAGAGGGGTTAGAACTCAATCCTCAAAGCCACTGGGAGCCAGTGCAGAGATTTCAGTCCTGGAGAGATACGATCCCTGGGCTTGAGGCCAAGGACAAGTCTTGCAGTCCTGTTCTGGATGAGTTGCAGAGGGCGGAGAGTAGAAGCAGGCAGATTTAGAAGGAGGCTGTTGCAATAGTCCAGCCTAGAGAGAACCAGAGCTCTGGAGACAGTGAGCTTCTGGGGGAAGGAGAGGAAATTAATAACTCTGAGGAGGTGCAGTTGGTAGTGTCACTTCTTGGAGAAGTCAGATGTGAGGAGAGAAGGAGTGTGTGGAGTCGAAGACGACCCCAAGGTTTTTAGCCTTGCAGGTGTGAGCAGGAAGAGGGCCAAGAGAGGCCAGCCAGATAGCTGCAGGAAAGGAGGGAGCAGGTGTGCCGATGAGGAGAATCTCAGTCTTACTGGCATTAAGGCAGAGATCATTGGTGGCACACCACTCCTGGATAGCAGACAGTCAGAGATGAGGGAAGGAGAGGAGGCCGCCGAGGGTAGCATGAAAATGTGCTGGGTGTCAGCCGCATATCACTGAAAGTTGGGGCAGAGAGCAGCGATGCGGTGGCCAAGGAGTGCCAAGTATTGGCGGCGGGCAAGGAGTGCCAAGTATTGTTTGAACAGCCAGGGAGAGAGGTTAGACCCCTGGGGGACACCACAGGTAGAGAGAGAGGAGACGAAGGACCCAAGTTGGACCTGGGAGGGTCGGTCAGAGAGGAAAGAAGTCAGCCATGCCAGAGCCTGACCAGTGATACCCAGGTTATCATGGAGACGGTTGAGCAGAATGGCATGGTTGACAGTGTCAAAGACAGACGAGAGATCAAGCAGGATGAGGACGCAAGGGGTCTTAGAGTCAAGGTTGGAGAGCAGGTCTTCACGGATGTTCAGGAGAGCAGTTTCCGTGCTTCTGGCAGCTCTGAAGCCAGACTGATGGTCATGAAGACAACCAACAGATTCAGTGTGGAGATTAAGCTGGGAGATGGCTAGTTTCTCCAGGAGCTTGCCCAGGAAGGGAGTGATGGCGATTGGGCGATAGTTAGCCGGGCAGGAGGGGTCGGCAGAGGGTGCACAAGTGAGTGCTTCAGGGGGGATGGGAAGACTCCAGTGGCGAAGGAGTGATTGCAGAAATCCGCCAGGGAGTCGATGTGGTCCTTGATAGTTGGAGGAACAAGGGTGAACCTGTTTCGACAAGGCTTTCATAGATCGGACTAGTCTAGAAACTTTGTCTGGTCTGCGGAGAACAGGGGAAAGGCAGAGAAAGAGGGAGGAGAGGTGACTGCAGAAGGGCCAGAGGAAGAGTAGGGAGTGGAGGGAGGGGATAGGAGGAGAGTGAGGACAGGATGTCCTGAGTTTTAGAGATTAAGTGTGAGGCCAGTGGCGTGCAGAGGGCCTGGGAAGGGACAGGAGAGGTAGAGACTGCGGCAGGATTGGCCAGTTCCTTTCAGATTTTAAAGAGTTCAGCCGAGTTGTTAGATGCCGCAGAGACGCAGGCTTGGATGTGAGCTCTCTTCTTGGTTAGGACAGAGCCGGTATTGCCATTGGAGCAGGCGGCAGGCCAGTTTGTCAGAGGATTTACCTGAAGCACGCCGTTTCCTCTCAGCCACCCTCCACGTTTTAGGGTGAGGAGGTCAGAGTCGTACCAGGAGTTGCACTTGGCTTTGGGCTTCAGGCGAATTTTCATGACGGGGGCCATAACGTCAAGAGTATCAGATATAGCAGAGGGGAGTGTGGAGAGGGCTGTGTCAAGGTGGGAGTCAGCCAAAGGGGGAGGAAGGGGTGAGAAGGTGGTGGCGAAAGCCTCAGCTGATACGCACTTCATGGGTCGGATGACCGAGAAGGTGGGTGGCAGTGATGGAAGTGGCTTGGCCTGAGGGATAGTGAGGAGAGGAGAAAGTGATCACTACAGGAGAGAGGAGTGGAGAGAGGGACAGAAAGGGGAAGGTCTGAGGAGACCCTAATGTGCCCTGCAGAGTGAGTTGGGCCAGAGGGGAGAAGTGAGTGAGAGAGTCGCAGAGGTTGCGAAAGAGTCCAGAGGGAGGACCAGAGGCATCCAGGTGGATGTTGAAGTCTCCAAGAAGGAGGAGTTGAGTGGTTGAGGCCATGAGTGAGGCAGAGAAGTCAGCCCACTCAGAGGAAGGAGGAGATCTGACCAGGTGGCCAATAGATATTTGCCACAGTAAGGGAATGCCTAGGGGAGAGAGAGCGAGCCTGCAGACGAGGCATTCAAAAGAGGAGTAGGCCTGCGTAGGAACGAGAGGCGCAGGAATCCACTCGGGGAAGATCAGGGCTACACCCCCTCCCGAGCAGCTGGACCTGGGCGCAGAGAGGATCTTGTAGCCGTCAGGTAGAAGCGTGTCAAAGCTAGTGACAGAGCTGGCCGTGAACCATGTCTCGGTGAGACTGAGGACATCAAGGTCAAGTTCTTCCAGAAGGTGGCAGATGTCATAGGGGTGTTTGATAGGTAAGAGAGTTTAGAGTGGCACTATGGAGAAGGTTGCCATTCTTAAATGACTTCCGGGGAGGGGTACAGATCAGAGGTATGCCCTTTAGAGGTGTCAAAGGAGCCCACGAGGGGGCAGAAAGGGAAGGAGAAGGCAAGGTAGCCAAGGAGGAGGCAGAATGGGGAGGCGAGGTAGCCGCGGAAGGGGGCAGGGGAGAGCAGGAGAAGAAAGGAAATTGATGAGGTGCGGGAAGCGTCCATCAAAGAGGTGAAGGTTGGCCCGGGGGCCTTGGACCAAGACGGTCTTGTTTGAGTAAACATTAATGATGACCTTAGAGGAATGCAAGGAGGCCAGGAGGACGTCCCAACGGGTGCCACCATTAATGGGAGAATAGGAGAAAGGCGAGAGCACAGAGACCATATGAAGGGTCCATAGGTCTGGCGAAGGAACGACAAAGAGGATGCCAGTGAGAGTTTCCTTGGAGGAGGCACTGTTGTAGGCGTCAGCGATAGGGAGGCCTAGGTTGGAGACCAGGATGTCCTTTTTAAACTTCTATCAGATTTAGTGAGGAGAGCAGGATAGTCGATAGAGAAGCAGTTAGAAAAGATATGAGACAGACCACCATAGAGTATGTGGGAGAGGAGAGAGGTGGAAGGGAAAGGGGGAGACACTAGAGTAGGTAGACAAGACAGCGAGAGGCAAGCAAGTTGAGCACTAGGACAAGATGACGACACTCGGGATTAAAGAACTCACAAAATGCAAATTTTAGACAGGAGAGAAAACCCACCTAAGATTGAGAGTCATGAATGGAGTGAGAAAAGACAGGAGTTGACGGCTGGCTGCTTGCTTCCACTGCTGACACCGGCAGACACTGTAGGGAGCTGCCTCTAGTAGGATCCGCCCTTAGCTGCAGGGCTGTGAAAAATAGGCATCTTCCAAGTCCAGCGACGATAGAAAATCCCCCTCTTCCAGCTGTCCTAGCACGTGCTGAAGGGTCACCATCTGAAACTTTTGGGACTTGATGTACTTCAGACGGCGGAGGTCCAGAATGGGCTTATAACCGCCGGCCTTCTGTCGGACGAGGAAGTAACGAGAGTTCACTCCAGAGCCTCTTTGGGACGAGCTTGATCGCTCTCTTTCCTAGCTTGGCCTATACCTTCAGCAGCAGCTGAGGGACGTGGTTTTCCTGACGGGCCACTTGTGGTATCCTTTGACACTTATGTTGAAACTCTAGGGTGTGTTCGTGGGCGAGAGCGTCCAGCAGCCAACAGTCGATGGAGATTGTCTTCCACACGCTGACGAAGTTCACCAGCCGGCCTCCCACCGGGGTGCACGGGTGGGGGCAGACTCCATGGCCGGTTCAATCTTGTTTCGACATCTAAGCGCCGCCTTGGGGGTCTTGGCAGCGACTAAGTCCTCCTCCAGACTTGGCGCAGCCGTCTCCGTGTCCGCTTTGATGGCCTGGAGAGACTCGACCAGTCTTTCCAAACAAATTGTCCCAGTCGAAGGGCATGTCCAACACCTTCGACTGAACATCCTGGCGGAAATTCGTGGCCATCAGCCAGCCTCACCGACAAAGGCAAACCCCATTTCCCATCTGGCGGAATCCCGTGTCAGCAATGTCCGTGGTAACGGCGTGGTTAGAAGCCACCTCGCCTCCCAGTAGGATCTCCAATGCCTCAGCCCGCTCGTCGTTGGGACGGAAGTCCAGTTCGTGGGGGAAAAGGGGGGGGGGGGGGGGGGTTTACCACCTTGAACCAAAGTTCCCTGTCGTAACGCGCCACAATGGTGAGGGCGTTAGCAGCCTTGAGGGTCGTCACCGCCGCCATCACTCTTTGCCCCATGGCATCCAACTTCCGCTCACTGTCCGGGGAAGAGGACGCCGCCGACGAGGATAAGCCGAAGACTACCTCTTCCGGCTCTCTGTACTACTTCTCGTAGCGTTCCCTCTTCACCGGAGCCGAAGAAAGGTTCTTCACAAGGGACAAACCCTCGTCCCAAATGTCATCCAATAACGGGATCGAAAGTACAGTCTTCCTCTTTGCCTCCTGGCGCTGGTAAAGGAAACCCTCTTCTTCTCCAGGAACAGCTGAGGCCCAGGCGATCATGGCGTGGAATGAGCCAATCTCGTTGGGCAGTGAAGATCTGGCCGGCGGAGACGGGAGATCATCCAGGCCGCCGTCGTCGCTGTGTCCGGTGTCATCCCTCGGCAGGTGAGAGAGGCAAGTGGTGACAGGGCGGAGGGGGGGGTGAACTCTCCTCTTGGGTGGTGGTTCCTCCGATGGACCAGCTCCATGGATGGGACCGCCGACGCAAGAGGCATCCTCACTCTGATTTTGTGACCCCGCTCCCTTTCGGCCTTCTCCGTCGGTCCAGCTTGGGTCTTCTCCAAAAGCTTGCCTGGATGGTCCGACTTCCTCTTCTTAGAAGAACTAGAGCGCTGGCTCGTGGTTCAAGGTGCTGGAGACTCTGAACTCGCCCTTGCCGCCGAGGAGGTAGTGGACTCGCGGTGCTTAGCCTTATGTTGGGCACCCGCGGGAGAGGCACCCTCAAAAGTCTTACAAGACTGCTCCGCTTTCTTCTTCTGGGCAGGGGAGGCATGCTGCCGGGACATACCCAGAGCAGGGGCCTTGGCCTGCAGCCACTCGTTGAGGCGCTTGCGTAGGTTGGACGGGTGCGCGTCACCATCTCCCGACAAGCCACGCAGTCGTCCTCCACATGAGACTGGTCCAAATGCAGGCAGTAGAGGCACAGGGAATGTCCTTCGTCCAAAAAGACATTCCGTAGGTTGCAGCCGGGGCAAACCTTGAAGAGAGGCGCTGGGTTCTCCCCCTCCTCTGCCATATCCACACGGTGTAGGCCACGAAGAATCCAAAAAACTGGTCCCTGTTTATCGGAAGGTTAATCGTTGGAGCTTGAGGCTCGATTGACCGAAAAAATAGAGTAAAACTCTTAAAAAAAAATAATTATTTTTAAAAATCACAAAACACAGTAAAAGCTAGAGAGCTATAGCACGCGGACTCTCAACACTTGAACGAGTGGTAAAAATCTGAAGATTACTGCCAGAGGAGGGGCTTAGGTAGAGGGCAGTCATTGGCTGGGGGCAGTATGACCCAGAGACCAGTGATTGGTTGTTAGGAGAAAGACAGTTCAGAAGTGAAACTGATTTTTTCTTAACCGAGGATTCCCAGCCTGACGACGGGGAATATTCATGAGCATGTGAATCCATGCCAGACCCCATGCTGGAGAAAGGCACAGTTATGGTTTGGTTTAAATTAGACCTAGGTTACTCACCTGTGCCCAAGATAAGGTTTTGAAGTGGGAAGATTTTACACAATACTTTTATAATAGGAGTGTATATTAAATGTATATTAAATTGTAAGAGTAAAAAGGATTCGTCTCTGCAAGAGTGTAATAGATACGAGACAGGCAACCAAATCATGCCTGAACTTGAAAATGAATACAACACATGTTATGTTACGTTATTTGGCATTTATTTAGCGCCTTATGTATCACTGGTATGATCTCAAAGCGCTGGTAGGTTGAACGCCCTCGGCAGTCAGAGGGAAAGGGTCACAAGGTGCGTGTGTGCACACCGGCTATGTGTGCAGCCGATGTAGCAGTTGCGGGTTAGCTGCTTCTTAGCGGTAGGTGAAGCGGTTGGGAGGTCAGGCATGTGTGTTCATTCAGGGGGGATGAATCCCAGAATGATTTGTGGCTGCGTTAGGCCTGAGGAGATGCTTAAGCTGGCGGTGCTCAGCCGATGTTTAGTTAGGATGATGGGGAGTATGCAGCGGGTGTCAGTATGAGAACAGCTATACCGAATGTGTCATAGTATCGCTGTGTTCTAGATGAGTATTGGTGTGTAGGAGAGAGAAAGCGTGGTTGTGTGATATGGCAGTCATCAGTTATGCGCTAGAGATTGGGCTCTCCATCTGTACCATCTATTCTATCCGTTTTATTTACTCTGTCCGTTCATTCTACTTTGTCGGATCATCCATTTCGTCTTTTGCATCCATTTGGTTATCAGTAAGGCGTAACACTATCGGTTCAATAAACCCCATCCGTTCCACCCACTCCATCCTATCCATCCGTTGAGTAGCCTCCACATGTTTCATCCAATCCGTTCCATTTGTTCACTGCACCCGTTCCATTTGTTCACTTCACCCGTTCCATTTGTTCACTCCACCCGTTCCATTTGTCCGTTCCATTTGTTCACTCCACCCGTTCCATTTGTTCACTCCATTTGTTGGTTCCATTTGTCCACTCCATCCATCCACTCCAAACTGCTGGAAGAGCTGTACCATTCAAACGGGAAGTGGCTATCCAATCATGGATAGCCACGTGCCACCACATCTGCCCACCGACAGACATTTAGGCATCTGGACATGTACTGGACGAGACAGTCCAAAACTCCAGATCAGGGCTCACACATCTCCCCTTAAACCGTGAAAGCCTTAGCTTTCCGTGGCCAAAGAACAACCAAAAACCATGTTGCACAGCTATCTTTGGGTGCTAGCCAGGGGTGGACTGGGAACCAAGAGGCCCTAGATGAACAAGTTAATTTCTTACCTGGTAACGTTCTTTCGATGGGATGGTCCGACGACGTATTCCATATCTATGACATGTAATCACCACAGCTGTGCTGCTTCGGAAACTTTTTTCGGCGTCTGCGTCCTGCGTCAATGCGCCGTCGTCGAGGACCTCCTCCGACGTCATCCGATGTGATAAGTAGGACGTACGACACCCGTAGCCTCAGTTGTAGTTTTTTCCCCCAGAACGTGTGACATTAGTCAACTGCCAGTCAGACACAAAGCCTTGCGGAACGTAAGCTGCAATCGCAAAAGAAATTCTGCAGCGGGGAATGCAGGGAGGGAGCGATATGGAATACGTCGTCGGACCATCCCATCGAAAGAACGTTACCAGGTAAGAAAGTAACTTGTTCTTCGAGGGGATTGGGTCCTCCGACGTATTCCATATCTATGACAGACTCCCAAAGCAGTACCAGAGCAAGGAGGAGGGAAAGAATTTAGAATCAAAATTTAGAATTGCCAATCAAATAGCAGAGCAAAGGACCGCCTTGCCAAAGGCCAGATCCTGTCCTCGGATGGAATCGAGGGAATAGTGACGTACAAATGTATGTACTGAAGCCCAGGTGGCTGCATCATAGATGTTGCGAATAGTAACACCCCTCTGCAGGGCAGTAGATGCAGCCATACCCCTGGTATAATGGGCCCACAAGCCAGCCGGTGGGTCCTTATCCGCCAAGCCGTAACACCCCGAGAATGCCAAAATAATCCAGCGAGACAAAGTCCGTTTCGTCACAGCTTGCCCCAAACGCTTTCCAGCGTAACCAGTAAAGAGTTGATCGTCCACTCTGACCCGGGACATGCGTGAAACATAAAAGCTTAAAGCTCTCCTAGGATCAAGCCTATGGAGCCTCTCCTCTTCCTTACCAGGATGCGGAGGAGGATAGAATGCCGGAAGAACAACCTTCTGGGCCAAATGAAATTCCATCACTACCTTCGGAAGAAAAGAAGGACGAACTCTAAGGACAACCCTGTCCTTGTGAAATACAGTGAAGGGTGGCTTAACTGAAAGTGCCTGTAACTCACTCACTCTGCGAGCGGAAGTAACCGCAACTAAAAACACAGTTTTCAGAGTCAACAGCCTCAAAGGGCAAGAATGTAAAGGCTCAAACGGAGCACCCATAAGAAACTTAAGAACAAGGTTTAAATCCCAACCGGGCACCAGGAAAGGTGACGTAGGGAACACATTAGTGAGCCCTTTCAGAAACTGAAATTAAAGGGATTTTAAAGTAAGAACACTCCTCAGACGAGCGCTTAAAGATGGACAGCGCTGCCAGGTAACCTTTAATGGTACCCACTTGCAAGCCCTTGTGGGCCAAAGAAAGTAAAAAGGACAGAACCATGGGGATGTCACATGCAAAAGGATCCACATTCTGAACTCTGCACCAGTCGCAGAACTTACGCCAACGGTACAGAGACTTTGTTGCTGGCCTTCGGGCCGAGAGCAACACCTCCATCACATCTTCAGGGAGGTCCCAATCCTTATACCTCAACCTTTCAGAAGCCAAGCGTGAAGGTTGACGGATCTGACCCCTGGATGGAGAAGCTGACCCCCCTCCCGTGAGAGCAGATCGTCTCGGTAGGGAAGACGACGTGGAGGGCAGATGGACAAGTCGAGAAGGTCCGGGTACCACGTCCTCCAAGCCCACGCCGGAGCAATGAGGATCATCCGGGAACAGAACTTCCGTAACCTCCGCAGCACTTGCAAGATGACGGGGACTGGAGGAAACGCGTACAGCAGCGGGAATGACCACTCCACCACGAACGCGTCTCCTAAGGCTCCTTTTGGAGGAAATTCCCGCGAGCAGAACCTCTCGCACTTCCGGTTGACACTGGAGGCGAAGAGATCCACTTGAGGGGTCCCCCAAAGGGCGAAGATCTCCAGGAGAATCTCCTGAGCCAACTCCCACTCGTGAGAGATCGTGCTCTACCTGCTCAGAGCGTCCGCCGTCACGTTTTCGTCTCCGGCCAGATGAACTGCCGAGATCGAAACTTCCTGCTGGATGGCCCAGAAATCGAGCTGCATCGCCTCCCTGCACAGAGGAAGTGACCCTGCCCCCTCTTTTTGTTGAGGTAGTGCATGGCCACTGTGTTGTCCGTCAGGATCAGGACATTCTTTCCTCGCACAGTCGGCAGAAAAGCCTTCAGGGCTAGCCTGACGGCCCTCAGCTCCAACAGATTGATATGGATTCTGGAATCCGACAGAGACCAACGACCGCTGACTGTCAGCCCGTTGGCATGAGCACCCCATCCCGTGAGGGATGCATCCGTCACGATCGTCACCTCCGGCCAGGAAACCCAAAATGGAGCCCCCTTCATCAAGTTGCCTTCGACGGCCCACCACAGAAGGTCCCGGGCGACCGAGGGCGGCACCTGAACCGGGTCCAACATCCTGCCGGAGGACTGTGACCATTGCATCTTGAGTGCCCACTGCAAAGATCTCATCCGCAGGCGAGCCTCTGGCACCAGAAGAATGCAGGATGCCATGAGGCCGAGCAACCTCAAGAACTCGAACGCTGGGAGCGTCTGGGCCTGCTGAAACTTGTGCACCATCTGCTGAATGTGAAGAGCTCTCACCTGGGGAGGAAAACACTGCCCCAGGGAAGTGTCTAGCACTGCTCCGATGTACTGGAGCCGCTGTGTTGGCGTCAAATGGGACTTCTTTAAATTGAGGGAGAAGCCCAGACTGTGAAGGGAGTGGCAGGTGACGGACAGATGATCCAGGACTTGCTCAGGAGAGCTCCCCCTGATCAACCAATCATCCAGGTAGGGGTAGACGTGAATCCCCCCCCTTGCCTGAGATGCGCTGCCACCACCACCATGAGCTTGGAGAAAACCCTCGGGCGGAGGTCAATCCGAACGGCAGGACCCGAAACTGAAAGTGCGAGTCGCCAACCGCGAACCTCAGGTACTTCTTGTGCTTGGGATGGATCGGCACATGGAAGTAAGCATCCTTGAGGTCAAGAGACACCAACCAGTCCTGAAGCTGAAGGGCCTGGAGGACTTGAGAGAGAGTAACCATCTTCAACTTGTCCTTCCTGAGGAGTTTGTTCAAACCGCGCAAGTCCATGATGGGTCTCAATCCCCCGTCTTTCTTCGAAATCAAAAAAATAAGGGGAATACCATCCCTTGTTCCTCTCCGCTACAGGCACCAGTTCTATGGCGCCTTTCTCCAGCAGGGCTTGAATTTCCTGCGCAAGGAGCGGATCCGGACTCTGCAAAGAGAGGTTCCCCGGTGGATTGTCGCGAGGCCTGTGCCGAAAGGGAAGAGAGTAGCCGTGGGTTATGATCTCCAGAACCCACACATCTGAAGTAATGGCACGCCACTTTACAAGATGCTGCGCCAGCCTTCCCCCAACCGGCGAACCATGGGGCATGGCCTCATGACTGAGTGGTAGCAGCTGCGGCGTTACCAGAGGGCAAAAAGGCAACTGCCCAAGCGGCCTTGGCACCACGGGTACCCGGTCGTCCACCTCTGGTACCCTTGCGTTGGCCTCTTTGACTGCCAGCTCCTCTCGCTTTACTGAAGGACGAGTAATAGCGAAAGGAACCCTAGGACGAAAAGGCGGAGGTTGGCGAACTGCAGCGCCCAACGACTTCGCTGCAGCTTTTGAGGTCTGCAACCTCTCAAGGCTCTCGTCAGCCTTGCTGCCAAAAAGGTGTTCACCGTCAAAGGGCATGCTGAGGAGCCGGGACTGCACATCAGGAGCAAACCCCGACTTCCGCAACCACGCAAACCTGCGTATCACGGTGCTCGCCGCCATGGACCTGCTGACCCATTCAGCCATGTCCAAACCCGACTGAACGGACTCACACATGGCATCCTTACCATCCTGGACCATAGCAAGGAAACCATCCCGTTCGTCCCCTTCGGGAATATGTTCAGCCGCTAACGCAACACAGTTCCACAGAGTGTGTGAAACGAGACAAGGCAATAAATGGAGTTGGCCGCCTGAAGCGCCATACCACCAGAAGAAAACACTTTCTTCGCCCAGCCATCAAAACGTTTGTCGTCCCTATCAGGAGGGATGGTAGGGTACGACACCTGCTTTGCCGGGGCCGCCTGTACCACCAAACTCTCCGGAGTGGGGTGCCTGGTCAAGTAGCAGGGGTCGCTACTGGCTGGACGGTATTTTCGCGACAAGGACCTGCCCACCGCCGGGAGACTCTCCGGAGTAGTCCAAGCCGCCGCCACCCTTCTCTGTAAAGCCATATGGAACGGCAGTACCGGGTCAGTTGGGGGACCAACATCAAGGATGTCCGTAAGATCATCCTGCACAAACTCCCCTGGGGGAGCAGACCATCCCAAGTACTCGGAAACCCTAGCCATAAGGCGCTGGTACGAGGAATCGGCATGAGAGCCAGGCTCAGGCCTACAAAACTCCACCTCCGGAGAGGTGTCCAGTCCACTGGCATCATGCAGTGACTGCCTCAAATCGTCAAACTGACTATGGCCCGAGACAGTTTCATCTGGAACCTGGCCATCAGAATCCTCATCCACCTCCGAAATATATTCCAGGTGGCGAAAAGGCGGCACCCGAGAGTGCTTGTTCTTAACCAGAGCCTTCCTAGGGGGTTCCCCCGTGCCACGGGGTACCTCCGACACCCCGGCCTCGAAAGGCGTCGAGTGAATTGGCGCCGAGAGAACAGGCATCGGCGCCGAGGATAGGCGTCGACATCGAGTAAATCGGCGTAGACGTCAGATGCAGCAGCGCCGCCAGCATCGACGGCGTCGACACAGTCCTCGAAGCTGGAGCTCCGAGCGTGTCCTTCGACGACCTGAGCGTCGACGACTTTCTCGGAGCCTCGAGAAAGCCTGTCGATGCCCTTGACGCCTCAGACGTCGATGTCTTCCTCGAAGACATCACAGGTGCACACAGTCGCGAACGCGTCGAGGACCGGGACCTGGAACGGGTACGTCGAGAACGAGTCCCCTTGTCCGAACGGGACCTCTCCCGTGACTCGTGCCGACCACTCTTGCGAGCGGTGTCTCTCGACCTCTCACGACCGACCGCACTCGGGGGCGCGGACGGCTTAGTACCCTGCGACTCGAGAATCGCCAGCATTTTCTTCCCGAAGGAAGCCCATTCCTCTGGCGTCACACGGCTGGTGGGGTAAGCGACATGCCGGGCAGAGTCCTCCAAAGAGGACCTGGAAGACTACCGCTGTCGGCGCTTCCGAGAATGCTTCGAAGAGGCCGAGGAGTGGCGAGACCGACTCCTAGAAGGAGACCCACGAGACTTCCAACGATGACGCGGAGAGTCTCCTCTCGAATCATCCGTCGAAAGCCCCGCAGACTTCGACTTCCGGGGCTTGGACACCCGACCTACCGACAACTTCTTACGTTCACGTAAGGCTTTGGACGTGAGCGACTGGCAGTCGATACAGTCATCCGTGTCGTGGGCCTCCCCGAGGCACCAGAGGCAGGCGTTGTGCGAGTCCGTCACCGACATCTTGGACCCACACTCCCCGCACTTCTTGAAGCCCAGATGCGGGGTCGAAGACGAAGTAGAAGACATCTTCACACGAAGGATTTTCTCACAAAAACCAACAGGTTCGAAGAACCGAGAAGAACAGAACTCCAAAGAGTCGAGGCGTTAACCGAGATTCACGAAGCAACACGTTCGCGGAAAAAACGGAACTGAGGCTACGGCGTAGTGCGTCCTACTTATCACATCGGATGACGTCGGACGAGGTCCTCGACGACGGCGCATCGACGCAGGAAAAAGTTTCCGAAGCAGCACAGCTGTGGTGATTACATGTCATAGATCTGGAATACGTCGAGGACCCAATCCCCTCGAAATAATGTTCAAAGTGGCCCCATACTACACAATTTCGGTAAACCCAACCCATTTCCTATGGGAAATGTGGAAATAAAATGGGTTGCCACACAAAAGAGGTGCAGGTTGCAGAGTTCACTATATGCCAGTCCACCACTGGGCAGAAGGGCTAAGTAGAATGAAAAAGCACTAGGGCCAGCAGTGCGGAGGAAAATGACTGAGCATTGTGAAAAGAGAGCTCAGAATGACTGAGTGGTGTGTATAGTTACAAGCCGACATTAGATACTGATGATTGCTAGCAGAGACTGGAGAGGAGGGAAGAATAATGGAGCACTCTGTACAGAGACTGAGGAGGGGTTGAGGAGAATGACAGAATGGTGTACAGGCTCAGCAGGGCCTATGAGCATTGTGTAGTCTCTTGGGGGCTGAGGAGAATAAATTAGCATTGTTAACAAAGACAGCACGGCTGAGTAGAATGACCATCTTGTGAAAAGAGACGGGAGGGGTGAGGTTAAGGAATGAGCATTGGGAACAGAGGCAGGAGAGCTTAGCAGACTGGCTTAGCAGCGTTTACAGACACACGAGAACTGCGTACACTGAGTGGGTGGGTGCTGCTGTAGAGGCAGGAGGGCCCAGGAGAATGGGTGTCACACAGGCCCACATGTAAAGGGCTGGGGAGAATGGTCGAGACTAAATGGGAGACGAATGACAGAGCAGTGTGTACTAAGACTAAATAGCTGGCCGATCCTCCATAGACAGAAGGGGCTGAACAGAATTTCAGACGTGTTTAATAAAACAATGACGGTGGATGGAAGCACAGAGCTAAATGACTGCAGCAGAAAGCGATCTTCTGAAATGAAATCCGGGCAACTTCTGTGGAAATTAAAACACTGGCCCACATGTTTAATTTTATATAATAACAGGGTGCCACTCTCTTAAGAAGAGGGCACACACTACTTACACATAGTCTTTTGCAGAAGCAAATTTCAACCACACATTCTCCATCACCATATTATTTTGTTTAAACAATCAGATGTAGTGCATATATTTTAGCATCTCTAGAAACAGCAGCCCTCTAATTCCTCTGGGATTGTGATTCACGTGCACCCGAGCTTTCAGCCTGCACGAGGCCCTGCAAGAAGCTACACATTTGCTTATGTGCAGTTTGAAATGTTTCTTTTATAACCCACATTAGTGAACGCATGTTGATCGGCAGACGCTTTGGGTCAGGCTTTTTGCAACATGCTCTGGTTCACGCAAGAAGGGGTCTAACAAGGGTACAGGCCTAGAGCGCCCTGGAAGTCTCCTTGGTGCCACAGACCTTTGCCATGAGGCACTGAAGCCGTGCAGGATCATGACAGATCATTAGACAGTGGTCGAAGTGTACGAAAAGTAGTGGTGGAACTATGTTACCTAATGGCCTGCACTGCTCCCCACAAACCCCATCGCCACCCCCTCCCACGCACAATACAAACTCCAAAACACATGTGCCTGCTGTTTAGGGGAACGTTCAGTGCAGTGCATTGTAAGTACAAGTTTCAACTTCTTCCAACACTTATTTTAAAACGAAACCATTCCGGAACAGTTTCTTTTTAAAATAAAAGTACAGGAACAGTAAAACTTTATTAAAAGTAGGCGCACCGCTCCCGCCCACTGTTATTAGAAAAGTAAGAGGCCACTCATGCTGTACACGCAACTGAGACCCATCACCCACTCAGAACCCAAATAATACAGACTGCACTTCTTGGATTGACTGGTCATTTTCATTCTATCCAGCCAAGGGCAGGCGCGCGCGCACAAACGTGTAATATGAAAAGGGCAATGTGAAGATTGCATGCCAACTCTGGACTTGGATGGTGCGCAATTACCTTCAGAATTGAAGCATACGTGCTTTCTGAATCAGAGCTGTTCACCAGGGCAAAGAGTGCTTCACAAACGCCTGCAGATCTTCTTGGGGCATGTCCCTCGCCAGCTGCACCCCATCTACCCTCGAAACAAGGATCTGTACACATATTAGCTCGCAGCAGAGCAGTGACAACATTTTACATTGCTTCAAGAGACGGCCTCTCAGGGCCACCCCCCCCCGCCCGCCTCCACCCATATTCATCACTCCCTGTGAAACGGCCTTAAGCTCTGCAGCAAAACCTAACAGGACTGATTGTGATTGTTGTTCAGTGGGAGAGCCCAGCGTGCGCCCAGAAGCAAAGGGAGCAAGAGCCAAACAAACCGCAACGTGAACGCAGCTAATAACCTGGCTAGGGGCACAAAGGGAGCATTGACACAGTCAAATGAAATGGCGATGTATGCAGACGATGTTGCAGCCATCTCCCAGTCATTCAGAGAAAAGGAAGTGGCGAAGAACCTGCAAGCTTCATTGGATACCATTGCGAAGTGGTACAGCGACTGGAGGATAGAACTCAACAACAGCAAGACAACCGCAACGCTGTTCACCAGAAAGAAGATCAAGGAGCACCCACATATCAGCCTCAACGGGGAGACCATCAAATGGGAGAGCCGCAGCCGCTACCTCGGCGTGACCCTGGACAGCAAACTCAACTGGGAAAGCCACATAGCGAATACTCAGCAGAAGGCAACAGGAAAGATGGCAGCGCTGTACCCACTCCTGAAGAGCAAGTCCATGCCTCTCCGGACAAAGATCAACATCTACAAGGCGATCATCAGACCAACCCTGACGTATGCCTCCCTAGCATGGATGACCTGCCATGAGCGACACCGGAAGAGTCTTCAGATAGTCCAGAACAAGGCCCTGCGGATATCGTCTGGAGCTCCAATCTTCACAAGGATAGCAGACCTTCACAGAGATGTGGACATCGAGATGTTGGACGAACATCTAGCGAAGTTGAGTAAGAACTTCTGCCAAGGACTGGATCAGAACCCGAACCCTCTGATAAGAAGACTCACTGCCACCACTGCAAACCCCTTCGACCGCTACCCGCGGCCCATCACTGCGAAGACCCTGTGAAACCAGCCCTACTGTGACAAGACCACACAGACCAAGAAGAATACAAACCCACGACTACATACTCAACCCGAGAAGATGGAGTAATGAGGCTCAAGCCTCGGTATCCAAAAATCACCGCTGATGGATAAAAGAATTGTAGGTGGGGGGTGGGGGAGGGGCTGGGGCGGGTGGGATTCGCGAGAGCCGGCCCACCCACCGCCAACACGCCTGCATGGTCAATGTGCTGCATATGAAGACATGCAGCGAGACACAGTGAAAAGGTTAACTGTGAACTCGTGACACACAGAAAATACTACCAAGAGACAGGAACAGCGCCTTCCAGAAAAATAAATAGGGATCAGGGATGACATGTGAAAACATAGAAATACAAGAAACGATCAGACGTTTAAAGAAATGGTGAGAAATAGAAACACGGCGAGAAATCGAGTAAATGTGCACAATAGAACAAACTGCCCAGAGTAGAAACCACTGCAAGAAAAAGTGAACTGGTGAGAAATAAATGCAAGCTGAAGATTAGAAGGACGTGGTGCGATGTGATGGTCAGCTCGAGGAAGGGGCCCGGGGATACTCCACGCTGCCATTCATTGCCATATGATCAAAAGTTCCTTCGTATATAGTGCAACTTGTTCAGCTTCTTGCTTACCTTAGGGGACATCAATCTTGCCAAGGCCTCACGCAGCTAGGGCCGGCTGCAGCCTGCACTGCTGACCTGCTCTGGCAATGTGCGCACTCAGGCACATGCGGTCCCATTGCCTGGCCCAGTAGGCCCTCATGCGCAGGCGCCAAAAAAAAAAAAAAAAAAAAAAAAAAAAACAGCACCTGCCTCAGTCGGTGGTGGCAGCCGGCACTGCAGGCAGCCAAGTCAAGGCAAACCACCCAGGCGAAGGCGGAATGATCACGCAATGCGCATGTGTATCCTTCCACTCCAAAGAGGCCCCTATGGCCAGAGGCCTACCGGGGGAAGTCCCGGTGGGGCAGTCCAGCCCTTGTGATAGCCACTTTTACGAAGTATAAAACACAAAGAAAAATATCCACCACCAGCTCATCCTAGGCCAATTTCAGAATAAAAATCAGTTACAGAAAAGGTTCCAAGGATACAAAGCGCCCTAGCGCATTACCTTTTAAGGTTATGTACAATCAATTCACAAAGCGACAGTCTCTCAGTACTGAAAGTCTTATGGACTAATCAGTTTCCCCATAAAGCATGAGCAAAAATACAAGGGAAATAAAGTAGGTTTTACTTGTCCCCAAAGAGTCAGGACAGGAGTATACACGAAGAAAGCTGTCCCATAGAAATCTGAGAGGAAAGCAGCAAAAATAAAATCTTTCCTAACAAATCACACTTCCTGTTCACACTGGCAGCTTAGTGGCCTACTTGAGCAATCACCCAGATAGCAAAGTGTTGGGGAGAATTCTCAAAAATGTGCTAATTCCCTTCACCTTACAGACCCCCAGCAACTTTACTGGATTTTGAGGACTTGATTTATTTACCTGGAGAGTGTGTGAGCCTTTTTCCCCACTCTCATGTATTTTGATGTGTTTTATACTCTTGTGGTTTCTATGGTTATGGGGTCTAAACAACTCCATAGGCATCATCTTTACATTTGTGTCACACACCACCCTCAGTGCAGGGGCACAGGGAAACCTTTTCAGGCTTTCCCGAAGTTTAAATACCTTCTCTGGGATAAACTACTGTATCCCAGAGTCAGTAAAGTGAAACTGACTTTACTAGTCTCTTTAAATTCCTAGACCCAGCATACCCTATCTCACAATAGAGTGCTGGAGGGGTTACTTAGATATTCATGTAGCAGTCAAAGGCTACCCCTTTCCTCTCAGAATGGCTGGTGGCAGTGTTTTTACTACCATGATTTTTCACGATGGCGTCTAAGCCCCCTTTGTTTAAACAGGTCCCAGTCTTTTTTCGCCATTTCTTTTTGGAACGGTCTTTCTAGAGTGCCAGCTAGACTGGAATGAATGGGCGAGAACTGAATAAAAGGCGGGTCTCTTGGCTTGGAAAGCAGTCGACCACTGGAACAAAAGAACCAAAGACGAGCTTGAAGAGGACTGCTGCAACTCCTGGACCGTTGGTTTGCCCAGTGAAGCCCTGCTGCAGGTCCAAATCGCCAAGTTCACCTCGACAGAGAAGCCCCTGCAAGGACGACTTCTCCCTTCGAGTTGGTGGGACCAATCAACTCGACATTAAGCCACCTGGATACTCTTCCTCGTAGCTGGTTGACTTTCCTCAGAGTGCTGCAGGAAACTGTAGACCCAGGGAGGGAGACACCAGTTTGTGTGCTCTACTTACAGCCACCGGAATTGAAGTTTTGCCAAGCTTTATGACTGTTGAAGTGCAGGAGTCCCCTGACGTCCTCTGTCTTGTCCCCACGACTGAGACCCAGGAACAGCGAGATCTGCAGGAACAGAATTAAAACCAGACATGGTACTTACCTCTCGCGGTGAAAGTGCTTGAAACTTTCCCAACTCACAGGCCTAATCAGCTTGTGACCCAACATATGATTCCTCTTGCTACAAGCTATTCCTAAAAACTTTTGCAGAGACTTTTCCGTTTAACTACCAGAACTGCTGTATCCTATCCAAGACTTTAGCCCATTGACTTCGGCCTAGCCTATTGAATTGAATTGACTCTTCCGGTGAACTCTAAATATTTGCACTGTCTAAGAATATTTGTAACATTTCATGTTCTAATAATCTTTGCCTTTTACTCCTCTTGAAAAGTATTTCTGAAATAGTATTGAAGTGTATTTGTGTGTATTATATAATTGCCTCCTTCTATTGAATGTTTTATATCTGACAGATAAATACATTAATAAGTATTTATCAAAGAAACCTTTTGAGTGCAAGAGTTTATTTGAACACCTGTGTTTGTAGACCCCTGTGTAACATCATTACAGCTCACATTCCCTCTTGAGATAAGCCTGGCTGCTCAGCACCGTTACCAAAACTGTAGTACAGACTTATACCAAAGGTTGGTTTGCTTACACCTGTAGTCATAGTTGCTTGTAGTGTTCCCAGAGGGTACTGCATTCAAACTTTGCCTAACACAGAGCCCTCCTCCAGTTTCCTGTTAGAGCACACATGTGAGCGACTGAATGAAATATGTGAGTCACCCACAATGATGTTCTCAGCTACAGCAAAAGTCACATTGCTTCTTTGCACAGAGGCAACAAACCCACGCCAACTCACCTGCTGAGGTAGTGCATGGTTACTAAATTGCCAGTCGGGATCAACATACACTTGCCTCGCACAGAGAAGAGGAAGACAATCATGGCTAGTCAAAGTCTGCAGCTCGTGAAAAGCGATGCGTTTCCAAGGTCTCGCCAGGGACTAAAGACCTTGATTTAAGATCTTGCACAAGGATGAATGTCTCAATCCACTTTTTGGTAGCAAAAAGGATAGCGGTTTATGTCCCATCTTGGACTTGAGGCTCCATAAGTTCCTGAAAATGGACAGTTCAAGGTGGTGGTTAGCCCATAATATGCAAGCACTAGAGATCCAAGACTGGCTGGTGTCCCTAGACCTCCAGGATGCCTACTTTCATGTGCTTATCCATTGAGAGTAAAGAAGTTCTTGAGGTTTGTAGTTGGTGAGACTCATTACCAATTCTGCATCCTCCCGTCAGGCTCAGCTCTGCCCAAAGGGTCTTCAGCAAACTGATAGCTGTGATAGGGGCAATATTCAAGTATTTCCCAATCCCCCTAGACACTGATCCATCGGCAGTTCGGGTTCAGAGTAGGGTTTATGAGATTAACAACTGGGCTAATATGAACCTTGAAAGCCTAGGTCTGTTTGAGATCCTAGATTCTGTGGATATATCCAGCGTATCAACTGGATAAATTCTGTGACAAACTTTCCAAAACCTCCATGATATTAGCACCACGGATCTTGAGGATACGAAAGAAGGTGAGGAAAAAGGAATGGTTTACCAATTAATTAACAAATGAAAAACGTAAGTTAAGAGCAGCAGAGGGGGATTGGAAGACAAATGATGAACAGGCAAAAGGGGATCATCAACGCTGCCTGCATGAATATAAAAACCTATTATTCAGGTCTCATTTCTACAAACCCCAATGTTGCACATGAACTCTTTAAAGTACTGGGTGAACTCAGGAAGCCTGGGGCTTGCAGGAAAGTCATGTTCTGGTCACAAAATGTTGAGGTGATGGGCGACTTCTTTATGGTCAAAATCTGCAAAATTCAAGAGCAGATTAGCGGGCCAGAGACAGTGTTTTCACTCCCGGAGCAGCAGGGCTAGCTGCCGGCTAGTTTTTTGGTGGATATGTTTGCCTCATTCGAGCAGGTCACTCAACTGTGAATCTTGCAAATTATGGCTAAACATTGTGCATCTGGGTCGGTTCATGACCCTTGTCCAGCGAGAATTTTACAAGGTTCCATGTGGGTGATTGTGCAGGAGCTATGCCAGTTAATAAATAGCTCATTTGATGCAGGCTTGGTTCCGCCTCTTCTCAAAAGGGGGCAGTGATTCCCCCTGTCGAAAATACGAAGTTGGAGCCTGCCTGTTCTAATTATTGTCCTATCTCCCTACTCCACTATGCTAGTAAAATCATGGAAGCAGTAGCGGCAGAGCAACTCCAAGCATATGCAGAAACTCAGGGGTGGTTGGATGTTTTAGACCGGGCTGTAGTACAGAATTGTTAGTGATTGACGCAATGGACAATTTGATATAAGGGTGGCTCTGGGATCTTAATTTTCTTGGACCCCTCTGCCGCCTTTGATGCAGTCGACCACACCATTTTACAGCCTCGGCTAAGTAGTTATGGGGTGAGAGAGCCTTTGATTGGCTTACTCAATTTTTAGTGGCTAGCACCCAGTGGTGGTGTACCCCGTTTCAATCAGCTTTGAAACTAACGACATGTGGGGTCCCTCAGGGCTCTTCATTGAACCCTTTATTTTTCAATCTTTATATGAGACCCTTCGCACACTTTATTAGAACGGGTGTCCGTTTTTATATTTATGCAGATGACACAAATGATCTTTCAAGTAGGAGAGGCCACATATTCCCAAGGAGAAAGGTTGAAGATGTGCCTAGAAAAGGTTAGTAGGTGGACGAGTCTAAAATGACTTGAATTCAATGTGAAAACTGTTGATCAGCTCTGCGTCTCTGGCTGCCCCACTGCGTATTAATCACCAGGAACAGGTGGCAGGAGCATTGATTACTCAATTTTGGCCCTGGTCCCTTGGTAATTGCCCAGTACTGCTTCCGAAGGTTAAGAATCTGGGGGTATGGCTGAACTCTTCACTGTCATTAGATAGTCAAATCTCCAAAGTCTCCAAGTCCTGTTTCTTCCACATCCGCTCCTTAATATTCTAGAAGGCTTCTAGATGTGGTGCAGACACAGGATTCATGATTTTTGGTTGAAAAACGATTACATTAAAAGGGGGTTGGAAAATGCATCACTAACCCTAATCTAATGTTAAAGGTATTTATACAGTGCACAGTAACCAACGGAACTGGTCACCAGGCGAATCAGCAAACAAGGAGGTGGGGGTGGGTTAGTGCGGTGAAGAGGGCGTAGGAAAGTGAGAAGGTGGTGGTGTCCTGTTGGCAGCTTCTGTTCGGTTTTCACTGTGCGCTGAGCTTGGGTGTGAATATCGGATCGATGCAAGTCCTCGTGTGCTGTTGGTGCGATTTAAGTGTTGATTGATTGTTGTTGCGGTGTGGTGAAGTGCGTGCGGTTTGCTGTGCGAGAAGTGGTTGTGTGGGTTTGTGTGCGAGTTAAGTATGCAGAAATGTGAGCTTTGGGTTATTGGGTTATATGTCTCTTAATCCTTGTAATTCCTGTTCTATGTATCTGGCTGTCATACGGGTAGGTATATTCTTTCCTTTCCTGACTGGCTAGTTTCTAGGGAGGTGGCGTGGCTGGTTTCCAGCTATGTTATTTGGAGCTTGGTACACCTGGTTGGGCGAGCATTATCCCCCACACTGATAGTGGTGCTATATTACCCTCACCAGCTCCCTTTCTATTTACTATCGGTGGTCCATTGCTGCCTGTGATTACACTGTGGGCCATGGTGTTATAGGACATCCTTACCTTCCTTCACGATTGATCTGTGTTTGTTCTTGGTATGATTCTAGGTGGTCCGATCTTTCAATTGGTAAGTGGATATGTTGTAGATCGATATATCCCTTGCATCTGTTGAGGGTCGAAGGCTTAGGGGGAAGGGTTTCTGCTGTGTATTGCCCCTACAGGCATTCTTTATAGTTATGGGATGAAGAGCCAGGATTTGAGGAGTTTTCTGAATTATAGGTCATCTCTTGTGTTGCGTATGTTCTTTGGTAGTTCGTTACAGGTTTTTGGAGAGAGAAAGAGGATCCTCCGAGTTTTATTTTAATGTACGGTTTTGGTTCCAAACGGATGTCGCTTCTGGATCTAAGTGGGCTTGTTTGATGTACGTTTATCTTCCTTCTAAGGAACGCTGCGCCTTGGTCGTGGATTGCTATGTGCGTTACGCTGTTTGATGGGTAGCCAATGTAGCATTTTCCGCTCTTGTGTGATGTGTTCTCTGCGAGGTAGTTTAAGCAGCAGTCTGGCCACTGCATTTTGTAAGCGTCGAGTATTTTTTAGGAGTTGTTCTGGCATGCCCAGATAAGCTATTGGCGTAGTCCAATCTGGACATGACGAGAGCGATGAGGTAATTGTTTTGTTGGTGAATGACAGGAATGTAGGATCCTTTTTATCGCTCGCAGGATAAAAAAGCATTCCTTGATTAGGGCGTTTACGTGTGGCTCTAGAGTAAGTTAATTGTCCATCAGAACTCCCAGGTTTTTTTGTTTGTTTTTACAAATCGACGATGGGGCTGGGGTTACGCAAAGTTCTGTTGGCCAGGGGATGTAGTGGTTTTCTTCTCCATTTTTTTATGATCATTATTTCTGTTTTGCCTGGAGTTCAAGGTAGTTCGAGTTCATCCAGTTGCATATTTCATGAAGGCAGTACTCTAATGTTGTTTTCTTCTTGTGAGTCTTGTATTTTATAAACTATTTGTGTGTCAGCATAGTTTTAACAGCTCAGATGTCCTTCGATGATTTTGATTAGTTGAGACAGGTAGATGTTGAACAATAGTGGGGAGAAGGATGATCCTTGTGGGACTTTGCATGACGATTTTCTTGGGCTGGTTTCGAAAGGTTTCATCCATATCTTGTCTGTTCTGTTTGTTAGGAAGGATTTGATCCATAGTAAGGCGTTGTCAGCGATTCCAAATTCTTCCAGTCATGAGGATGTCGTGGTTAACCGTCGAATGCCGCGGAGAGATCTAGAAGTATCTAAGCGGTGCTGTTTGAGTCTGCGTTTGCCTTTAGATGATCCCAGATTGGGAGAAGCGCTGTTGCCGTTCCTCTCATCGGCCTAAAGCCTACTTGTGCCTGGTTTAATAGGCAGTGTTCTTCTATGAATTCTTGGGTTGTTCTATAGATTTGTGTTTCCAGGAGTTTAGCTGGGTATGGGATGTTGGAGATGGGTCCAATTGGAGAGGTCCTCTACGTTTCCTGATGTATCCTTGAGGAGCAGTTTGATGTATGCTGATTTGAAGGATTGTGGCACTTCCCTATTGAAATTGATTGTTTGAGGGTGTTCCTGTAGTATTCCATCAGTGTTCCTTGTGAGAGGATTGTTTTGTGAATGTCAGGGGGGCAATGCTCCGTGGGGGAACCTGCTTTGTTGCTTTGGTTTACCAGTTTGACAAATGTCTCCACTGATATATGGGGGAAGTTTCGGAGTTTGTTCCGGCGTTCCTCGTGGCGGTGGGTGTCTTCAGTATTGTGGTCGCATGGTCTGTTATTTATGGTCTACTGGATGGTCATGATTGTTTTTTTAAATGGTCTGCAAGGTCACTGCATGGTTACTTCAATGGTATCGGAGCAGTGTCGTAGCCGGGTGTTTTTTTTTAATTCGTTTATGATTTTAAATGGTTCCTTTTGGGCGTTTGGTGCTTCAAGGATTCGTATTTCCTTTTCGCTTTTTGTATGAATGGGTATGTAGTTGAAGTTTGAATTTCTTTCTGCAGTCTTTATTGACCCTCCATTCTAGTTGAAGTTTTCATTTTTTCCATTTCATGGCGCCGAGTAGTGGGGTGAACTATTTCACTGTTGCTCTTTTGCAGGATGGACTAAAAGGATTTTAGTTGGCCATCTCGTCAATTGTTGTCGTGATCCAGTTGTGAAGTAGATCTATTTTAGTGTCCAGGTCAGCTTCGTCCATAGTTGTCGCTGGTGGTTTGGTGATCTCCAGTAGTTACGTTAAGTTGGAGTTTTCCATGGTTCTCCAGTTTCTTTTCATGATGATTGGTAGCTTTCCCTGTGGCTTGGTTATTGAGGAGGGCAGTGTGATTACGAAGGGGATGATGAGGTGGTCGCTCCAGAGGATCTGAATTGGGGGCACTGTGGTAATTAATTTTTTGTTGGCAAAGATTGCATTTAGTGCATGTTCTGCCGTGTGGGTTGTTCCTTTGACTAGCTGATGTAGTTTCATTGTAGCGAGTTGGCTGGCAAGAGATTTTTGTGAGGTTATGGTTTCTTCATCGAACCAGATGTTGAAGTCTCCGAGGATGATCAGGTGGTTATGTTCGATAGCTAGGTTGATAATTGCTTTTGTGAAGGTGTCTACGAAGGCTGCATCATAAGTTGGTGGCAGAGGGCTGCCCTGGTAGGCTGTGTTAAAAAGTGGCGAAGGACCAATCAGGGAATGGGGAGGAGGGAAAGGGCTTCTTCAAAGGCTGAGCCTAGCCCCAAATTGAAGTCCCCTCCAATGATAAAAGAGGAATGATTATAACCAGGTGGCAGATCACTATCTAAATATTTCCTAACCAAATTTAAACATTCTAATACGTCATTTCCTAGTCCATGACCATAGAATTCATTATTGACCTAGGAGGTATTTCCCTACCTCAACTGAAAGTAAGGGGTCTGTCAAGATGTCCAAAGCAAGAATATGTTCTGTGCTCTAAATCCTATCCTGTCCCTCACACTCTAAAACTAAGTTGCAAAGGATATAGTCCCTGGTTTTCAAAGTGCACAAATGTTGAAATCTAACACAAAAAGGTATAAATCCAACAGAAATGTTCCAAGTAGACAATGTTCACAGTTCCGGGGGACGGCTCTCTTCCCCCAGATTCCTTTTTACCAATACGAAAATTTCAAACAAACAATAACCAATTTCTTATAACCCCAAGTGGTTTTAACTCTGGTGTGTTCACAGTTCTTGGGGGGAAATGGCTCCCATCCCAAGAATTCTCTTCTCATTCAAGACAGTTCAAAATCCTAAGGGCATGTCATCTCCTTGGGATTCTCTTTTCAGTGTATTACAATTTGGGTGCGGGTCCCACACTCGCAGGTCACCGGGTATACTCTCCTGCCAGGCTCTTTACAACTTTTAAAATTCAAACTCTCAAGGGCATGGATCGTCCTCGAGGTTCTCCTCTTACTGTAACTTATTACACACATTTGCCTTTACCTGGTACACTCTTCTGCTAGGATTTCTATACAGCCTTTCAAACACTTGTCTTGTGGTTTCTTTCGAGCACTTAGCTCTGCCTGGTACACTCTCCTTCCACGGCTTTAATGCAGTTATATTTCCTTTATCCATGAAATTATATTCGCACAATGCTGGCTTATCAAGCGTTGTTTGATAAAGTTTGTTTCAATATTCGATTCTTCTATCACACATTGAGTCTCTGCCCCTTTTCAAAGACCATTCACTTTTACTTCTCTCCTGCAATATAGGTTCAGAGGCCTGCTCGTAACATGGTTCACAAATGTGTTAATCTCTTCACAGGCTTCACTTGGCGTCTCTCATTACTTTCATGAAATGGCCCACACTTTGAGGTAACCAGTCTGTCTTCCCTGTGCTTACCGGGTATTTTAAGTGTCTCTCGCGGTGCTCTATTTCTATTCCTTTTAATATGCTGGCTTGGCATGCGTCCCATTAGCCGCTGCGTCTTCGCTGTGTTCTTTACTGTGCGCCTGGCTCTCGCTGTCTCGCATTCTCGGGCAGCAGGCTTTCTGCATTTCAGCTTTCCCCTCTGTGGTCTGGATTCATGCCTACATCGCTTCCCTCTGCATGCTTTCTCTCAGCATTCTGACCGGTGTCAGTACAGGTCGCAGCACAACTCAGCATCTGCAGCCCTCCCCCGCCTATCAGCTGTGACCGATCTAAGTCAGCTTCATTGCTCCAACCCTCTTTCTAGTCTGTTTTTAGCATGTTCCTTTTGTGATATTGGGGAATGCTTGAAGTAGACATAGCAAGTGGTTGAGGGATTGTGTTACAATATGCCATAAGGCATGGGGAATGGAGGGAGCATCCCTCAAAGAGAATGGGGATTAAGTGGCGTTCTCCAATGACGTATCACCCTGAGGGTGCCCCCCCCTCCCCCCATGTGGTCCTCACTCATAGTGACTCCCAGGGTCAGCATCAGGCAGCGGCTGCCGTCCCCTGGCACCATGGGGAGAGTATCACAGTGAAAGGAGTGATGACATCAGATTCACCACATTTCTCACACAAAGTAAAGATAGTGAATGCTTTTATTTCAAGTAGACTTGATTTGTGCAAGGCTATTTATATGGGTTTGCCTAAAGCAGCGTTAAGCAGTCTTCAGATAATTCAGAATTGGGCAGCAAGGGTTCTCAAGCTGGGACGGAGAGAACACAACCCCAGCTTTGTGAGCTTTATACTAGCTTGATGTGGATGAACCAATACAATTAAAAGACACACTGTTTTCTCCAGAGTCCCAATGTGTCAAAACCAGATTTTTATTGGTGTTAAATTGCCTCAGTATGTCACTGGGAGAAGTTTTTAGACTGGTAAAATTGGAGTTGGGGGGCGGGAGGGTTAGTTTTCGGTACAGGCAGCCCTTTTGTGTAATACCCAGAGCTCTGCGGAGCATTGAAAACCACTTTTATCTCAGACATAGGCTGAAGACATCCGTTTCCAGCCTGAATAGCGTCTTGCCGGTGGATGGGCCCCTGTCTGTTTTGGTGCTGGGTCGCTCTGTACTTGCTTGTTCAGCGCTGCGATGCCTTTTCAAGGTGTATGTTTGCGCTTAAGTATTTCTCCATAACTGGACGACTGGCATAGAAGGAACAAATTACTTACCTAAAACTTTTTGTCCAGCACAGGTCTTTCATGGATTCACATGCACATGAATATTCCCCATCGTTAAGGCTGGAAATCCCCGGTATAAAGAAAGCAGTTTGGCATTAAACCAAAATTGCTTGGCTCCTCTATTGCCCATCAGTGTCTTTTGGGCCATACTGTCTCAGCCAATGACATTCGTCCTCCTAAACTCCACCCCTGGTGGCCATCTTCAGAGTTGGCAGTGCACTTAAAGTGGCAGTATGAACCAAGAAGAGCAAGAGAGGGGAAGGAGGTAGGGTTCGAATGTGAATCCATATAAGACCCATGCTGGAGAACAAGTTACAGGTAAGTAACTTGTTCCTTCTCCAGCATGGGGTCTTGCATGGATTCACATGTTCATGAATACGATTATACAGCAGTACACATACATAACCACGGGAGGTGGCAAGGCTCACAGAAGCAATACACTTAGCCCTGAACAGACTCGCCTCAAACAAACAGGTTGCGCAGCACCGCTTGGCCGATCCAGGACTGCTCCCTGGAATCTCTGTCGACCCTAGAATTTTGGGAAGGTGTGGGTAGACCTCCATGTAGCAGCCCTGCAGATGTTGAGCAGGGGAATACCAGAGAGAAATGCTCTCGTTGGTGTAATGGCTGTTTTGGCCGGCCGGGAAGCAGTCTGTTGGCCAGACGATGGCAATGCATGATGCAGCCGGAGAGCCACCTGGAGATGGTAGCCTTAGACAGGGCGTTCGTGTCCCAGAGGCCCAAATTTGATGATCCTAGAGGTCTTCCGAAAGTCTGTTGTGCATGTCACATAGAACTTGAAGGCGCAAGCAACATCCAGCTAATACAACTGTCTTTCAGCAGGCGAATAAGGATTTGCGAAGGGAACTGGTAGAACCCCAACGCTTGTTGAGATGACAGTCTGACTGAACCTTCGGCATAAAGGAAGGATGGGTTAGCAGAACCATTTTAGTGTCGTGGAAGGACAAAAACAGACGCTTGCAGGAGAGGTCCTGTATCTCCCCGAACCAGGAAGGCAGCCTTAAACGACAAACTTCAATGGGGCACAATGCATTGGTTCAAATAGAGGCCCCATGAGCGTCAACAGTACCACGTTCAACTCCCAAGATGGGGCAGGTGCTTTCACTAGCGGGAATATCCTGAAGAGACCCTTGGGAACTCCTTAACGAGCCTGTGCGACCACGGGGAGAGCTTGCGTGGAGCCAGTCGTGTACATGGATAAGGCGGCCAGGTGGACCTTGATAAATGCATGGGCAAGACCAGCATTGACCAGGGAGAGCAAGTACGGGAGGAGCTGAGGGGGCAGTCACGCAGAGCAGCAAAATGTTCTGTGCACCACACTGAAGCACTACCATTTGTGCCTGAAACAAGTCATTGTAGAGGGAGCCCTGGCCAGTATCATTTTGCATTCCAAAGGCGGCAAATGGTGTCCAAATTCTAAGGGTGCATGAGCCAGGCCGTGACGCTCAGCGACGCCAGGTCATGGTGCAGGATTGAGCTTCCTTCTCTGGAGAGGAGATCGGGAAGTAGAAGCAGTGGGATGGCCAGAATCACCAATAGATGGAGAAGGTCTGAGTACCAGACCTGCCTCGGTCACGCCGGTGCAATGAGGGTAATTTTGCAGTGGCAACATCTGAGTATGTTGATCACATGTAGCAACAGCGGAATTGAAGGGAAGGCGTACAGGAAGCAACCCTCCCAGGGGACCGAGAAGGCATCCCCTAGGCTGAGGCTATCTGCTGGCAAACATTTGACACTTGGAGTTGGCAGCCGTCGCAAGGAGGTCTATCAGATAAAGACCCCACTTGCTGAAGAGGCAAATCACTTCAGTGTGTGCTGAAGCTCCCATTCGTGGCAGGACCATAGTTACCTGCTGAGAGAGTTTGCAATGGTGTTCTTGACACCTGGCAGGTGGGACGGGAAACATGCGCTGAAGAATGGCCCTGCGCCATAGAGACTGGGCTTCAAGGAAGAGAGCTGGGGAGAGAGTTGCGTCCTGTTTCCTGATGTAAAACATGGGTGTTGTCAGTGAAGAGACAGCACTTTTCCCTGGCGCTGGAAAGACTTGAGGGGCCAAGAAGACTGCCCCAAGGGCCAGGACATTTATGTGCAACTCCTTTTCCTCTGGGAGCCAGAGGCCTCTGGCGTGAGAATATTCGGTGTGCCCCCCCCCCCAACCCTCCAGAGGCGCGTCGGTTGCGACTGTAGCCTGGTATGGAGGGATCTGAAAGGGAACGAACTAACCAGCATTGGAGGGCTTGACGGAATGCCTAATTGAGGGCGAGCTGGTCTGTCCATGTGCCAGAGACTTGCTGCCACCTGGCAGCCAGAAATTCTTGGAGGGGTCTCATTTGAAGCCTGCAAAAGGGGACCAGATGGATGCAGGATGACATCATCCCCAGCTGGGACTTGATGGAGCGGACTGTTGCAACAGACGCTGCCGACAGCTGTTGGACCTTTTCCAGGATGGCCTTCACCCTCTGTTCAGTCGGGTGCCCAGGAAGAGAGCGTTCTGACATGGCACTCGCAGGACGTCGGATAGTTGATTGAGAAACCTAGCAGTCACAAGTTGTATGGTTGTTGGGGAGAATTCTCAGACATATGCTAATTCCTTTCACCTTAGAGACCCCCAGCACATTTGATGGATTTTGAGGACTTGTTTTTTTACCCTGGAGAGGGTGAGACCCTTTTTCCCACTCTCTTATGTATTTTAATGTGATTTTGAACTGTTTCTTTTGGTTGTGGAGTCTGCCAAACTCCATAGGCATAATCGTTTACGTTGTGTCACACAGCAGCTTCAGTGCAGTGACACAGGGAGGTCTTCCAGATTTCCAAAGGTTTAAATAACTTCTCTGGGATAAACTACCGTTTCCCAGAGCAGTAAAGTGAAATTGACTTTACTTACATTTGTAACTTCCTATCCCACCACACTATTTTACAATATGGTGCTGGAGGGGTTACTTAGTATCCCCTTTGTCTAGCTTCTAATATAACATTATGTTATCCTTTCCTCACTGAATGACTGGTGGCAGTGGTTTACTTTTAACTACCGTGGTGTGCATTTACCACGGGCTGCGTTCGCAACTGCAGTAAAGCACCCAAGGGTGCCATTTTTGTCAAAATGACCCGGTCTTTTCTCGCCATTTCTTTGTGAAACGGTCCTTCTTGAGATTTACTCTGCGCGCCAAACCAGGTTGTCTCTTTGTTCGCTTTGCCTTTGGCGGGATTCACAAGTGAAGCCCGCCTCTGGCTCCAGGGTGTCTGGGGAGGCCAGGAAGTGAAGGAGGTACCCAAAACTCCCTGTGCTTAGTTCTCCTAGGAGACGCAAATGCCCTCTGTAGTGATTGGCCAGCTGACTGTCCAGCAAGGACAGCCACCCTGCTGGGTAACTGACAGCTAGGCTGTAACGAATGGGAGAGAACTGAATAAAAGAGGACGCCTGCTGCAACTCCTGGACCGTTGGTTTGCCCGGTGAAGCCCTGCTGTAGTGCCGAAACGCCAAGTTCCTATCGACAGAGAAGCCCCTGCAAGGACGACTTCTCCCCTTGAGTTGGTGGGATCAATTAACTCCAAATTAAGCCACCTGGACATTCTCTCTGAGCTGGTTGCATTTCAACAGAGTTGCTGCTGGAAACCAAAACGCCAGGGAGAGGAACACCAGTTTGTGTGCATTGCTTTTAAGCTGGCCAGAGCTCCAGGAAGATCCTCTGGACTCCCAGTAAGCAAGACTGACCGAGCCTGAGCCACCTCAAAAGAGTGCTGGAACCAAGAAGCAAGCAAAGCCCATCTCGACAGGTAGAAACCGCGGTGTTGCCATTTGCGGTAGTCGCGAGGAGCTGAAACACTGAAGTTTCACTTGCAAGACTGATATACCTCTGAGAAGTGCTTCAGTTTCACCTAGCCTTTTGCTCAATTGACTTTGGCTCAGCCTGGCTCCCTGAATGACTTCTGCCCTCTGTGAATGTGTTTGTTCTTCCTTCCAGGAAAGGGTTAACTAACTTTGCATTGGGGGTTTACAAAAGTACTTACCTGCTTTGAGAATATTTGTGAGATTTCATATTGTGTCAAATCTTTTCTCTTTCGACAAACTCTAAAGTGTGTGTTTTGAAGTGTATTTGAGTGTTATTGCTATATTGCTCCCTTCTGAAGGCTTATCCTAACTGACTGATAAATACATTATTAATTGTTTATGCAAGAAACCTTGTGTGTACGTGTTTGATTACTTGTCACTGTGAATCTCTGTGTAACTCCCTTACAGCTCACACTGACCCCTCTTGAGATAAGCCTGGCTGCTCAACACGCTACCAACCTGTGTAGTAGAAGCTTATACCAAAGGTTGGGTTCCTATTGCCAGGAAGTCAGGGTTGTTGTAGTGCACCCAAAGGGTACTGCATACAATCATTGCCTAACAATGGTCTCTGCTTTGTGCTGGGTTGCTAGCACGTGGGAGCGGGTCCGGATGAGCCAATCATCCAGATAAGGATAGACCTGGATTCCTTTGCCACTGGGGCCAATCATTTGGTGAACACATTCAGAGCCGATTTCAGGCTGAGAGGAAGGGCCTTAAATGAGTAATGTCGGGCCTTGACGACAAAACGCAGGAACTTAAGGTGTCAGAGGAATGGGTATGTGAAAGTATGCATCCCCCTAAATCGAGTCACCAGAAAACCCCCTTCCTCCAGTGGATCGAGCACGTTTTGCAACGTGACCATTCTGAACTTTTGGGACTTTAGGAATTTGTTGAGGTCGTCACAAGTCTAGTATTGGTCGCCACCCTCCTGATTTCTTCCTTACCAGAAAGTATCTGGAGTACACTCTGGAGCTACTGAGAGACTGGCTCTATTGCACCTTCGCGTAGCATGGTCTGAACCTCCTGTAGCAGCTGGGCCATGTGCAGTTCTTGTCGTGCGACAGGAAGAATGCAGGGGAACTGGTCTTTAAATTCTAAAGCAAGCCCCTGCTTAAGAATGTTGAGCACCCATTTGTCTGTGTAGATCTTTCACCACTGATCAACAAAGTTTGATAGCCTACTTTGCACTGGGGTGAGGGTCCTGGGCCGGATCATGCCCGTTTCGGCATCTGCGTCCTATAAAAGGCGACTACTATGCTGGTTGCCACTGCCGTAGGCCTGGAAGCGACCCCTATATGCTTCCTGGGTGATCAAGCAGGGGGGTGGGGGCTGGCAATAGGGGTTCGTATAACCCATGGATGTTCTGGAGACTCTCCCCTTCGTGGAAAAAAAGGATGGTCTTGGTGCGCCCTCTCCATGTCAATCTTCATTGAGTGTGTAATCAACTGCTTTTCCTAACAGGTTGTCTTCATCAAACGGCATATCGAGGACGTTGGTATGCACATCTGTGGAAATTTGTGGATTTTAACCAACCTTGGCATCGGAGAGCCACACCATTCCCCATCTGGTGGAAGCCAAATTCCTCAGTCAAGAGCGGCAGTGATGGCTTTGTCGGAAGCTGCTTCTCCTTCGTGGAATAGGGCCAAGGCTGCGGCCTTCCTGTCATGCAGGAAAACGTCAAGGGTGGGTCCCCGCTTGTACCACAGCTCCCTGTGGTTGACAGGAGGGCGTTGGTGGCCTTGATGGTGGAGGCTTGCTGTGGTGATATGCTTCTCTGTGGCATCAGGCTTCTTGCCTTCCTGGTCCAGAGGCACCATGGACGACAGTGTTTGGAGAACCTCTTTCTGGTGGCGGCTGATACCACAGAGTCCGGTGAAGGCTGAGACCGGAGGGTTGAATCTGGAACCAGTATTTCTTTACCAACCAGTCACAGTTAGCAGGTGTGGTAGTCCGAGCCTTCATGACTGCCAAGCCATCTCCCCATTTGTCATCCAACAAAGGGACAGGCACGATGTCTGTCTTAGCAGACTCCCACCGTTTTTCTTCTGGCACCATGTTGAAGAGACTGGTAGCTTTTGAGATGCTGGAGTGGAAAGAGCCAATTTCGTCTGGAGGAGAAGCCCTGCCGGGCTCATCGACATCTGGAGGTTTCACCATCAGAAGGAACCTAGTCAAACTCATATGTGCGAGTACTAATGGTGTCTGTGTCCGTGCCAGTGTCTGTGTGAACTGGCTCCGCTGCCACAGCATTGGCCAAGGGGTAACAGGCGTGTCGGCGGATGCAGAGGAGGCCTTGGAGGACTCTTGGCTGGACCAGGAATAGGAACAGGAACAGTGGGCAGCGTCTTCTGAAATTTAGCCACCAGAGCGTCCAGGGTGGTTAGGATATGCAAGGACATGTCTCTGCGCAGGTGCAGCCGGTACAGTAGGAGCAGGAACTTGGCCTGAGCCCCTTGGAGAGCTAAACGGTTGGGAAGGTCCATGGGTCGGTGACCCCTCATGAAGCATGAGCAGAATGGGTTTGGGTTCCCTATGGCCCGCTTCCTGATCGGAATAACATTTCAGGAAGGTCCTCTTCGGAACTGGTGTAGATGGCTGGTGACTTTCTGGGGGTTCCCTTAGGAGCCAGAGTAAAGAGGGCAACAGCTTTGGTGGCCATGGGTAGGAATTCCAGAGCTAGAGGCATGTCTCACCAGATCAGAGCCCTTCGGGAACGAGGCTACGACAGGAGCCTGCAGAGTAGGAACAGGAGCTGCCATTGAAAGGATCGTTCTAGGGACTGAAACCCTGGTCGTGGTGACCGCTGCAGAAGTAAAGGTGACAGTCAAACCTTTTGGCGCATTGGCTGCTGAAGCAAAACTTGTTTTCACTGACTTCGCCGACGAGGTGCTCGTCGACAGGGTGACTGTTTTGGAGATGTCATTGACGAGGCACGTATCTGCTCTTCGACATGTGCTTGGACGACAAAGTCAGCGATTTCCTTGTGGACGGAGGTAACCCCCTCCACCCCCAGCCGAAGGCTAACCGCCAACTGAGTCAGGAACCGACCCTTCTTAGAACTTGGTCCCGCAGCCACGTTGCCATTGACAAAGTCGTCGATGGGAGCGTGGAGTTTTGCTTTTTTTCATCTCTGCAGAGGAAGCATCGTCAAAGGACCTCAACCTCTTACCAGAGGGAGTGCGCTCAGTGGACCTGCTGGCCCTGGAAGAGGCATGACTATGTCGGAGGCCATCTAAGAGGCCTTCTCTTCCTCGACCCATGCCACCAAACTCTGGTGGTGGTTCTTCGGAGTCTTTGACTAAATGGATTGATTGAGCATCCATTCATGTCGTGGTTGGGATGAAGAAAATAAACGCACTTGAGGTGCCAATCCACAGATTCTTCAGGCTGCAGCTTCACAGGACCTGAAGAGGCTTTAAACTGGACCTGTGGCACCACAGCTTGAAAAACAGACTGTGGATTGAAGATCTTTGCCGACAACGGGTCCCTGCTGCCAATAGTCACAGCATGGTAGTTGACTATGGAAAAAAACGAATGATCTTTGAGGAGCAAAGCACTAGGACCCCCAAAACTAGAAACATTTGGTAAATTCTGAAGATGGTCACCAGGGGTGAAGCTTAGGGGGACGAGTGTCATTGGCTGGGGGCAATAGGACCCAAAAGACAACAATGCACTATAAAGGAGATAAACAGTTAGCCAAGCCGCTTTCTTTTTACTGAGGATTCCCAGTCTGAATACAGGGAATGTTCATGAGCATGTGAATCCATGCAAGCTCCCATGCTGGAGAAAAACCAGATCCCTGAAGCAAGCAGACACCAATCAAAGCATATGCCCACCTCTTACATAACTTTGGCATCTCCCTCAACTTCAAGAGGTCCCAGCTGACACCTTCTCAGGCCCGCCTTCGCATCAGCGCACTTCTGGATTCCTGCTCGGGGAAGGCTTTTCCTCACAAGGCCAGGGTGAAAAATACTCTGAAGATGGTTGGGTTAATCCAGAACTGATTTTTCCAGCCCTAGCTTTCCTACATCTTCTGAGCCGGATGGCATCCTGTATTTGTTCTGGACCCTCAGGCTCGCCTTCAGATGGGAACTATGCAGTGGTTGCAAAGGTCCCGATGGCCCCAGTACTGGGAGCTCGGGGTTGAAACTCAGCTGTAAGTCTCTTTCCAACTAGCACAGGACCCAAGCTGATTGGCCCACTGAGCACAAAGGCAGTCAGAGGCCTCCCCACCTCCAACCTGAGGCACGCCACCAACCTGTAGTAACCACACTTTTTCAACTACCTCGAAAAACCACAGCAAATCTTGCATACCTTCCTCATCATGGTCTGGATGTAGGCAAGTGCGATCCTCGACAGACCTTCTGTAGTCCACATTTTGCGCACATCTTGAAGACTCTTCTCTTCGGACATCGAAGGAAGCACGAAGTAGGCCCAAGCCTGGTCCTCTGAAACTTGAGCAAACAAAATGACGAAGCAGATCTTTGCCGACAACAGGTCCCTGCTACTGGTAGACGAGCAAATCAGAGGAGAAAATAAAATGTATCCTAAAAATCTAGAAATCGTCAAAAAACTTGCAAAGCAAGATGAGGATTCCCAACACTAACATGCGGTAAAAATCTGAAGATGGCCACTAGTGGTGGGGCTTACGGAGACGATCATTGCATGGGGGCAGTATGGCCCCAAGGGACAGTGATTGGTTTAGAGAAGAAATGCAGTTTTCAGGCTAAAGTGAAACTGCTTTTCTTTTTTACAGAGGATTCCCAGCTTGACTACAGGGAATGAACATGTTAATCCATGCCAGACACCATGCTGGAGAAAGGTATCGTTTCCTCTTTCTCCTCATCTAAGGAGAATTGGAGGAGTCCTTTGGTTTTAAGGATTGAATCTATGTTCAGTGCGGGTTGACGCTTGTGGATGTGCTTTCGTAGTAGAATCAGACGAGTGTGAGGGAGTCTGAACTTGTCTTTAGAAAAGTGCTAACCTTTCTCTTTTGAGTACCTTGTGAAGTCTAAGCAGACTTGCCAGCTTTTGAGGTTACTAGGGTGTGCTCTGTACTTCTGTTACAGTATATATGGGCACAGTGTTTACTCAGACCAATTGGGTTAGAAACACTAAATCCTGAATGACTGTTGCAATGCTTGCATGTCTGCTCTTAATTTTGAATTGGGGTTTGCGGTAATGGGGTCATCTTAGGCCATCTGGGAGAGGGAACGCTGGAGTTGGCGGCAGAATGCAAGGATTTCTTTTTGAAACCCTCCTCTGAAGGCTGATCAGGGACAAACTTGTCCCCCCTCCTTGGTTCCACAACCAAGAGAAACATTTCTGAGATGGAGGCCTTAACCTGCTGCAGCAACTCCTGTGTTTCCTAGGCCTCCCAGCGCTTCACTATGTTCCTTTAGCATCTTTGGTTGAAATTGGTTGCATGCCAAGCATGTTTTTGGCTTGGGACCTTGGAAGGCAATTGTTAAACATCTGAGGTGTGTCCTTCAAAGGGAACTTGGTGTTGCACTCAGGGCAGAATTTAAACTAAGTTTCTCTTTGTGTTAAAGTGGAACCGGGGTAGCCTGGTAAAGTAGGTTGGTGCTTTAAAGGCACGTTACTGGTTTTTAAGCAGTGTTCTCCTAATCTAATGAATTTACCATGGTCTGCCTATGTGTTAACCCTTTTTGCTCCCTTATCTACCAGTTCTGTGTATTAATTCCTTGCTAGGTTTAATGTGTTACACTAGGCACAGGTTAGGAAAAAACTCTGTTCAACCCATGTTCTGGCTGCGATGTCCTGTGCACATTACATGTGCTTAGGTATCACTTTTCTCCCCTTCCTTTAGCATCATAAGATGTAGGGTACTCAGTAACCAGATTTATATACGAATACTAACTTAAGGGGTAGGAAGGGCCCAGACTAAGGCCTTTTTACAGGGTTTATATTTGGGATCTATTGTTTGGTGACAAATTGGGGACCACCGTGCCACTCGTGTAATACTAGATATGATTGCATATACTTATTGTGTATAGATTCATAGTGTTGTTAAAAAAAGAAAAACACCTCAGCTCAATGTATTATAATGTAATTAATGTAGAAGGATATGGCACACTCAGTGAGCTGGTAAATAAAACTACTACAACCAGCCCTACAGATAAGGGCTCTACAAGCCACTTGGTACACCCTGAAAGAGATAAATATCCCCAAAAAAGAAAAATGGGTAGTAAAAATACTTCAAAAAACAGGAAACCAAAACATTGTGGAGTTAGTCTCACTGCTTTCACCCACACAGCTCCATGAACATAATTGGAACAGTAGTACATGCAGTGCCACAGGAAGAAATTAGGTCAGACCCAAAGAGGTAAAAATGTATCTTAATGTTCATGAATGCAAAGAATTATGTATTACACAAATATTTCTATATTACAGTTAAAGTATATTTGCACTCATTGATATAAAAAAAAAGTTACCATTAGAAATGGGACTTTTTTTACTCCCAACTTAGAAAAATAGGGAATACAATACAAACTTCAAACTTTTATCTGGAGCACTGATGACACCAATACTATCAATGTCTTATGAAAAGGATAAATGCGTCTGATTTTCAGATAATAATCCGGTACATTCATGCAATATAGTTATGACACAGAAAACAAGACCAAGAACAACCTTCTCTTTTCCAAGTGATCCACTGAACCCGGGTCACAAATCTAAAAATACAAACACGCCCCCCAAAGACGCAAGTGCATAATTTGATCATCCTGGGAGGCTGAAGCAACAAATCGCTACGTAGCAATTTGAAAAAGGGGTTTCTATGTACCATGTTTGTTTGTATAATATATATTCTTGCGCTTTTATTTTTATTTATGATAAATACAAAGTTTCATAATGTCGGTATAGGGTCTTCTCTTTAGCCTAATTACAGCTGGCGTCAAGCCCATTTAGATTCCTTGCGCATGACTGATCTGCTGCGCCCATTGAGAGCTTGCATCTCCCTTGGACACACCATTTTCATTATCACGATAGGGCTGTAGCACAACCTACAGAAGAGAACTAGAGAGCTAGGGAATATATGTACTGGCACACTGCCATGGTCTTTTAAATAATGACACTTTCAACAGAGTAAACATTTAAAACCGAATTGTTACCACAGTGAATAATCCGTAGCTTGGCCTCTGGGATTGAAACATGCACAGCAGTGCTACTCCATTAAGTAACACATTGAGCACCTGGAATGGTTGTAACCGCCTGACACCAGAGATTAACGACTAGTGTAATAGGAAATCCATTTAGTCCTGCATTTATGTTCAAAAGAGCAAGTACCGGAATGCAAACAAACAGGGCTTGCACCACCCTTCACAAATAGCAAGGAAATACAAAACATGTCAGATAGTCCTCTCCCTAAAAATGGTATAACAGACTAAGCAAGCAGGCTTTAATCAATTTGGAAAAGCTATGTGGAGCATGCAACCGACTATATTGACTAATCGTTCCAGATGATTTTCAAACTGGAACAGGGTAATCAGGAGAATTCTAAACTAGTCCTAAACATATGCAAGCTGATAATTCTAATTAGCGCTGTCAGGTCATTTGGTCGACAGAAAATTGGTCGACAAATGGTTGAATTTATGATTATATATATACACATATATATATATTCAGGTTTTCGTTTAGGAAAAAAAGGGTTTTTAAGCCAAAAGGGGGTTAGGGGACCCCCCCCCCAAAAAGTGAAAATAAAAAAAAAATTCTACCATTTGTCTTTCGACCAAATTGTGTCGACCATTTGTCCCGTCGACCTTTTTTTTCGACCAAATGACCGGTAACCCTAATTAGCTTGTCCTTTTAATGAAAAATAGGGCACACACCAGATTGGCAATCATGAGACGGGCTACTAGAAATTCAGAAGAAAATGTACCCTCCTCCCAAATGAAGGGGAGGGGGAAGACATGCATTACTTACCGTAATAGCATTTCTGATTGTATCTAAGCAGATACAATCATCAGAAATGCTATTATGTTAAGTAATGTAGGTCTTCTGATGCTTGAGAATCTGCTTAGAATCACATGCTGTGCATAGACTACAGAGCAGTACCCAGAGTTGGTGGCAGGATGCGAGAAGGAACAGTAGTGAAAAGATGTCTTAATACTGCTTGTCCCACCAGAGAATCAGACCTAGAGCGAGTGTCTAGGCAATAGTGGTTTGTAAAGGTGTGCACAGAACTCCAGGTTGCCGTTTTGCATATGGACTCGAGAGGAACCTTTGCAATGAATGCTATGTAAACCCCAGAGCCTTTAGCAGTGTGTGCTCTAGGCTTGAAGGGCAGATCTCTCTTGGTAAGAGTGTAGCAAAGTGTGATGCAATTGACAATTCACCTAGAGATGGCGGATTTAGAGACAGGATCCCATTCTCTACCAGCCACCACTGAAACGAAAAACTGATTCGTCTTCCTTAGTGGTTTAGTTCTTTCCAGATAGACATGACTGCACTGCGCACATCTAGTGTGTGTAGGCTTTTTTCGGCCACGTTAGTGGAGTTCTGGAAGAATGTTGGTAGTTCTATTGACTGGTTCACATGGAACTTCTAAATAAATTTGGGTGCAAACTGAGGGCGAGTGTGCAGAACCACCTTCTCTCTGAATTGTGACAAAGGGTCTAGAATTGAAAGGGCCTGTATTTCACCAACTCTCCTTATTGAAGTGACTGCTACTAAGAAGGCGGTCTTGTAAGTGAGTGCTTTGAGACTTGCCTTGTGCATAGGTTCAAAGGGAGACCCCATAAGTCTGGTTAATACCACATTTAGGTCCCATCTGGGAGCCGGGTTAGAAATGGGGGGATGAATTCTTTTAACCCCTTCCATTAAAGCGTCAATAACTGGGATCTTCCACCACAACACCTTTTGGGATGTGGTACAGGGTGAGAGTGCAGCTAAGTGAACCTTCAGTGAATTAAAAACCAGGCCAGAGTCTAGTGAGTTAGTCAGGTACAACACATTATGTGTAGGTGAGCAGTCAATGGGATTGATGCTCTTGGAATTACACCGGATAACTGCTTCCATTTACTGGAGTAGCAATATCGGGTATTAGGTTTTCTTGCCTCCCAAAGTATGTTCATGCATCTCCGAGGAAGTTGATGCCTCTATGACCTCAGGAGCCAGGCCGCCAAGTTGAGAGTCTGCAGGCATGGATGCAGAGTTTCCCCCTTGTCCTGAGATAGCATGTTGTATGGGCAAGGTAATTTAATCGGAGAAGAGAGTGACATCTCCATCAAATGGGAGAACCAGGGTTGGCGGGCCCACATCGGGGCTACCAATATCATGGTGACTGGTTCCTGCTGCATCTTGTGCACTATCTTGTTGAGTAGGGGAGTCGGGAGGAAGGGTAGGGGGGGGGGGAGCTTAAACACATTTCCCTGACCATGTTATCCTCAGACCGTTCCCCTTGGAACGGTTGTGAGGGTACCTGGAGGCGTAATCTGGGCATTGTGAGTTCTCAAGAGTTGCAAACAAGTCTCTCTAGGAAGCCACGTTCTGCGAAAACGGAGACAGTCTTTGGGTAGTCGCCATTCGTACTCTAAGGGTACTGGGAAGTCTCTGCTGAGCACGTCTTCCAGAAGATTGAGTTCCCCTGGACCATGTTGAGACAATGGAAACATTTTGTGTTTGAGAGCCCATTTCCAAATGTTCTGAGACAGTTTGGACAGCCCTGGAGAGGGAGCGCCTCCTTGTTTGTTGACAGTACATGGCCGTGGTGCTGTCTGAGGATCAGTACTGTTTTTCCCTGCAACTGTCTGAAAGGCCTTCAGTGCTTTGAACACCGTTAACAGCTCCAATAGGTTTATGTGGTTGAGGGCTACTGCTGGGGACCAAACGCAGTACGCCGTCTGTTGAAAGAGGTGACCCCTCCATCCCCCGTGAGTGATGCTTCAGTCATGAAAGTGGCTTCTACTGCGAGGGTGGTAAAAGATTTCCCCTTCAAGAGGTTTTCCCTCGACCACCACTGCAGAGAGAACGAGGGCTGCCGAGACAACCACATCATCGTCCCATTGTCCGCTGGCCTGACACCACTGGCTGCTGAGCCACTCTTGCATGGGACGCAGACGCGCGTGAGGCACCAAGTAAATGCAGGACGCCATCATACCAAACAGTTGCATGGCCTTGCGTACCGTTACCTCTCGACTGGCTACATACGGAGGGATCTGAAACAGCATGTTTTGAACCCCCTCGTTGAAGGGGGAGACGAGGCAGTCTTCTGTCCGATTTAGAGCTCCCAGAAACTGATTGACTTGACTGGGATCCAGGCTGGAGTGCTTCTCGTTTATGGAGAACCCAGACTGAATAAGAGGTGTATTGTCTTGAGTGTTCGACAGGCATGTTCCGTAGGAGTCCCCGGTTATGAGCCAGTCGTCGAGGTAAGGATAAACTGGAATGGCTTGCCTGCGCAGATTTGCTGCTGCAACTGCCAGAACCTTTGTAAATACCCTTTGGGCTGAGGCAATGCCGAAGGGAAGTACTCTGAACTGATAGTGTTCGTCCTCCATCATGAAACCTAGGTATTTTCTGTGTGTCTGCAACATTGAAATATGAAAGTATGCATCTTTGAGGTCCAATGTTGCCATGTAATCCCCCTGTGTCAGCAGAGGAATTACTTCTTGCAGTATGACCATACGAAACTTGAGGTTTCGTAAATTTGTTCGATGGGCGCAAGTCTAGTACAGGGCGCATGGTGAGATCCTTTTTGGGTACAAGGAAGTACACTGAATAAATACCCTTGTTTACCTGTAGAAGAGGGACGACTTCGATAGTGCCCTTATCCAGCAGGATCTCGACCTCTTGCAGTAGGATACGGAGGTGTTCTGATGTCAAGCGTCTTGATCTCGGAGGTCTGAATCGAGGTGGTCGGCTGAACTCTATGCAGTACACGTGGGCGATGGTCTTAAGCACCCACTGGTCTGATGTAATCCCCCTCCCATGCTTGCAGGAATGTTAAACGTCCCCCGACCGTGGAGGCATGGGAGGGGGCCCGGATCTGGAAGTCATTTTTGCCAGGAGACCGGGGAGCCTCTGGGGGTGGAATTACACCCCCTTCCTTTTCCACGGCATTGATCCCCATAGGTGGGTACGTGGTGGTGGAAGTAGATCCCTGACCTGAGGACCAATTGTTTCCAGAATTGTGCCGGTTGTGAGGGGAGCGAGAGTAGGACTGGCCACTAAAGGAGCAACAAGAACCTCCACCTCTTTGCTGAAAAGGCCTCAGTAATTTGGTTCAAACTTTTCAGAGTCTCGTGTTGCATATTTGCTGTCTTCAACCAGGCGTGCCGTTTTAGCAGGGTGCCCTGGGCTAAAGTCCTTACTGCTGTTTCAGCAGCATCAAAAGTATTCTTTAGAATGTTGTGGTTCAACTGCTTGCCTTCAGATACAATCACAAGCGGGCACGGACAGGTTCAGGGACCTCTTCAAGGCCCTCCTGCAGTAGGTTACATTGAACATTTGGGTAGCTAGCCAACAGTGTGGTATTTTTGGCTATGCGTGTGGGGTATGCTGCAGCAGTTGTAACCCTTTTTCCTAGTGCGTACAGCTTCTTACAATCTTATCAGGCGGTGCCTCGCTTGTGGACAAGGGGACACCTGCCCTCTTCCTCGCAACTACTAAAAATCCAGAGTAGCATGCCCCCCAATGTAAAGGAAGTCAGTAGGAGAAGTGCGAAACAGATTTTACACTCGTGGATTAACAGCCCTGGTCTGTGCGGGCGTTAACTAAGGAGCAAGGCGTCTTTTTATAGAATTTAATAATGGGATAGCCTGGCTGGCAGGAGGCCTCTCCTTCAGGGTGTCCTCAACAAAGTCTGAATCTGGCACTACCTCCTGTGTGGCAATTTGAAAATATTCAGCTGCCTTCTTTAATATAGCGTTAAACAGGTGATGCCTGATGGACTGGTGGGGAGGGAGGGGAGTCCATACACAAGATGTCGGGTTCCGGAGTAGGGGACGCCCAAGGTTGATTATCAACTGGATGGTCGTCCTCCCATCCCTGATTGGAATCAGAAGGATCATCAGCAGGATCACCAAAGGGGGCATCGTCCTGTACATATGGATCAACATGGAATTCTTCATCAGTGATGTCCAAAATGTGGATCAAAAGTGCTCTGAAATTTGGCCACAGGTGTGTAAGGGCTCTCCTCACAAGGAATCTTTGGAGCAAACCTTTCAGAAAGTTCAACACACTTTTGTAGTCTGTTCATGCACCCCTCGAACTTCTCTCTGGTCCATAATGAGGAACCAGAGGGGCCTAGAGGAGGAAAAGGCTCCTCCAAATGATTCTCGTCCTTAGAACGTTGAGACGTCTCACTTAGAGCCTTAGATAAAGATCCAGGGCTCTCAGAGTAATCTTTTTGTCCCTCCTAGCCTTTCGACGTGTCTTTCGATGCATCTTATACCTGTTCTTTGTTTCACCGCCTAAACTATCTTTGCAATACTATTGGTGATGCTCTGCATCACAGGGAGGTTTACAGACTGTGGGCAGTTGCACAGTGGATTTCGGCACAACCGGACCCTTGTGCGGAATCGACACACTCTTCTGAGGCATTTCGACGTCCGCATGACTTTTGGTCCTGGCGCCCTTACTCTTGGACTGCCCGGACGCATGCCGCTGACATGGTTGTGGGTAGGGCTGCCGATCACGGGAACCGGTGGGTACTGTCGAACTGGCTGACGTACCCGTTGGCACCTTGGATTTCTTCGACGGAACTGTCGAAGCAGAACCGGGGGTTGTGTCCTTTGTGTGGGGATCGTGTGCGTCCCTGTCGTCGGGATGTACATTTCCCCATAGCGGGACTGTCGTCGTGCCCATTGGGGACGGACGGCGTAGAGCGAGAACGCTCCGGCGTAAGGTCAATGGCGTCCGAAGTGGAGCCTTGGTCGTCCCTTACATCCTTGTCATATTCAGTGGCCGTGGCGACAGGGGAGTTACTCTCGACATGCGACATCGCGTAGGCCGCACACAGTTTTAATCGACGCTCCTTCAAAGTCTTAGGACGTAGGAGCTTACAGTCCTCACAGGACGATTCGTTGTGATCGAGGGGAAGACACTTATTGCACAGGCAGTGCTGTCTTTCCATGGAAATTTTGCCTTACATGAAGGACAAAATATAAATGGTGTTCTGTCCATAGCTCAGGATCTCAGAAGTGATGACAAAACCAAGGGAACACTGAGAAGGGAGAAGCAAAGACATTCTCGGAAGAATATAACACGTCCAGGCCACACTCTGCCTACTGTATGGGCCGGCCAGAAGGTCTGGCCACCGGAGCCCCAGCCGTCGTAATTCAGTCCTCAACGGTCTTCGGCGGTGGAACTGGAATTAGCTGTCGAAAGGGGGAGGATAATAGAAAAACAACCGGAGGTCGGGAATATAAAACCCTACCACCCCCTCGCTCACCCTCTCCCCTCTTCTCCTTCTCCCCCCCTCCTCTCCCTCACATTCCCACTGCTTTTCTCTCCCTATTCCCTCCAGTTTAATTGCTCTTCTTACTGGTATATTGATTCATTCATACTGTAATTTGCTTCTACTGTTATATTGTTATGTTCTTTGTATCAAGTTGTTCAATTGTGCAGCGCTTTGGCGTAAAGCGCTATATAAACTAATAATTACAAATACGGTGACCAGCTAGCTGGGTGGAAAAAAAACAATCTTGGGGACCTCGACGTGTGAGGGATTTTGGGTACACTACACGTCATGTTAGGGATAGTGTTACAGGCACGCCCATGTCAACATCCATTTTCGACCCTCGAAAGACAAGATGCAATACTCTGCGGTTACCACTAGATGTCGGCCTATATGCACAGCATGTGATTCTAAGCAGATTCACAAGCATCAGAAATGACATACCTCCAGAATCCCTTAGCAAGTCAAAGGGGTGTTCAGCCTGAAAGGTAGAAAGCTGGTTAGCGACTATGTAGGACCAACAAATGTAGGTCGGGTAAAAATAAATATCACTAAAACCAGTATGTGTGTTTAGTGATGGTTTGTATTAAAACAGAACTATAGCAGAAGAACAAGTTACTCTTACCTGGTAACGTTCTTTCGATGGAATGGTCCGACGACGTATTACAGCTCTATGACAGTAATCACCACAGCTGTGCTGCTTCGGAAAATCTTTCGGCGTCTGCGTCGATGACGTCGATACCCTGCCCTCGAGGACCTCCTCCGACATCACTGGATGTTATAAGTAGGACGCACGACACCCCAGTAGTAGTTTTTTCCCCAGAACGTGTGGCACCAGTCTTCTGCCAGTCTGACCACACAAAGCCTTGCGGAAACGTAAGCTGCAATCCCGTAAGAAATTCTGTAGCGGGGAAGGCAGGGAGGGAGCGATATGGAATACGTTGTTGGACCATCCCATCGAAAGAACGTTACCAGGTAAGAGAGTAACTTGTTCTTCGAGGGGGATTGGTTCCTCCGACGTATTCCATATCTAAGACAGACTCCCAAAGCAGTGCCAATGCAAGGAGGTGGGAAAAGAATTTTGAATACAGAAATTTAGAATGCCCAATCAAATTGCGGAGCAAAGGACCGCCTTGCCAAAGGCCAGATCCTGCCCACGGATGGAATCGAGGGAGTAGTGACGTACAAAAGTATGGACCGAAGCCCAGGTGGCTGCATCACAGATGTTACAAATAGGAACACCCCTCTGTAGGGCAGTAGAGGCAGCCATACCCCTGGTAGAATGGGCCGGCAAGCCGACCGGTGGGTCCTTACCCGCCAAGCGGTAACATTCAGAAATTGCCAGAAAAATCCAGCGAGACAGTCTGCTTAGTCGCAGCTTGTCCCAAACGCTTTCCAGCGTAACCAATGAAGAGTTGACCGTCCACTCTGACCCGGGACATGCGTGAAATATAAAAGCTTAAAGCTCTCCTAGGATCGAGCCTATGGAGCTTCTCTTCCTTACCAGGATGCGGAGGAGGATAAAATGCCGGAAGAACAACCTTCTGGCCTAAATGAAATTCCAACACCACCTTCGGAAGAAAGGAAGGACAACTCTAAGGACAACCCTGACCTTATGAAATACAGTGAAGGGTGGCTTAACTGAAAGTGCCTGTAACTCACTCTGCAAGCAGAAGTGACCGCAACCAAAAATAGTTTTAAGAGTGAACAGTCTCAAAGGGCATGAATGCAAAGGCTCAAACGGAGCACCCATCAGAAACTTGGGGACAAGGTTCAAATTCCAACCGGGCACCTGGAAAGGTGACGGAGGGAACACATTAGTGAGCCCTTTTAGAAACTGAGAAATTAAAAGGGATTTTAAAATAAGAACACTCTTCAGACGAGCGCTTAAATATGGACAGCGCCGCCAGGTAACCTTTAACGGTACCCACTTGCAAGCCCCTGTGGGCTAAAGAAAGCAAAAAAAGACAGAACCACAGGAATGTCACATGAAAACGGATCCACATTCTTAACCCTGCACCAGTCGCAGAACTTTCTCCAACGGCAACGGTACAGGGACTTTGTTGCGGGCCTTCTGGCCGAAAGCAACACTTCCATCACGTCTTCAGGGAGTTCCCAATCCTTCTACCTCAACCTTTCAGAAACCAAGCGTGAAGGTTGAGGGATCTGACCTCTGGATGGAGAACCTGACCCCCTTCCCGTGAGAGCAGATCGTCTCGGTAGGGAAGACAACGTGGAGGGCAGATGGACAAGTAGAGAAGGTCCGGGTAACACGTCCTCCGGGCCCATGCCGGAGTAATGAGGATCATCTTGAAACCGAACCTTCGTAACCTCCGTAGCACTTGCGGGATGACGGGGACTGGAGGAAACGCGTACAGCAGTGGGAATGACCACTCCACCACGAACGCGTCTCCTAAGGCTCCTCTTGGAGGAAATTTCCGCGAGCAGAACCTTTCGCACTTCCGGTTGACACTGGAGGCGAAGAGATCCACTTGAGGGGTCCCCCAAAGGGCGAAGATCTCCAGGAGAATCTCCTGAGCCAACTCCCACTCGTGAGAGATCGCACTCTGCCTGCTCAGAGCATCCGCCGTCTCGTTTTCGTCTCCCGCCAGATGAACTGCCGAGATTGAAACTTCCTGCTGGATTGCCCAGAACCAGAGCTGCATCGCCCCCCTGCACAGAGGAAGTGACCCTGCCCCCCCCCCTTTTGTTGAGGTAGTGCATGGCCACTGTGTTGTCCGTCAGGATCAGGACATTCTTTCCTTGCACAGTCGGCAGAAAAGCCTTCAGGGCAAGCTTGACAGCCCTCAGCTCAACAGATTGATATGGAGTCTGGACTCCGACAGAGACCAACGACCGCTGACTGTCAACTCGTTGGCATGAGCTCCCCATCCCGTGAGGGATGCGTCCGTCACGATCGTCACCTCTGGCCAGGGTAGCCAAAATGGAGCCCCCTTCATCAGATTGCCTTCGACGGTCCACCACAGAAGGTCCTGGGCGACCTAGGACGGCACCTGAACAGGGTCCGATATCCTGCCGGAGGACTGAGACCACTGGAGCTTGAGTGCCCATTGCAAAGATCTCATCCGCAACCTGGCGTCTGGCACCAAAAGAATGCAGGATGCCATGAGGCCGAGCAATCTCAAGAACTCGAACGCTGGGAGACTCTGGGCATGCTGAAACTTGTGCACCATCTGCTGAATGTGATGATCCCCTCACCTGGGGAGGAAAACACTGCCCCAGGGACATGTGCACTGCTCCGATGTACTGAAGCGTGAGTTGGCGGCAAGTGGGACTTCTTTAAGTTGAGGGAGAAGCCCAGCTTGTGGAGGGAGTGGCAGGTGACAGACAGATACAGGACTTGCTCGGGAGCGTGCGCCTTGATCAACCAATCGTCCAGGTAGGGGTAGATGTGAATCCCCTTTCCTGAGATGCGCTGCCACCACTACCATGAGCTTGGTGAAGACCCTCGGGCGGAGGTCAATCCGAACGGCAGGACCCGAAACTGAAAGTGCGAGTCGCCAACCGCGAACCTCGGGTACTTGTGCTTTGGATGGATCGGCACATGAAAATAAGCGTCCTTGAGGTCGAGAGACACCAACCAGTCCTGAAGTTGAAGGGCCTGGAGGACTTGAGAAAGAGTAACCATCTTGAACTTGTCCTTCCTGAGGAGTTGGTTTAAACCGCGCAAGTCCATGATGGGTCTCAATACCCCGCCTTTCTTGGAAATAAAAAAAATAAGGGGAATACCATCCCTTGTTCCTCTCCGCTACAGGCACCAGTTCTATGGCGCCTTTCTCCAGCAGGGCTTGCACCTCCTGCACAAGGAGCGGATCCCGACTCTGCAACGAGAGATTCCCCGGTGGATTGTCGTGCGCCCTCTGCCGAAAGGGAAGACCGTAGCCGTGGGCTATGATCTCCAGAACCCACACATCTGAAGTAATGGCACGCCTTCCCCCAACCGGCGAACCATGGGACAGGGCCTCATGACTGAGCTGAAGTGGCTGCGGCGTTGCCTGAGGGCAAAGAGGCAACTGCCCGAGCGGCCTTGGCACCTCGAGTACCCTGCTTTCTACCTCTGGCACTCCTCCGGTGGCCCCTTTGACTGACGGCTCCTCTCGCTTTACCAAAGGATAAGTAATAACAAAAGAAACCTCCCCTCCATTGTTGTCCCCTAGGACGAAAAGGCAGAGGTTGTCGAACTGCAGCGCCCAACGACTTTGCTGCAGCTTTGGAGGTCTGCAACCTCTCAAGGCTCTCGTCAGCCTTGCTGCCAAAAAGATGTTCACCGTCAAAGGGCATGTTGAGGAGCCGGGCCTGCACATCAGGAGCAAAGCCCGACTTCCGCAACCACGCAAACCTGCGTATTACGGTGCTCGCCGCCATGGACCGGCTGACGCAATCTGCCATGTCCAAACCCGACTGAACGGCCGCACACATGGCGTCCTTGCCATCCTGGACCATAGCAAGAAAACCATCCCATTCGTCCCCTTCGGGAATATGTTCAGCCGCTAAGGAAACAGTTCCACAGAGTGTGCGTGAAACGTGACAAGGCACATACGGAGTTGGCCGCCTGAAGAGCCATACCCCCTGAAGAAAACACTTTCTTCGCCCAACCATCAAAACGCTTGTCCCTATCAAGGAGGGATGGTAGGATACGATGCCCGATTTGCTGGGGCCGTAGCCGCCTGCACCACCAGACTCTCCGGAGTGGGGTGCTTGGTCAGGTAGCAGGGGTCGCTACTGGCTGGGCGGTATTTTCACGGCAAAGACTTGCCCACTGCCGGGAGACTCTCTGGAGCAGTCCAAGCCGCCGCCAATCTCCTCTGTAGAGCCATAAGGAACGGCAGTACCGGGTCAGTTGGTGGACCTTGATCGAGGTCATCTGTGAGGTCATCCTGAAGAAAATCCCCTGGGGGAGCAGACCACCCCAAGTACTCGGTGACCCTAGACATAAGGCGCCGGTACGAGGAGTCGGCATGGGTGCCAGGCTCAGGCCTACAAAACTCCACCTCCGGAGAGGTGTCCAGACCACTGGCGTCGTGCAGGGACTGACGCAGGTCCTCAATCTGGCTATGGCCCGAGAGAATCTCATCTGGCACCGCATCAGGAACCATGCCATCATCAGAGCCCTCATCCACCTGCGAAATGTACTCAAGATGGCGGAAAGTGGGCACAGAATGGGGAACAAAGCCATGCTTGACCTTGGTTAGAGCCTTTCTAGGGGGTTCCACCGTGCCCCGGGGTACCCCCGTCGAAACAGCCTCGAAAGGCGTCGAGTGAATCGGCGTTGATGCCAAACGCGGCGCCGACAGCATCGACACAGGCCTCGAGGGCAGAGCCCCGAGCGTGTCCCTCGACATCCTGGGCGCCGATAGCGTCGACGACATCCTCAGAGGCGGAGCCTCGAGAGAGTCCCTCGATGACCTCGGCGCCACAGGCGTCGATGTCTCCCTCGAAGAAATCACAGGCTCACACGGTCTCGAACGCGTCGAGGACCGGGACCTGGAACGTGCATGACTAGAACGATTCCCCTTGTCCGAGCGGGACTGCTCCCGCGAATCATGCCGACCACCCGAGCCCGAAGGCGTACGAGCGGTGTCTCTAGTCCGATCATGACCGACCCCACACGGAGGCGCGGACGGACCAGTGCCCTGCGATTCGAGAATCGCTAGCATTTTCTTCTTACCGAAGGAAGCGCATTCCTCTGGCGTCGCATGCTTGGCGGGATAAGCGACCCACCGACGGGCACAGTCCTCGGATGAGGATGGGGAATGCGACCGAGAGAGTCGCCCCTCGAATCGTCCGTCGAAAGCCCCGTGGACCTCGACTTCTGGGGCTTGGATACCTTACCAACAGTTTCTTCTTGTGCTCCCGCAAGGCTTTGGACGTAAGCAACTGGCAGTCGACAAAATCATCCGTGTCATGGGCCTCTGAGGCACCAGAGGCAGGCGTTGTGCGAGTCCGTCACCGACATCTTGGACCTGCAGTCCCTGCACTTTTTGAAGCCTGGACGCGGGGTGGAAGAGGTAGACATCTCGAAGGACTTTTACTTCACAAACGAACAGTTTCGAAGAACCGAAAGAACAAACTCCAAAGAGTCGAGGCGCGCCGAGATCTCCGAGGCGAACACGTTTGCGGAAAAAACGGAACTGAGGCTACGGACACCGTGCGTCCTACTTATAACATCCAGTGACGTCGGCCGTCAGAGGAGGTCCTCGAGAGCAGCGTATCGACGTCATCGATGCAGGACCCAGACGCCGAAAGATTTTCCGAAGCAGCACAGCTGTGGTGATTACTGTCATAGATATGGAATACGTTGGAGGACCCAATCCCCTCAAACTAGTAGAACATACAACATGCAATCTGCAGAACCAGGTAATGCATAGAAGCATAAAAGGATACTATAACTTATTATTCCTCAAAGAACATCCAGTATTTCTCCCAGATTCCTCATTTTAAATCCAGTACAGACAGGTCTTCAGAAACATTCTCCACCACCAGTTGGCACTTTGCGGCTCATAGGAGGACACCATTACGGTTCCTTGGCACCATTTTGTGCTGGAAGTGGTCGACCATGCATGTATTCCAAGTCCCCCGTACCATTATTCCAATTCTGCCATTTGACCCCTGGCAAACACAATTAACATTGAAACTGATGCATGCAGAACATAAATTGGAAAAATTACAATGAAGAGTTGGTGTAGGAGGCAGGAGCGTGATAAGGGATCTGTATCCACCAGATAGAAACTTACCAGGAATAAGAAATGTGTTTTTCTAATGGATGCATTTCTCCCACAGATTCATCTTTTGAAAGATTAACAAAGCTGTGCCACAGGACAGGAAGAGAAGACGAGAATACACCTAGAGGAGGAAGTGCAAGGCCACCTACTGACCCCAGTATACTCCTCTGCTAAGTAACCAAGATGAATGGCTGGGGGATACTGCATGCTACCAGAAAGAAAAATAAGTAAATTTGGGGGTGGAAGAGCACCATGCAGCCAAGCTAAGCATGTCATTTAGCAAGTGTGGAGAAAAAAAAACTGGCTTAGAGTCAGAGGAAGCTGGGTTTGGACATGCATCCCAGCTCCCTTAAATCGATATGCCTTCATACTTTTAAAGCTGTGCCCTACTCTGATGGTGGACCCAGAGGCAGCAATAACCCATGATCATAGGGTAAGGGACAAGATCTTGGAGTATTACAAGTACACATTGAGGAAGTTGTGCCAGATTACCACACATGCCCATTGAATTTCACAAATAAGCACACAGTAGTAATTTTAAAACCAATTTTCCAGTTCCCTTAACCACTGTTCACCTCTAGAATAGTTTGAGTTCGCATTCAAAAGGCCTGGGCTGCCTAAAGTCAAAGTGTTCTAATCCAAAGAATCCAATGTGTGACTCGAGTCCGAAGGCTACGTTATTTGCCACCTAGGATGCCCATCACACTGCCACATTGAGCCACACCTATGAACCCAACTGGCTTCCAGAACTAGTCTGCGACTGAAGCCGTTTTAAAGATGAGGAATCGGTAACAGGAAGGAATCAACTAGAAACTGAAAATACACATCGTACTGATGTATTATATAACTTATCAAGGAAGTATTAATAATTACATTATGAGAAATGTAAAGTGTCAGTGCCCATAGTTGCTCATAATGGAAAACTAGGAGTCCCAGGCTTTAGTCTGTAGCTTTAGAACCTGATTTCAATTGCTTTGATGTAGTAAATTCATGTAAACAAAACAAGGGACTGCATGGAGTAGGTTGAAAATGTGCAAACATTCCATGATTATTACACAAAACTCTGGCGCCCTGCGGCCCCCAAATAATCGTTTTTATATTCCAGAAGAGTAGGAATCATTTTGTGCTGCTTTTCCTGGTGCCATGAGTACGCACTCCAGTGTTTAAATCAATTGCCATTGTAAGGTGGTTGACTTGCACTACTCCAGACAATACTGCCGGTTTGTTAACATTTTGAATACTATAGCCATCCTGTATGAAAAGTGCAAAGATGAACGCAGAGTGGGGAGTGTTTTCAGTATACTGCACAATCTCTGCACTAAGGAAGTTCGGGTGACATGCCCTGAAATTTCAAGCATCGAGTGACTCCATTATCAGGCTTTAAACTGACCCTAACAGAAGTTAAAAATCATATTAGCTTCAATCTCCAAGGTTGTGTCGCATTGGATGAATCTGAGGGATTGGTTTTGCAGACGAATCCCAGTTTGCAATCAAAGCATTCAGAGGAAAAAGGCCAATGTCCACACAAACTGAACCTATGGCATTTCCTATCCTCTACTGCTGTGGATGTGTAGCTTTCACAACTCCTAAAAAGTAAAGAACTACTGACTAACATGCATGTTAAGCTCCAGTTTTATTACACCCTTGAAATAAACAAAAGCTACCTCTGATGTGCAATGAATCCAGGCTGTAACGGATTCCATTATGGTCACTCCACGGTCAAGCAGCCACCTCTTCCAAGCACAGCTGTAGAACCCATACTGTGAAGTACAGACACACTGATCTTTGCACCAGGCCCGGTGGAAGATTTGCAGAGTCAGCTTCATCATAGCCTTAAGCACGTTGGTGGGGCCACCAGCACATGTCTGTGGTTGCTTGTGGTCTAGAGCCAAAAGGATGTGACCAAGCTGTTCTTTCCACCTTTCTGTAATGGCTTGGCAGGAGGAAGAACAATTGTTTGGGGCGTTACCCAGAGCAATGCCAGTGGTTAAGATTAATTCTAAATCTTTCAGCCATCACCTCTTGTTTGGATCACTAACGTCTAGTCAGATGCAGAGTAGTGGAGGCTCGATGTCTGTTGCACAAAATTAGCTAGTCTTCATACTCGAGGCATATATGCAGCATTCCAGAAAAAAAAAACTTCATGAGATTGTGTGGTATGAGGGAGTAGAATACATACTGGAAAGTAGAGGAACAGTCATAAGATTTCAAAAGCACCATTTACACAAATGATGCAGGATAACCAGTAGAAGCCAACTGTAACAGTCAGGAAAATACTTTCAAAGAATCTTGTAGTAAAAGTGTGTGCGAGTGTTACCTCCACATAGGTCTCCCACGCTATAGACTTAATCAACTCGCAACTAAATAGTGCCCCTAAGCAAGGCCAAGATTTACAAAGTGGCAATGATTAGGTTTAAGACTATGCATACTTTAAGGCAAATACAACAATGCAGGATACCTTGCGCAAGATGGTCATCTTCTATGGGAGAGGTTTTGTCATCCAGGCCATTAATCTGTTTGTCTGCCTCCTCAAGAGCAACAAATTCATCAAACCCACGAGACTTCATCTAAAATAATATTCAGACATCAGTCATGTTTAACATTCAGTTTAAATAAATGCATATTTCAGCCTAATGGAACAAATATGTTGCATGTACTAATTTAGTCAAAGTGAACTTACAAGAATTCATGCTAGTGGATTCAAACATTGTGTCTTGATGTTACAGTGTGTGCTGATGACAGAGGGCCAAGTTGGATTTAACATTGTAGCTGCCTCACTTGACCCCCAAAACTAACTAGAGGTGGTGGAGCCATGGCATTCATGGGTAGTGCTGAGCAAGAGCCAGGTCAGGGGCTATGGCTAGGCTCTATGAGCCAAACACAAGCTAAGCCAGGAAAAGAGCCATACATGGACAACTGCGTCCACAACCCCGACAAACAGTCCCATACTTGCCATCCCAATTTTAGTAGATACAGAACAGTGAAAACATTGTCTGAGTTAACACCCTTTAAGAGGTGAACTGGGGTTTGAGCACAGTCTGCACTTTCCCAGCCCCAATTGGTGTACATTTGGGTTATTTGGCTTTGAAGCTCTAAAATATTGTTTTCTAAAGAGGACTACTAAAGTACACACATTCCAATGAAAAAACCTGACTAATACATAAGGGCCCTCATTACCAGTCTGCCGGAAGCAGTAGTGGGTTACCGGCCGACTCGCCTTACTGCTTCTGCCGCCAGATATCCTGGTAATGTCAGGATGTTACAGGCAGAGGAACAGTAAGGTCCCATTCCCGTCCACAGGAATGAGAACCCCGAAGCTCCGGCACCGTTAGTAACCGTGCCGGTGCTTCAGTGAGAAATCTGCCAGAAGGGGCCAGAACAACCGGCAGGTCAGCCAGTACAGTGGTAGTATGATCTAGAAGAGTCGCAGAGGGAGGGTTCGCATGTGAATCCATGCCAGACCCATGCTGGAGAACAATAGTTACAGGTAAGTAACTTGTAACTTCTCCAGCATGGGGCCTGGAATGGATTCACATGCTCATGAATAAAGAATACATAGCAGTACAACATTACACAGACTCAACAGAAGCAATTCCCTTTACCTCCGGAACAGGCTGCGTAGCATTGCTTGGCCGACCCTGGACTCCTCTCTGGAATCCCTGTCGACGCAGTAGAATCTTGTGAAGGTGTGCGTGGACCTCCATGTAGCAGCCCTGCAGATGTCCAGCAGGGGCACACCAGACAGGAATGCCGTCGTCGCAGCGATCGCTCTGGTGGAATGGGCTCTCGGACGGCCGAGCAGCGGTCGGTTTGCCAACCAATGACAGTGTGCGATACAGCCGGAGATCCACCTCGAGATGGAAGCCAAGGCCTTCCCATGGTTCACAGGACCAAAGTTCACGAACAGTTGAGACGTCTTCCAGAAACTGTGCGTGCCATGTAGAACTTCAGAGCACGAGACACATCCAGCGAGTGCCAAGTACTTTCCGCCGGCGAATAAGGTTTCGGAAAAAACACAGGCAACACCCAAGGCGCGTTGCGGTGGAATTCCAACTGAACCTTTGGCAAGGAGGGGTGCGTCCGCAGCACCACCCTTGTGTCGTGAAAAGTCAGATAAGGCTGTTTGCAGGATAGGGCCTGGATCTCACCCACCCTCCTGGCGGAGGTGATGGCTATGAGGAACACCTTCTTCCATGAGAGGAACTTGAGAAAAGTCAGATGCATAGAGCTTGAAGGGAGCCCTCATGAGCCTCGTCAGCACCACGTTTAGTTACCATGTCGGGGCAGGAGCCTTCACCGGCGGGAAAGATCGAAACAGTCCTTTTGAGGAACTCCTTGACTAGACGGTGTGACCAAAGAGAAGATTGTCCTGGAGACATGGTGTAGCGGGAGATAGCCGCCAGATGCACCTTGATAGATGCGTGCGCCAGCCCTACCATGGCCAAGACAACAAGTACGGAAGAATCTGCTGGGCTGTGACCCTCAGAAAGTTGATGCTATGCGACTGGCAATGCATAGCGAAACATGTGGGCCCGTAGCACTTGTCGATGACACTCTGGCCGTGGCAAGGACCTCCCTGCAGTCCGCCGGCAACTCGCATCCTCCAAACTCTAGGGCTGCAGGAGCCAAGCCCTCAGGATTGCGCCTCCTTCCCTGGGGGAGCAGATCCGTGGCCACTGGCAGTTTGACCGGAGGAGACGCCGACAGGCTGAGGTGGTCAGGGTAACAAATTTGCCTCAGCCACGAGTATCATCCTGCACCGGTACTGTGAGTTGATTGATGACTCACAGCAGGAGCGGAATGCGTACAGGAACAGGCCTTACCACAGGAAGGAGAACGTGTCCCCCATGCTCCTCAGCTGATGGAACCTGCTGACGAAGTCCTGGCATTTGGAGCTCGCTGCCGTTGCAAACAGATCAATCTGGGGTCTGCCCCACTTGAGGAAGACGCGGTCCACCTGATCCTGCCAAAGTTCCCACTCGTGGAAGGAGCGCAGCTCCCTACTGAGGGAGTCAGCGATGGTGTTCTTGACTCATGCCAGGTGATGAGGAACAACTCTTGGCCGACGGCCCAGTGCCACAAGTCCTGCGCCTCTGGAGAGCGCTAGGGATCGTGCGCCCCCCGTGCTTCCTAATGTAGAACATCATGGTGGTGTTGTCCGTGAAGATACTCACCACTTTGCCCTTCAGGGACGGAAGGAATGACTTGAGGGCCCAGAAAACTGCCTGCAGCTCCAGGATATTGACGTGGAGACCCTTCTCTTCTGGCAGACAGGCCTCTGGCGTGAAGACCCCCCCACCCCACCCTCCAATGAAGCATCCGTGGTGACCGTCTCCTGGTATGCGGGCTGGGTTCTGAAACCCTGTGCCCAGGGAGTGGACGCCCCACCACATTATTGCTCGGCGGAACTCCTCACCGAGGAGGATTTTGTCTGCGAAGCTTCCTGACAACTGTATCCAGTGAGCGTCCAAGAACTCCTCAAGAGGTCGCATCCGTAGCCTGCAGAGCCAGATAAGGTAGATCATGCAGAGCATCAACTTGATGGTCCACACCATGGCAGTGTTCCAACGACAACAACCATTGTTCCTTCCCTAGTATGGCCGCTACCCTCTCCTCCGAGGGCGATACCAGGCGGTAGACTGTTGAGCCTAGCTCCCAAGAACATTGCGTTCTGCGATGGAATCAAGCAGGACTTCGGATAATTTACAGAGAATCCCAGATCCGTCAGCAGCTGGACAGTCCTTTCTGTGTGCCCGATGGCCACTACTCTCGACTTGGCTGGGATGAGCTAGTCGCTGAGGCACGGGTACACCCTGTAGACATAGATGGGCCGGCACTGGTGCCAGGCACTTTGTAAACGCACTGGGTGCCGACTTCAGACCGAAGGGGAGGACCTTTAATTGGTAGAGTCTTCCTTGCACCACGAAGCGCAGGAACTTCCAATGCTTGATGGGGACATGGAAGTATGCGTCCTCTAGATCCAGCAACTTCAAGAAGTCTCCTTCCTCCAGTTGGCTGAGCATGTGCTGCAACGCAACCATCCTGAATTTTTGGGACTTGAGGTATTGGTTGAGACGCCGCAGGTCTAGAATGGGCCTCCGGTCCCTGGTCTTTTTCTTTACTAAGAAGTATCTGGAGTAGACTCCAGAGCCCCAGAGTCGTCTTGGAACTAGCTCAATCGCCACTTTTCTTAGCATGGCCCGTACCTCCTGCAGGAGTCGAGGGATGTGCTGTTCCTGTCGGGCCACCAGATGATCTGCATACATCTTTGCTGAAACTCCAGGGTATGTCCATGGGCGAAAGTATCCAGCACTCATCTGTTGGCGGAGATCTGCTTCCACTCACGGACGAAACTCACCAGATGGCCGCCGACCGGGGTGCATGGGTGGGGGCCCAACATTTTAGCCGGTTCAGTCCTGCTTTGGCGCCTGCGTCCAGCCTTGGGAGCGGCGACAGCACTGGCCACCTCCACCCGAAAGCCTTGGAACAGTCTATGTAGGCCTCCTGCATTGTGGACCAGGAGGGTTGAAGGTACGAAGAGAAAACTCCACCGAAACCCTTAGTCGATCTACTGGACTTTCCGCCGGAGGCTCAAAAGAAAGGTCAGTGTTGCTGAAGAGTGCCCAGGGCACGAACAGTGTCAGTTTTGATGGCCAGCAAAGACTCAAAGGTTTTCCCCGTCAAAGGGCATATCCAGTACTCTTGTCTGGACCTCCTGGTGGAAGTTGGTGGCCTTCAGCCAGCCTCGCTGCCAGAGACAGACACGTTTCCCAGCTGTATGAAACCTGTGCCCGTGATGTCCAGGGCACCCGTAATGGCATGGTCTGACACCACCTCCATTTCTGGAGGAGTGACATCAACTCTACCCGTTTGTCGTCGTGTACGAAGTCCAGAATAGGGGCCAGTTTGTACCAGAGTTCTCCGTCGTACCTGGCCACCACAGCCAGCACGTTGGCCGCCTTGAGTTGACGCCAGAGTAGGAACACGTTACTTACCTGTAACTGTTCTCCAGCATGGGTCTGGCATGGATTCACATGCTCATGAATATTCCCCGTTAGGCTGGGAATCCTCGGTAAAGAAAACAAATCAGTTTCACTTCTGAACTGTCTTTCTCCTAACAACCAATCACTGGTCTGGGCCAAACTGCCCCCAGCCACTGAATGCCCTCTACCTAAGCCCCTCCTCTGGCAGCCATCTTGAGATTTGGTAGCACGTAAAGTGTCAGTAGGACCAAGAAAAGAGCCGCAGAGGGGTAGGCGGGAGGGTTTGCATGTGAATCCATGTCAGACCCATGGATTCACATGCCCATGAATAAAGAATACATAGCAGTACACACATGGACAACCACGGGAGATGGCAAGGCTCAACATTAAGCATCTCTCAACTCCTCACCAGGCTCACCTTCAAGCGAACAGGCTGCGCAGCACTGCTTGGCAGCCTCGACTCCTCCATGGAATCCCTGTCGACGCAGTAGAACTTCATGAAGGTGTGCGTCGACCTCCACGTAGCAGCCCTGCAGATGTCAAGCAGGGGCACACCAGACAGGAACGCAGTAGCTGCAGCAATCGCTCTGGTCGAATGGGCTCTCGGACGGCCAGGCAACGGTCGGTTTGACAATGGGTGATGCAGCCGGAGAGCCACCTGGAAATGGAAGCCTTGGAGAGGGTCTTCCCATGGTTCAAAGGGCCAAAGTTCACAAAAGGTTGCGACGTCTTCCAGAAACTTTGTGCGGTCCACATAGAACTTCAGCGTTCTAGCCACATCCAGCGAGTGCAAAGTCCCCTCCGATGGCGACAAAGGCGTCGGGAAGAACACAAGTAACACAAAGGGCTCGTTTAGATGAAAGTCCGACGGCACTTTGGTCATGAAAGAGTGGTGCGTCCGCAGCAACCCCCCTCGTCTTGCGGAATGTCAAATAAGGTAGTTTACAAGAAAGGGCCTGATCTCTCCCACTCGTCGTGCGTAAGTGATGGCCACAAGAAAAGCTGTTTTCCATGACAAAAAGGTCAGTGACGCCGAATGCATATGCTCAAACGGGGAACCCATGAGCCTAGTAAGCACCACATTAAGCTCCCACGCCGGAGCCTTCACCGGCGGGAACGAGCGAAATGGTCGTTTGACGAACTCCTTGACCAATTGATCCAACCATAAGGATGATCGTCCAGGAGATCTGGTTTAGCGGGAAATGCACCAGATGCACCTTGATGCAAGCACGGGCCAGTCCTGCCTTGGCCAATGACAACAAATAAGGAAGCACCTGCGGAGCAATGACTCGAAGAGGTTAGATCTTCTGGGTAGGGCACCAAACGGCGAACCTCTTCCACTTGTGCCCGTAGCATTTGATGGTAGATTAAGCTCTGGCCTTGGCGAGCACCTCTTTACAATCCGCTGTGAGATCGTAACCCCAAACTCTAGTGCTGCAGGAGCCAGGCCTTTGGGTTCAGCGATCCGGGGTCGTGGTGCAGAATCGCGCATCTTTCCCTGGCGAGAAGATCTGCGACCGCCGGAAGCCTGATTGGACGGGACACATGTCCAGAAGGTCCGGGTACCATAACTGTCTACGCCAAGCCGGTGCAACAAGGATCAACCTGCACCGGGTCTGTCTGAATCCATTGACTAGTCGAAGAAGCAGCGGCAACGGAGGGAACGCATACAGAAACAGGCCGTCCCAGGGGAAAGATAATGCATCCCCCCCGGCTGGGGAAACCTACTGGCGAACCTCCGGCACTTGGTGTTAGTCGCCGTTGCAAACTGATTGATCTGGGGATTGCCCCATCTGCTGAACAGGTGATCCACTTGGTCCTGCCGAAGTTCCCACTCATGGCAAGAGCGTAGCTCCCTGCTGAGAGAGTCAGCAATGGTGTTTTTCACTCCTGCTAGATGAAATGGGATGAGGAACATCCCCTGGGCTACTGCCCAGTCCCAAAGGTCATGCGCCTTTTTTGGAGAGCGCTGGGGATCTGGTTCCCACCTGCTTCCGGATGTAGAACATCGTGGTGGTGTTGTCTGTTAAGACCCTTGCCCTTGAGGGACGGAAGTAAAGACTTGAGGGCCCAAAACACTGCCTGCAGCTCCAACACGATGTGCAGCAACTTCTCCGGCAGCCACAGGCCACTTGTATGAAGACTTCCGGAGTGCGCTCCCCATCCTTCCAGGGAGGCGTCCGTCGTGATAGTCTCCTGATGAGATGGGGACTGGAAATCCACGCCTGCCGACAGATGTGCAGCCACTCCCCACCACTGTATCGCTCGAAAGAAACTCTTGTCGAGTGCGATCTTGTCCTTGAAGCTCGCCGCCACTTGTATCCAACGGGCATCCAGTAACTCCTGCAGCAGGCACATCCATAACCTGCACAGCCGAATGAGGTATTTGCACAACGACATCATGCCGAGTAGGGACTTGATGGACCTCACGGTTGCGACATTCAGGACCAACAGCCGTTGTACCTTGCCCAGGATGGCCGCGATCCTATTTTCCGACGGAGAAGCCAGGCACAACCTTGTGTTAAGTCGGGCTCCCAGAAACAGCGCGTCCTGCGATGGAGTCAAGAAGTATGTGGCAAAGTTTATCGAGAACCCCAGGTATGTCAGGAGTTGGACTGTCTTCGTCATGTGGTCGACGTTGATGTCCTTTCAGTTCTCCCGGATGAGCCAGACTTCCAGGTACAGGTACACGTGGATCCCTCGTAGCTGTGCCGCCACCAGAGCCAGGCACTTGGTGAACACTCATGGCGCCGACTTCAACCCGAAGGGAAGGGCCTTGAACTGGTAATTTTATCCTTAAACCACGAAGCGTAGGTACTTGCGGTGTCCCTAGTGTATGGGGATGTGAAAATAGGCATCTTCCAAGTCTAGCGACAATAGAAAGCCCCCCTCTTCCAGCTGTCCTAGCACGTGCTGAAGAGTCACCATCCAAAACCTTTGGGACTTATGTACTTGTTCAGACGCCGGAGGTCCAGGATGGGCCTCCAACCACCGGTCTTCTTTCTTACGAGGAAATAACGAGAGTACACTTCGGAGCCCCAGAGCCTCTTTGGGACGAGCTTGATCCGCCCCCACTTTCTTTTTTTAACATGGCCCGTACCTCCAGGAGCAGCTGAGGGACGTGGTTTTCCTGACGTGCCACTGGTGGTATCCGGACACACTTCAGTTGGAACTCTAGGGTCTGTCCGTGGGTGTGAGCATCCAGCACCCAATGGTCTGTGGAGATGGTCTTCCACACGCAGACTAAGTTCCCCAGCCGGCCTCCCACCGGGGTGCACGGTTGGGGGCCCCGACTCCACGGCCGGTTCAATCTTGTTTCGCCGTTGCAGTGCCACCTCGGGGGCCTTGGCGACGACGATGTCCACCTCCAGGCTTGACACGACCCCTGTAGGTCTCCTGGGCCGATGAGCTGGAAGGGCTGACCGTAGGACGAGGCACCTCCTCCGAATCCTTCAGAGGAACTTTGGGATTTCCCTCCAGAAGTCCGAAAAGACGGGCATCATTGCTGAAGTGTGCCCAGGGTAGGAGCTGTCTCAGTGTCCGTTTTGATGGCCTGGAGAGACTCGTCCAGTCTTTCCAAACAAATTGTCCTCGTCAAAGGGCATGCCCAAATCCTTCAACTGAACATCCTGGCGGAAATTAGTGGCCCTCAGCCAGCCTCGCCGACGAAGGCAAACACTGTTGCCCATTTGGCGGAATCCCGTGTCGGCAATTTCCGTGGCCACTGTAATGGCGTGGTCCGATGCCACCTCGCCTTCCTGTAGACTCTCCAACGCCTTAGCCCTCTTGGTGTCAGGAAGGAACTCCAGGAGTGGGGCCAGCTTCAACCAAAGTTCCCGGTCGTAACGCACCGCGAGGGCGTTAGCGGCCTTGATGGTCGTTGCTGCAGATGTGATCACTCTTCGCCCCATGGCATCCAACTCCTTCCCCTCATCGTCTGGGGGATGGGGGGAGGAGAGAAGGAGCCCACTGACGAGGATGAGCCCGAAGACTACTTCTTGCCTGCCGCTGAAACCACAGAGTCTGGAGACAGCTGGGACTGTAAGCACTTGGGCGCAGAGTCCGACACTCTGTATTTCTTCCCTTAGTGATCCCTCTTCGCCGGAGCCGATGAAGGGTTCTTCATGAGGGACAGCCTCTCGTCCCAAATGTCATCTGCGGGGTAAAAAGCACGGTCTTCCTCTTCACCTCCCGGCTCTGGTAGAGGAAACCCTCCTCCCCTGGGACGAGCTGAAACCGCTCTGAGGCCCTGGAGATCATGGCATGGATCCGGCAGGCGGAGACGGGCGATTCCCCATGCCGCTGTTTGCGCTGTGTCTAGGGGGGAGGGGGGTAAGGGTTGTGGGGAGGACACGCAAGGGGTGAAAAGGCAGAGGGGGTGAACTCTCCTCTTGGATGGCGGTTCCTCCGATGGGCCTGGCGCCACCGGCACAAGAGGCATCCTTGTCCGTATTTCCAAGCACAGGGTATGCAGAGCCGTAAGAATGTCCGATATACCCCAAGGAGGCTGCTGGGGTGGAGGCGAAGGGGGCAGGGCGTTTACGGTTTATGCTGGTCCACTCCGTCATCGCCCTGTTGTTCCTAGTCTGTCTCCTCGTCGTCACCCTCCCCCGTAGGGCCTGTTCTCGACGAGTCTCCCCTCCTGGAGGACCGGGAGGTTGGTGAGCTCTTCCTCTGAGGAAATGTCCATGCCCTGGAGGACTACCGTGGCTGACCCCCCCCCCCAAAGACCTTCTCTGCGACCAAGGGAGACTGTTTTGGTGAAATGATGGGCATCAACTTCCCTGGAGTATTTTCGATGGGCTTGAAAGGACTCCCTCCTGCCAGGAAGGAATACTTTCACCTTCGGGGCTGTGCCCTGCGAATCCACCCCAGCGGCCTTCACGAGGGAAGCTGCTACTACTTCGACGGAAGTATGGGCCTTCGCCTGATGCACCTGGGCCTTCGTGGTCTTGGACGGGTCTGCAGCCTTCACCTTGGGGGAGGGTTGGCGCCCCGCTCCCCTTTGCCCTTCTCCGTCGGGTCGGTCTGGGTCTTCTCCAGAAGCTTACCCGGGTGGTCCGACTTCCTCTTCTTGAAAGAACGAGCTTTGGCTTGTGGTCGAAGGTGCTGGAGACACTGAACGAGCCATGGCCGCTGAGAAGCCCGTCGCTACAGCGCTCCCGGAGGCAGTGGACTCACAGTGCTTTGCCTTATGTTGGGCCCCCGCGGGAGGGGAGCCTGCAAAGGTCTTAAAAGACCGCTCTGCTTTCTTCTTCTGGGGAGGGGGAGCATGCTGCCGGGACTCACCCAGAGCAGGGGACTTGGCATGCAGCCATTCGTTGAGGCGCTTGTGTCGGTCTGCCCGCATGCGCGGCAACATCTCTCGACAAGCCACGCATTTCTCCTCCACATGCGACTGTTCCGAATGCAGGCAATAGAGGCACAGGGAATGTCCATCGTCTGAAAAAAAAGAGGCGCTGTCGGTTGCAGCCAGGGCAAACCTTGAAGAGGCGCCAAGTCCTCCTTCTCCTCTGCCATGACACACGGTGTAGGCCTCGAAGAAGCTTCTGGAATCGTCCAAGAAGAAACTTGACGAAAATCCACCCTTGAGGGGCTCTGAAGAATCCGAAAATGTGTCCCCGTTAATCAGAAGGTTAATCGGTGGAGCTTGAGGCTCGATTGACCGAAAAAAATAGACCAAAACTCTTACAAACAAAATCGCAAAATGCAGTAAAAGCTCGAGAGCTATAGCACGAGGACTCCCAACACTTGAACATGTGGTAAGAATCTGAAGATTGCTTCCAGAGAGGGGCTTAGGTAAAGGGCAGTCATTGGCTGGGGCCAGTATGACCCAGAGACCAGTGATTGGTTGTTAAGAGAAATTCAGTTCAGAAGTGAAACAAACTGATTTTTTCTTTACCGAGGATTACCAGCATAACTGGGAATATTCATGAGCATGTGAATCCATGCCAGACAGCATGCTGGAAAACATGATCCTTCTCCCCATGGCATCCAACTTTTCCCTCGCTGTACGGAGGGACCGAGGACGAAGACGAGGGGTTAGATGATATCTTCCTCGCCGCCACTGATACCACCACAGAGTCCGGCAACAGTTGCGACCGTAGGCATATGGTTGCAGACTCTGGCACCCAGTATTTTTTCTCCAGTCTATCCCAAATGTCGTCCAGGAGGGGTACTGCCATGATTATCTTCCTCTTTGCCTCGCGCCTCTGATAGAGGAAACCTTCCCTTTTGGTCTCTTCGGGTTTCAGCTGGAAGAGTTCCGACACTCTGACGATCATGGCATGAAATGACCCCACCTCATCCGGAGAGGGCGAGCCGCCAGCTATGACGATGTTGTCTTGTCTGTTCCCGTGTCCTGGTCCCTTGGGGAAGGAGCGAGGTGCAGAGGTTGATGAGGTGCTGTGTGTGTCGCTTCCGCTTTTTCGCCGGAGGCTAATCCGGGGACACCGGAATGTGACACCAACGTGAGCAGGTTCGAGAGTATGTCCAGCGATCCATCTCTTGGAGCCTGGTCGGCAGGCTTACTAGGCCCTGCGCCGCCGGCATTTCTGTTGTCAGCCCTGTTTCCGCCGTCGTCGTCTCCGTCCCCCAAGTCATCATGGATCGTGTAGTTCCTTGGAGTATAACTCGATCGGAGGACTCCAACCCCCCCAACTCCCTCATCACCCCCAAACTGTAACGCTCACCTGATTCCCGTAGAGGCGCCGGTCTTGACTGGGCGTATACCGTATCTTCAAAGGTGATGTGTAACACACGGCTGGCTCTTTGGGCTGGACCTCTGTGCACTGTATGTCTGATTCGAAGGGTAAGATGTCTGCAGATAGAAAATATGGGATTAGTGAACTGGGTTATTGAATGTCTCTCTCTTCTTCCCTTTCTCTTCTCCTGTAGAACCCCGAAGGTTAACGCTCTCACCTTAGGTAAGTGAACGCCGTGCTCTCCATCTGCCTCGGGGCAGGGTGCTGTAACCAGTTTCTTCACTGGATAAGGGGAGCAGGCCTCTTGACTTCAGAGGACTGCTGTCCGTCGTTTACTGCACGAACGGTAAGTTTCGAGTAATTCTAATGTCTTTAAAGTCTTTAGTAATGATGTCTCTTGTTTTGCAGGGTTCCGGCGATGGTGGATGACGGGCTGAAGTGAGTTGAAGATGGAGCCCGTGTGATGAATAGAAGCGCCTGGAAGCACGTAAGTAAGCGTTTCTTGCCTGCTTCACGATGCGCTCTAACTGTCTTTTTATTTTGCAGGTATAAGTTCGGAGCGGCTGCAGGGTGCCGGAATACCCACTGAGTTAGATGTGGAAAGGAGTAATGGCACGTGAGTATTAAAGTTCCCCAATGTCTTTAAACGCACCTTGTTTTGTCTTTCAGATGCGGGATGCAGCGCCGAAGGCCTCCGGAGCGTGCGAAGAGTTGGTAAGCTTTTGTCTTTCAGATGCCGGAATGCAGTGTGAAGACCTCCGGAGCGCACGAAGAGTAGGTAAGCCTTTGTCCTTCAGATGTCGGAATGCAGCGCGAGGCGTTGGTGACAGCCGATGGACCAGGTAAGTGAAGAGCTGTCACTGAAGACAGTAATGCTAGCCTGTTCTTTCTTGTCTTTATAGGTGTTGCTGAAGACTGGATTCAGGATGGTAAGCCTTTTTCCTTAGGCCCAGGATCAGATGCAGAAGACACGATGAGCGTTCTGCTGCAGAGGATGCAGAATAACGCAAAGCAAGATTCATCCATCGGGTGTGGTTTAAATAGCCTCCTGTAGTGCTTAGGTGTCTCCTTCCACAGCCACGCCTAGGTAAGAAAAGAGTTCCTGCTTTCCAGAAAAGTTCCAGTGTTCTGAACCTAGGGAGTGGCTCCTGCCCCACCCAACAGGAAAAGTAGTTCCAAACAGAAGAGGATCAGAGGCTCAACTGGCAGGCAAGTAAGCAGCATTATGAGCCCGGCGCTTCCAGCGCTGGGACTGGGCATATTTATGAGCCTGGTGCCACTGGCGCCAGGACTGGGTCCAAAAGGTCCCAATTGGGACTGGTTGGCACTCGGAACCTGGGTTATGGATCTGCTTCCAAGGGAGTTGGGAAAACCCTGACCTTTTGGAAGCAGAGATCATGACACAAACCCACCTTTTTTGCATCCTGAGGGGTCGGATTTGGGCTCAACTCCAGCATCCTCTTTTCCAGAGTCCTCTCCATGGTCCCAATGGAGGCCTCCTGCCTCAGGGTCAGGGACACTCTGGGCGCAGCAAGGACTACCTTGACCGGGTGAGCATCTTTGCCCTTAGAGAGGACAGCCGCTACCAACTCTATCGTCAACCACGATTTCTCTTGCGCCGTCTGGGCCTTTTTAGGCAAGTGCAGCCTTTTCTTGCACTTTCGGCTCCTCCTGCAGCTTAGCTGGGTTGGCAGATTCCCTCTTTGAGGAGGAGCTGGATCGATGGCTGGAGATGGAGGCAGCGAGTAAGGCTGAACGCGCCCTGCCCTTTGCTGGACCATCTTACACGGCGACCCCAACGGAGACAGACTTGCAGTGCCTGGCCTGGTCTTGGGTCTCCACGGATGGCCCACCCTCAAAGAACTTAGAAGCCCGCTCCTCGGACCAGCCAGTCCTGGCTGAGGCATTGTTAGGGAGAATTCTCATAAATGTGCCAATTCCTCCCACCTTAGAGCCCTCCAGCCCTTTTGCTAAACCTGGGGACTTTTAACTTTTTAATTGTTTGTTTTCTGTCTGTGTTTTCTTTGGTTATGGAGTTTTAGACAACTGCATATGCATCATCTTTTCATTTGTGTCACACAGCACCTTCAGTGCAGTGGAACAAGGATGCCTTTTCAGGCTGTCCCAAGGTTTAAATACCTTCTCTGGGATGAACTACTGTTTCCCAGAGAAAGTAAAGTGAAATTGACTTTACTAGTCTTATTTAAATTCCTAGACCCAGCACACGCTATCTTACAATAAAGTGCTGGAGGGGTTACTTAGTATCCCCTGTGTCTAGATAATCATGTAGCAGTCAAATGCTACCCTTTCCTCTCAGAATGGCTGGTGGCAGTGGTTTTACAACGAACTACCATGATTTTTCCTGACCGCAAACTATTCGTAGCTCCGGTAACGTTAAATCGCGGGAGCCATGTTTTTCAAGATGGCGTCTGAACCCCCCTTTGTTTAAACAGGTCCGGTCTTTTTTCGCCATTTCTTGAAGTGAGGGAGGTGCCTGAAACTCTCTGTGCTTAGTCTCCTATGAGACCCGAATGCACTCCGGCGTGATTGGCTGGCTGACTGTCCGGCAAGGACAGCCACCCTGCTGGGTGAGTGACAGCTAGGCTGGAATGAATGGGATAGAACCGAATAAAAGGGGAGTCTCTTGGCTTGGAAGGCAGTCAACCACTGGAACGAAAGAACCGAAGACGAGCTTGAAGAGGACGGCTGCTGCAACTCCTGGACCGTTGGTTTGCCCGGTGAAGCCCTGCTGCAGGTCTGAATCGCCAAGTTCACCTCGACAGAGGAGCCCCTGCAAGGACTACTTCTCCCTTTGAGTTGGTGGGACCAATCAAGTTAACAGTAAGCCACCTGGATACTCACCTCGGAGCTGGTTGACTTTCCTAAGCATGCTGCAGGAAACCGTAGAACCAGGGAGGGAGACACCAGTTTGTGTGCTCAACTTACAGCTACCGGAATTGAAGATTTGCCAAGCTTTTTCCACTGTTCAAGTGCAATGCAGGAGTCCCGACGTCCTCCCTCTTGTCCCCACAACTGAGGCCCAGGAACAGCGAGATCTGCAGGAACTGCCAGGAACAGAAGTCAGCAGCTGCACCTTTTTCTTCATTTGTAAGGTACTGTAAAACCAGACAGAGTACGTACACCTCTTGTGGTGAAAGTGCTTGAAACATTCCCAACTCACAGGCCAAATCAGCTTGTGACCCAGCAGATAATTCTTCTTGCTACAAACTACTCCTATCCGCTTGTGCAGAGACTTTTCTGTTTCACTACCAGAACGGCTTTATCCTATCCAAGACTTTAGCCCATTGACTTTGGCCTAGCCTATTGAATTGACTCTACTGGTGAACTCTAATATTTGCACTGCCTAAGAATAACTTGTAACCTTTCATGTTTTAAAAAACCTATGCATTTTTGCTCCTCCTTCAACATATTCTGAAGGCCTCAGAAACTTAGAGTGTGCAGTACTGAAGTATTTGTGTGTGATATATTGCCTCCTTCTTATGAATGTTTTAATGTTTTATAACTGACTGTGAAATAAATGAATAAATATTTTAACAAGACACCTTCAGGGTAAGAGTTTATTTGAACACCTGTGATTGTAGACCTCTGTGAAACATCATTACAGCTCACATTCCCCTCTTGAGATAAGCCTTGCGGCTCAGCTCCGCTACCAAAAACTGTGTAGTACAGACTTATACCAAAGGTTGGTCAGCTTACACCTGTAGTCTTAGTCGTGTGTAGTGGTCCCCAAGGGTACTGCATACAAACTCTGCCTAACAGGCATGCCCCTGCTTGGGACAAGGGCAGAAGCCTTGGCGCTGAGCCACGCCAGCAGTCTACTGTGACGATCTTTCATGGTTCTTTTGCTGAACCTGAGCCAGATCTCGCAATCTCCTTCTCGGTGGTCTCGGGTGGAGGCAGTAGAGGCACTGAAGGGGTTTGTCCTCTACAAACACATTCCTCAGTCTGTAGCTTGAAAAGGGAGCTTCCCTCTTCTCTTCCGACATGGCCCAGAGTGCGGAGTAGGCCTGACGACGAACACTCGACGATTCTTGCCCTTGAGGGGCGTGAAATACACTGACAAACGGATCCCAGCTTGTCAGCCGATGTAGAGAAAGAGCACACAGGTTCCGTTTCACGAAAATAGGATTTCCTCGAAAAAGCAAGAAAAACTTAGAATAGCCCACGGAGCAAAACTCAAGGACTCCCAACACTTGAACGGACAGTAAATATATGAGGATGGTTGCCAGAGGAGGGGAGAGGGCAGTCATTGGCTGGGGGCAGTATGACCCAGAGTTCAGTGATTGGTTTAAAGGAGAAATACAGTTTGTAAGTGAAGATTTTTTCTTTTACTGAGGATTCCCGGCCGGACGGGGAATATTCATGAGCATGTGAATCCATGACAGACCCCATGCTGGAGAACTGTTGAGAGTATGGGGAATAGACTTGTTTTCCTCCCAGGCTGGATGGAAGATGACTTGGTCAGCATTTCACGATTTTATTGGTCTAATTTCTCCAGTTCTACGAATGGTTCAGTTACTCAGTTTGGCCTAATATTTTGGGAGGGCCTATGCAAATAAGGAAAGTAACACACTGGTCTCCGTTTCTTGTGACCCACACCTAATTGTTCATGGCAAGTAGAGAACTAAAATAAAGCCAAGGTTTCAAATAGAAATCGGGATTTCAGGTCACATCCTATTCTATACCCCTGTGGTGCTAATCATTTTCAAAATTACTTATTATAAACATGCATTGTAACAGAGGATGAAACCTCAAGCATCAGGAATGATACCAAATTAAGCAATTTTACAGCTGCCAATTTAAAACAATGGTTACTTTATTCACCACTTTCGTCAGTTTCTCAAAATCGCCACTGATATGTTCCTAAATGAAAACTTAAGTAATCATAAGATTCCAAACAAAAAGGCAACTTAATGAGATTAAACGAAAAGTGAGATATGGCATTTCATTTACAAGCCACGTAATTGATGGTAAAAACCTCGTTTTAGAATTTTTACATTTCAATATCAACACCAATTTTTCAATTGAAAGACCATTAGCAATGCAATTTAAAAAAAAAATCCACAGTCAAGCTTCAAACCATTGGTTCCAATATGAGCTGCTTTTTACAAGAGGTCTGTGTGTGTGCATCTAAGTGTGCATGTGAGCAAGTATGTAAAATCTAAGTGAGCAAAGAGTGCAAACAGAGAATACCCTCTTCACTTGCTACATTGACAAATCGGCTGTGTAAAGAGCATTTCAGTTATTGTAGTACATATCTTTAAAAACTGCATTGCAAACATTTTAAATACACGTTAGCAGTTGTAACCAATGTTAAGAGTGTTAAAGTTACTGTGAATCTTACCTGTTGCTCATGGAACACACGGAGAGCTTTTTTAACGGTTGATATTTTGGGTGAACGAATTGGAAGAGTCTTGATCTCTGTGGCGGTCAGGGTACTCAGGTCACCAACAGTCTTAATATTCTTCGCCCTTATGAGCTGTCCTAGTCCTCTTGCCCTATGAAGTAAAACCATAATAAGTTCTACATGCTCAGTTTAAACATTGGATTAGTCAAATAAGTAAAGTCTGCAAATTTGGTAAATTACAAACAAGAAAATGACATTACGCACCATTATGCTTTCAGGCAATCTGCACTTGACTTTGGGAACCGTAACAATAGGATGTCCCCTATCAAGACGGTAAATGTCTACTTTGGACAGTGGCTGAATCAGAATTTCCTTAAAACTCTACTGTTATATACATAAATCATAACCCCATTGTCAGTAGATGTTTTGAAACGTAGCAGGATTGAACATACACTTTAAAGCTAACCAGGTTTGTACTTTTCTTGCATCAACTTCTGTACCAGAAGACACTTGATGGAAGAGTCAACAATTACTCTCAGGAATTGCCTCCCATAGATTGTCATCTTTGAACTGGATTCTCGAGTCTCAGTCTGGCATTGGATATATTTCAGCTGTCAGGAAGATTGTTACTGCTCTCGGCCTGCACCCAGGACTATGTGTGTGATGTCATAGGTCGTATAAATTGAGCCAGCTGAAACACATGACCTCAGTTTCAGCATTTCCCTCTCAGCCCATTACTGTTAATGGTTTGCAGCACTATAAGAGCTATACAAACAATCCGCAATGACTGGTAGGTTGAAAGGCAAGGGAGGAACCTGTGGGAAGAAGGCCAAACCCGTCATAAAAAACATTAGCAAGAACGTAGGTAATTGGTAGTCCGTCCTCCCAAAGCATGGAAGGAGAGCAAGCCATCCACACCAGAAACATCTGGATCACAGCACAACCAAAGCAGGCACCATGACCTGATAAAACTCGGAGTAATGCATGAAGAATGTGTGCAGAGAAAGCCATGTAGCAACAGACATGCCAGGGACAGCGATACCCCACTGAAAGTGAGGTAGCCGTCAGGCCTCTGAAAGAATGGATACTGAGATCTTCAGGCACTTCCTTCCCTACGAGATTGCACAACTAAGAAATGCAGGACACGGTTCACCTGGCCAGAGTACGTGTAGTTGGAGTCCTGACCGCCCAAGTACCAGCGCAACCAAGAGCTTGTCATCCCTCCAGATGTTACTCTCCCGAGAGACGGAGGATCTCCACCTGGTCCAGACGATGAAATCACTCAGCTATACATTGATGAGGCAGATAGTAGCTGTTAGAAAAGATTTTCTTTTTGCATCTTTCCCTCCATAGTTTCCTATGGAACCTCATTCATTTTGCTCTTTTTGATACAGACTTGACTTTTTGAAGTGAAGCCTTTAGCTTCACTTTCCTTGCTGTTTGCTCACATGTTACAGGGAAACCTATCAGTCCTATCAGTCTGTTTCCCTTTGGAATTCTTGTATATTTAGCATTGCACACAGCATTTTACAATGTAGTGTAATGGGGATACTTTGTATCGCCCTATATTTTGTGTTACTTTTATGTGTGCCTAAAGACAAGCTGGTGGCAGCACACACATTTTTACAGTCAGTTTTAGCATTATTGTTGGTGTGCACATTTGCGTTTACTGCGTAGGGCCTTCTAAGCGTGGCTATTGCCCTAAAATGGCCGTACCAGGAGATTTGCACCCGATCTTCGGTCAGATTGTAGTTTTGCCCTCATAGTCCAGGAAAGCCCTTATAAAGTCATGCACTTGCCTGGAAAAGCTGCTGCTTTTGCAGGCTAGTTAGCCTTTGTGTGTTACCCAGAAAGGGATCTGGGACTGTCTAGTGCCAGACAACATCCTTGGTGCCAGAAAGCCTGCTTCTGGGGCAGATGTGAAGCCAGTAGTGGTCTTCGATTTAATAACTACTGGCTTTTTGAATGGTGCACATCCTCACTATTGGTTGGCTTGGACTTGCGTCCAGCTCGAATTTTGGATAAAAGGAGGACCTCTGCAGCTATTCTTCAGATCTACACTCAAGCCAAGATTCCCTAAAAGAACAGCAGGCTGCTGAAGATGACTCTTAAGTGGCCCAGCATCACTTTGTGTCCAGCCCGGTGAAGCCCTGCTCCTTAGTCTGTTCTCCGAAGACCCTGACCAGTTCTTCAGCATTTGGACGAACTAGTCTCGATGCCCAGAGGAACAAGCACTTCAGAGCCTTCAAAATTGCCCCTGTACTGCCCGGTTAACTGACCAGCTCTCTTGTGTGCTACTTCGCTAGAAGCATCTATTCTGCGTTAGAATCCTGGTGGTCACCAGCTTGTGGCACAAGACGCCTTCTCCCTGAAGTCCAGCTTCCCACCTTCATGGAAACCTGTCCTTGAGCAGCTGCTATGACTAGGACAGGAAGGACACCTGCAAACTGATAATCGCTGGAACTCGCCCTTCATCCACCCAGTGAAGTGTCCCAAGGGAGGCCTACATCGTTGGATTCTACATTTCTTCACCAACATGAGGTGCATCTTACATTTCCATCTGACCGGAAGAAGCCTCAAACAGGCAAATCCTGGGAACCTCTCACCGGAACAAAGGGCGGAAGATAGCACCAATATCGCCCCTAACCCTCCTGCCAAACGATCCACAAAGACATCTGGCGAAATTGGAGAAAGGGCCAAGTAAGCATCTGTTTGCCTGTTCCTCACCCACTGTTCTCCCTAAGATAACATTGTTAACAAGTCCCTTTGTTGCCCGTCTCCCTTCCACTCACCTTTGGTCGTCTAATCTGGGTCAGGTATCCTGCCCCCTGGAAGATGAGATCTTACATATCTTCTGGTAAATTGTTGTAGAACTTAGTTTGCACCACCACATGCCCATTGCATCCTTTTTAAAAGCAACTCAACTGTGACCTTTGGGCCCAAGGAACCATTCATTTTAGGGTTTGGACTTCTAAATTTAGGATATTGAACTTGTGACCGATTCACATAATTTTATCCCATCTGGAGTACTTGCCTGCTTTGCTTGATAAATAATTTTTTAGGTCTATTTTGTGAATCTAATGGTGATTGACTATTTGTCTTGTGGAGTTCTGTGCGATCTTACTACCGATTTAAATAACTATTTTTAAAACTGACTGCTATTTCTGTGTGGACTCATTGAGGGTCTCTGACCACCCCCACACCCTCCCCCCCATTCTCACTCTGAGACAAAGCCTTAACTTCTCATCCACGTACCTTGACAGTAGCACAAGAAGATTAATCTTCTGTAACAGGTGAAAGCAATAATGGTGCAAAAGAAGGATGGCCTCACCCTCAATGGCTTTCTCCTCACAGAACATAAGGTTGGGAGGTTTGAAACTTTGAGCTCATTCACAACCAATCGGGAGTGATGGGCACCAGAAAAATCACCTAAAGGGTAAGCAACCTCAAGGGGCACAAATTAACATACTCAAATGCAGCTGCCATGAGAAACCAGACTATTTCTAAGCAGGATGAAAACTGGGTGAACAATTCCTACCAAAACTGAATAATAATGTGGATGGGAAAGAAAGACCACTGTTCAGATGTACTTTAAAGAATGAACTAGCCACCAGGTCCCCTTTCAAACTTTGAAAGGAGAACCCTTTCTAAAGGACCTGTGGTACTATAAAAAAAAAATGAATAAATGCTGAAACTCCAGACCCTCAAATCGAAAATATAAAAAGGTCCAAACCATTCCTATGCACCAAGAAGTAAGCATGCATCACCCGCAGGTGCAGACGCTACTCTCCAGGAGGAGAGTGAAACGTGAGAAGCACTCCAGTCAGTGCAGTCCTGTGTAAGCACTGGTGGGAAGCTTTATCCAAGGAAATGTTCTCTCTCCTAGTGTCTCAGCTATAAAGGCTTAGCCTTACTGGTTAAAATAAGGAGGTGAACAGTTGAATAGAATTACCTTAACTCCTTGGCTCGGATTACTGACAGTAACTTATGAAGAGCAGCCTTCATAAAACATTGCACCCCACCTGTTTAATACATGATTGTGCCCCACAAGGATTTGCTGCGGCTTGAGTTGTGCAGGAAGTTTTCTCCAGTTAAGGGACTAAACCTTGACAGGAGACCAAACTGGAAACATATTTGTTTGAAATGCAGTTTAGAACCGCTGCAAATGTTCAAAAGAGCCCAGCATCAACCTTTAACCATATTCCCAGTTTACCCCCCACCCCTCCCCCACCTTGGGTAAGGAGAGGCCCGTTTGAAAGGAACTTTTTAAAAGGAGAGTTAATTTTTCTACATGCAACAAATAAAATTTGAAGCAGTCTGGGAACTGTGGGGTGGATTTAGTACTCATCGCCCTCCACCCCCACTGGATCTGCACTCTAATGAAGGCCTGATAACTTCCCCAAAACTGTGCACTCTGGAGGACTTTACAAACATCCTTGGGGCCCACTCCAGAGTAAAATAGATCATGGTGGGATCAGGACAGGAGACTGGTTGGGCCCACCAGTCTAGGTGAGGAAGGCTCCTGATTAAGGTCTTCTCTGGTTGTTGAGGAACTTTCAATGGCTGTTGCTTAGGCCTTAGCAGTAATTGCTTCTGCGCAACAGTCCTTCGGCTCGCCTCTGCGGTGGCTTTGATCTCTAAACTCTGGGTTAGAGTGGGTAACGTTCAGAATGGCTTAAGAGCCTCTCTAAAACAAATAGGCTAAAAAAAAGACCACTGACCCCTGAAGCAGCCAGCATAACGAGTCAATTACAGATATGGTTGTAGTTCCATTGAAATCTATGGATGGAAAGTTGGAAAAAGCAAACATTTCCCCAACACTCCACTACAGGCGATCCAGTCGCAGATTATCAAGCCCTGTATACTGTCCGACGTGCTGTCCTAAAATGGAGACCATGGATAGTGAAGCAGCCACCAGAGCGAACTTGTGTGCGTGTGCAGGAGAGCCTAAGACAGCACAAAAATGTAGTGGGGCATGTGACCCAGTCTCTACAATTGCAAAACCTGCACTATCTGGGACGTTCACCATAATGGTCAAGAAAAAAAGCCCTACTGGAGCAAGTGTCCAAACCCATTGCAATATACTGGAGCAACAGAGGGAATGACCTAGATGCCCATGCTGTGCAGCCATTGGCAAATGTGCTACAGCTGGGCCAAAGCCAGCTCTGGGGAGCGAGCCCGAATGAGCCAATCATCGAAGTAGGGAAGATGCGATTCTGCCCCTCCTGACTGTATCAGGTAATGTCCCTATATATATGGTCGTCGTACATATCGCTGGGAAATGTTTGTGGCGACATTATATAGGTGAACATATATATAGGGACAAGGGGAGCATGGGTTGTCACCCCGCTTGTTCCATGTAATAATGTCTCCGCATAAAACGACAATTTTTCAGCGAATATCTTTCATGGCGACATTTTTGCGGGGACATTATCACATGGAACCCTCCTGACTAATGCAGTCACCACAGCATAAGAAAAACCATTGGGTCTAAGGAAAGGCCGAAGGGCAGGACTGCAAACTTAATAGGTGTTCCCAACTACCAATCTCAAGAACTTCCTGTGCTTTTGATGGATGGGAGAGGTGGTCTAGGAATAGTGGACCCCCTTTGGGAATGGAGGGAGTCCTTTTCTAACAACCTGTAAGGCCCCAGGCATCTGAGGTGATGCCATACCACTCCCTACATACAGGGACAACTTCCCACCCACCAGAGAATAACAGTCCGCCTTAAAGTGGTTTTGGACCATGAGCAGGAACTGCAGTGTGGAAATGTTGACTGTGCACTTATGTCTCTACACTAGAATGGTAAGTGCACTTGGCCTCATCAGAAGATTCGACAACATGGCCCTGTGGGGAAAGTACCAAGATGACTTGCCCCTAGAGGGAACCACAGAAGGCTACTAGACACTTCAAGTAATTTGTTGTGGGCTTGGAGGCTTTACATTTCTCCAGGGACTTCCAGCCTTGGGTCGAAAGAGCCATTGGCAAACACCAAAGCAATATTGTAATGGGCCACACAATCCTTCGTGCCCAGGCCTGACTGCAACATCTGGCACACAGCTTCCTGACCATCCACCAAAGAAGAGACGCACCAACTCCAAAATGGGTATTGTCAACTGCTTCAAAATGACACCTCAAGGTTCCAGCTGTGATGTAGTAATAGTCAGAGGCCGGTGGGCAAGGTTAAGGGGCACGCTTCCTCAGTGTGCAGAGCGCAGTGGAAAATCACCTAAGGCAGGCAGTCGGCAGCCAGGCAGAGCAAGTGGGTAAGTAATGGACTGCTCCACAGGGGGAGCAGCAGTTTGTGATTTGACCTGCCTTCACAACGAGGCTCGCCAGTGGTTCACACGTCTCATGTATCTGGATCCTGTCTTGGTTTATATTTGTATCACTATCTACTTCCTCTGTTCTGGCTCAACCCATTTACTTTTCTGATCATCTTTTATTGTTTTTTCTCCCTTCTCTGCCGTTAACTAAACTTTCCCGTCTCCACAGTTCTACTAAATTTCCCCGGGATCTTTGTGCTTTTCATACTCCCTTTTGCTCGTTTTCCAGTGTTCCTTCTCACTCGGTTTGCTGCTCCATCTGCTGATGTGGCCACCATTCTCTCCTCTTTGCTTTCTTCTCTTGATTCTCTATCAAACTTCTTTCTCCCTCTCGGAAGCCTCCTCCATGGCTCACTTCATCTTTGTTCTACGTGTTGAGCCCTTCACCATCTTCGAAGACGCTGGCGTGAAACTGACTCAGATCTTTTATCCTTTTCTTCCCACCATGCACTATCAAACAATGCTCTTCTGGCAGCTAAACACACGTGCCACTCCGATCTTCTATGTGCTCAACCTGCCCACCCTTTGTGTTAGTTTCCGTCAGTGTCTCGTTTTTTCTCCTCCCTCACCTTCTCTCTTAATTCTGCCTCAGACTTTTCTTCCTACTTTTCTTCGAAAGTGGCCACTCTTTGAGCTGCCATTGTTCCATCCTCTCTCCTCCTCTGCACTTTCATCTCCTACTTCAACTATTTCATCATGTTTACCCATTTCCAATCTATTCCAGCTTGTGCCCATCCCACAGCCTCTCCTTCTGACCCTATTCCTTCTTCACTTATACCAAAAGTCTATCCCTCACTGATCTCTTCCCACTGCTCTTTTTAATCTCTTCTCACATCCACTTCCCCATATCCTTTAAGTACGCCACAATTCTTCCTATTCGGAAAAAAACCCTCGCTAGACTCTTTACCGGCACATTTTCGTCCAGTCTCACTTGACTCTTTTCTTTCTAAGATGGCAGAACGGCTTGTCTATTCTCAGGTTTCTGTTCGTCACTGAAAATGTTATTGTTCCTGTTTCCAGTCAGGTTTCCGCCCTCTTCACTCCACAGACACTGCTCTTCTCTCACACTGCGAATCGCCTCTCCCGGCTCGCTCTGCTAAACACTCTTCTCTTCTTATTCTACTGGACTGGTCACACTTTGCGCTTAGCTTTTCTCTCTTTTGGTTTTTCAAGCTCTGTCTTATCTTGGTTTCTTTCCTATCTATCTAATCACACTTATTTAGTAATGTGGGCTGGAGTTAACACCTTACCTCTTATTCACAAGTACCTAAGGGTTCCAGTCCAGGACCTTTCCTCTTCTCTCTTGGCAGACATTCATCATTCGGTATCTCATCATTTCTATGTCGACAATACCCAACTTCCTTTACGTCTTTTTTTCACAACAATCTTGCTTCTTGCCTTTCAACCATTAAAATGTGCATGTCTGACCACGGTCTTGAAAACTACCAAAACTGAAGTCCTCATTTTCCCAGCTTACACTTCCTCCTCCATCTCCCCCTTGCTCTGTTTCTTTTCCTCCTTCTCTTATTGCCGATTCTGCTCTGAATCTTGGTCTCAGTCTTGATTCAGACTTAACTTTCTCTAATCATATCTTGATTATAACGAAGGTTTCCGGTTTTATGGTATTTATTTTTCTGCCATTTCCATATGCACTTATCCATATTTATTTTTGGGTCTTTTTTTCTGTATGTATTCACATTTTTTGTCATATAAAAAGGTCATTTTGCAACGGTATCTGGTAATTTCATCTAAAGCATTACCATCAAATGCCATTCCATCGACAAAATTGCATCGAAAAAATATGCATCAAATGCATGTTTTTTCAAAGTAAAGGGTATAGTGTTATTTATGATGGGTTTTAAAGGGTAGAAAATGGGAGGTTTGCTCCCCCCCCATAAAAAAAAGGAAAAAAACATGCATTTGATGGTAATTTTTCGATTTTTTTTGTTTAGATGTAATGGTCATTCAATGGTAAAAATTCGATGGAATGACCATAAACCATTCGCAACCAGTATTTTTCTGCATTTATTCTTAAAGCACACATGCAGCCATACATGAAAGAAATGCTAGCTCAATTTTTTGACATAACAAACTGTTGCTCCTGTGACTGCTGCGTCCTTAAGATATATGCTGTTAGCAATTTTAAGTACTTTAATGCTATTTTTAAAAATTATTTACACTCTCCATGCTGTCAATCGGCAATGTGATTGGCCTGCGATGAGCGACATCATCGAGAACCAGACAGAAAGACCTGTTTTGCCTTTTTTTTCCCCATTTTTATCAATACAGACAAAGCAGACAGCAGAATGATTTCCGTCTGTATTTTTGTGACCACATCTGTAAAACGGAAAACTGGAAGCCTTAATTATAACTCATTCATGTCAGTATCACCTCTTCGATATTCGGAAATCTTATCCTTTTCTTACGTTTAACGCCACTAAACCTCAGATTTCTTTTTTAATTTTCTCACGTCTATTTTATTGCTCTACTTTACTCTTCCTGTTTCTCGTCTGGCTGCACTAAAATCTTTTTAATGCTTCTGTTAGTCTGCTATATTTACTTCCTCCTTGTGATTCTATTACTCTGTCACCATCTTCTCTTGGAGGGCTTTCCTTTCACTTACGGCTTAAAGAGGAACAAAAACAGCACTATTGTCCATCTGGGACGACATAAAAACAATCGCAGACTGCGACACAAGCTCAGCCCTGATTCTACTCTACCTCTCTGCAGCCTTTGACACAGCCATGACACTCTAACCAAAAGACTAGAAGACATAGGCATAACAGACATAGTACTACTCTGAACTAAATCCTTCCTAGCAGACAGAACAGAACAGTGTGGTTAAAACCCTTCAAATCCACACGAGTCAACAACTGGAGTACCACAAGGATCCTCACCATCACCACTGTACTTCAACATCTACCCAAACTGCACTAATCAGAATCTTCATAAAATACATGCTACAACTACGCATATGACACTCAAATCATCTACAAAATCGAAGACAATCAAGCCGATCATGCAACCCTAATCGAGTGTCTAAAAGAAGAACAAGTTACTTACCAAACTGGTAACTTTTTCGATGGGATGTTCCTCCGACGTATTCCACATCTATGACAGTTGTGTCCCACAGCTGTGCACTTCGGAAATTTTTCAACAGGGCATCCTGCGTCGAGCCTATGTCCCTCAAGGGCCTCCGTCGAGGGTCGACGTCACCAGATGTTATATATAGGACACACGGCGCCTGTTGCCTCAGTTTAGTTTTTTCCCCCAGAAAGTGTGACACCAGTCTCCTGCCAGTATCACTGCCTACAGTCTTGCGGAAAGGAAGATGCAATCACAGAGGAAATTCTCCAGAGGGACAGGCTGGGAGGGCAATGTGGAATACGTCGGAGCAACAACCCATCGAAAGAACGTTACCAGTTTGGTAACTAACTTGTTCTTCGAAAGTATTGGGTCCTCTGACGTATTCCACATCTATGACAGACTCCCAAAGCAGTACCACACTTCTGGAGGAGGGAAAGAATTTGGAATGTGAAATTTAGAGTGCCCAATCAGATGGCCGAATAGAGGACTGCCTTACAAAAGACCAAATCCTGCCCATGGATGAGTCCAGGCAATAGTGTTTAACAAAAGTATGGACAGAGGCCCTTGTGGTTGCTTCACCAATATTGCAAATAGGAACACCCCTGTGTAGAGCAGTGGAGGCAGCCACACCCCTAGTAGAGTGAGCCCGTAAGCCTACCGGAGGGTCCTTCCCCGCCAAACGGTAGCATTCAGAGATAGTCAAAACAATCCATCTGGACAAGGTCCGTTTGGAAACAGCCTGACCCAAGCGGTGTCCAGCATAACCTACAAAGAGCTGATCGTCCACTCTGACCCGGGACATCCGTGAATGATAAAAGCTCAAAGCTCTCCTAGGATACAACCTATGGAGTCTCTCCTCTTCCTTACCAGGATGCAGAGGAGTATAAAAAGCCAGAAGAACTACCTTCGGGCTCGAATGAAATCCAGACAACCTTCGGAAGAAAAGAAGTTTGCACCCGCAGGACAACCCTGTCCTTATGGAAAACAGTAAAGGGTGGCTTGGCAGAAAGTGCGGAAGTAACCGCAACTAAAAACACATTTTTACAAAACAGTCTCAGCGGACAAGAGTGTAAGGGCGCAAAAGGAGCTCCCACCAGGAACTTTAAAAGCAAATTCAAATCCGAACCCAGCACCTGAAAAGGGGATGGTGGAAACACATTAGACAGTCCTTTCAGAAACTGTGAAATCAAAGGAATCTTAAAGTAAGAACACTCTTCAGACGAGCGCTTCAATACAGACGGCGCTGCCAGGTAACCCTTAATGGTACCCACTTGAAGGCCCTTGTGGGCTAAAGAAAGCAAAAAAGACAACACCATAGGAATGGAATATTGGAAAGGATCCACATTCTGACCCTGCACCAGTCGCAGAACTTCCGCCAACAGCACAGGGATTTTGTTGTAGGCCGCCTGGCCGAAAGCGACACCCCCATCACGTCATCCGGGAGGTCGCAATCCTTGTATCTCAACCTTTCAGATACCAAGCGTGAAGGATGAGAGACCTGACCTCTGGATGGAGAACCTTACCCCCGCCCCCTACCGTGAGAACATATCGTCTCCGTAGGGAAGACGGCGTGGAGGGCAGATGGACATGTCGAGAAAGTCCGTGTACCATGCTCTCCTGGCCCAATCCGGAGCAATGAGGATCATTCGGGAACCGAACCTCTGCAACACCTGAGGAATGACTGGGACTGGAGGAAACGCGTACAGCATTGGGAAGGACCACTCCACTACGAACGCGTCCCTTAAGGCTCCTCTTGGTGGAAATTCCCGCAAGCAGAATCTCTCACTTCTGGTCGACACTGGTGGCGAAGAGATACATTTGTGGGGTTCCCCCCAAAGGGCGAAGATCTCCAAAAGGACTTCCTGAGCCAACTCCCACTCGTGAGAGACCGTGCTCTGCCTGGAGCGTCCGCCGCCGCGTTTTCGTCTCCAGCCAGATGAACTGCTGAGATCGAGATTTCCTGTTGGATGGCCCAGAACCAGAGCTGCTTCGCCTCCCTGCACAATGGGAGCGACCCTGCCCCCCCCCCTTTTGTTGAGGTAATGCATGGCCACTGTATTGTCCGTCATAATCAGGACTGTCTTCCACCGCACAGACTATAGAAAAGCTTTCAGGGCCAGCCTGATGGCTCTCAGCTCTAACAGATTGATGGAGTCTGGACTCCGGAGACCAACGGACACTGGCTGTCAACTCGTTGGCATGAGCACCCCATCCTGTGAGGGAGGCATCCGTCACGATCGTCACCTCCGGCCATGGCTGCCAAAATGGTGGCCCCTTCATCAGATTCCCTTCATCGGACCACCACAGAAGATCCTAGGTGACCGAGATCGGAATCTGAACAGGATCCGACATCTTGCCGGAGAACTGCGACCACTGCATCTTGAGAGCCCACTGCAGGGATTTCAACCGCAGTGTGGCTTCTGGCACCAGAAAATGCAGGATGCCATGAGGCCGATCAACCTTAAGAATTCGAACGCCGGGAGACTCTGGGTACGTTGAAACTTGTCCACCATCTGCACAATGTACCAGGGACGTGTCGAGCACTGCTCCGATGTATTGGAGCCGCTGGGAAGGTGTCAAATGAGACTTCTTTAAATTCAGGGAGAAGCCCAGCTTGTGAAGGGAATGACAGGTGAGGGACAGATGATCCAGTGCTTGCTTGGGAGAACGCGCCCTGATCAACCAATCGTCCAGGAGAGGGGGGGAATTCAAGTCTACCCCTACCTGAGGTACGCTGCCACCACCACCATCAGCTTGGTGAAGACCCTCGGGCGGAGGTCAATCCCAAGGGCAGGACCTGAAACCGAAAGTGCGAGTCGCCAGCCGCGAACCTCAGGTACTTCCTGTGCTTGGGATGAATCGGCACATGAAAGTAAGCATCCTTGAGGTCCAGAGACACCAACCAATCCTGAAGTTGAAGGGCCTGGAGGACTTGAGAAAGAGTGACCATCTTGAACTTGTCCTTCCTGAGAAGCTTGTTCAACCAACGCAAGTCCATGATGGGTCTCAATCCCAGTCTTTCTTTGGGATCAAAAAATGAGGGGAATACCGTCCCTTGTTCCTCTACGCCACAGACACCAGTTCTATGGCACCTTTCTCCAGCAGTGATAGGATTTCCTGCGCAAGGAGCAGATCTGGACGCTTCAAAGAGAGCTTCCCCGGTGGATTGTCGTGAGGCCGCTGAAGGAAGGGAAGGCAGTAGCCATGGGCTTTGATCTCCAGAACCAACACATCCAAAGTAATGGCACGCCATTCTCCAAGATGCCGAGCAAGTCTGCCCCCAACCGGCAAACCATGGGATATGGCCTCATGACTGAGCTGACGTGGCTGTGGCAGTGCCTGAGGGCAAAGAAACCTGCCCGAGCGGCTTTGGCACCCCAAGTACCCTGTTTTCCACCACAGGTACTCTTACGGTGGCCCCTTTGACTGGCAGCTCCTCTCGATCTACCAAAAGAGTAGAAACGAAAGGAACCTCCCCTCCATTGCGGTCCCCTAGGACGAAAAGGCAGAGGTTCATGTACTGCAGCACTCAGACTTCTCTGCAGCTTTGGAGGTCTGCAACCTCTCAAGGCTCTCGTCAGCCTTGCTGCCAAATAAATGAACGCCATCAAAGGGCATGTTCAGAAGACTGGATTGCACATCAAGCGCAAACCCTGACTTCCGCAACCACGCAAACCTGCGTAGTACGGTGCTCACATCCAGTACGGTGCTCGCAGCCATGGACCGGCTGACAGTCTGCCATGTCCAACCCCGACTGAAGGGATTCACACATAGCATCCTTGCCGTCACGCACGATGGCTAGGAAACCATCCCTTTCCTCCCCCTCGGGAATATGCTCAGCCGCGTAGGAAACAGCTCCACAGAGTGTGTGTAAATCTTGCCAGGGCACATGTGGAGTGGACAGCCTTTAGTGCTATACTCCCCGACGAAAAGACCTTCCGAGCCCATCTGTCGAAGCGGTTGTCCCTATCCGGAGGGATGGTAGGGTACACCTGCTGCCTCGAGGTGGCTGTAGGCGCCTGAACCACCAAACTCTCAGGAGTGGGGTGAGTAGACTAATAGCTGGGGTCGCTAACAGACGGGCAGTACTTTTTCGCCAAATTCTTTTTGACAGCCGGAATCGATTCCAGAGCTTGCCAATCCGATGACACCCTTTTTTGCAATGTAAGATGGAAGGGCATTATCGGGCCAGAGGGGGGACCTTGGTCCAAGATATCAGTAAGGTCATCCTGAATAAAATTCTCAGGAGAACTGGACAACCCCAGTTATTGATATGATATGATATGGTATTTGTAACGCGCCTATACACAAGTGTTTCAAGGCGCGACGAGGCAGGGAGGGAGGGAAACAAGGGGAAGACAGACAAACGATCCTACTAGGCCAGGTGTCATTCAGATCGCGCAAGTGCAGAGGTAAGGGGAAAAGGAGAAAGTGCTGGGAGGGAGTTGGGGGGGAAGTGCAGTACAAGGTAAGTAGCGTAAAAAAAAATAATAAATAATAAATAAAAGGGCCAGCTGGTGGCAAGTGCGAGGTAAGTGCAGAGCAAGTGCTGGGAGGGGGGCTGTAGGGATACAGTGACAGTCCCACAGTGCAGGGGGAGCCAGGGAGGCAGTGCAAGTGGAGAGTGGCTGGGCCCTGACCGAGGTCGCTGAGAGTGGCCCAGATGCAGGTTTAGTGCAGAAATTCAGTGGGGAGTTAAGCAGGTTTAGCAGGGGAGAGGGAGAGAGAAGGCAGAAGCGAAGAGGAAGGTTTTGAGGTGCTTCCGGAACCGGAGATGGTTCTCCTCAAGTTTCAGGGAGGCAGGAAGGCTGTTCCAGAGGGAGGCCCCTGCTGCGGAGAGAGATCTACCCCCAGCTTGTTGCTTCAAGAAGCGGCTGACCATGAGGGAGTTGGAGACGGATGAGCGAAGGGCTCGTGAAGGAAGATATTTAGGAAGAGAGAGTTGAAGGTATTTAGGCCCCAGAAGGCCTTGTGGACAATGCAGAGGGTTTTGAACTTAATCCTCGCAGCCACTGGGAGCCAGTGAAGAGATTTCAGTCCTGGAGAGATACGGTCCCTGGGCTTGAGGCCAAGGACAAGTCTCGCAGTTCTGTTCTGGATAAGTTGCGGAGAGTGGAGGCAGGCAGATTAAGATAGAGGCTGTTACAGTAGTCCAGCCTTGAGAGAACCAGGGCTCGGGAGACAGTGAGCTTCTGGGGGAAGGAGAGGAAGGGAAGAATACCTCTGAGGAGGTGCAGCTGGTAGTGTGACTTCTTAGAGACGTCAGATATATGAGGAGAGAAGGAGAGTGTGGAGTCGAAGATGACCCCGAGGTTTTTAGCCTTGCAGGTAGGGGCAGGAAGGCCGGCCAGAGAGCTGCAGGGAAGGAGGGAGTGGGTGTGCCGATGAGTAGAATCTCGGTCTTACTGGCGTTAAGGCAGAGGTCATTGGCGGCACACCATTCCTGGATAACAGACAGTCGGAGATGAGGGAAGGAGAGGAGGAGGCCGAGGGTAGCCTGAAAATGAGCTGGGTATCGTCCGCATAGCACTGGAAGTAGGGGCAGAGAGCGGCGATGCGGTGGGCAAGGAGTGCCAGATACTGGTTGAAAAGCCAGGGAGAGAGGTTGGATCCCTGGGGGACACCACAGGTGGAGAAAAAGATGTCAGAGAGGAAGGAGCCCATTTGGACCTGGGAGGGTCGACCGGAAAGGAAAGAGGTCAGCCATGCCAGAGCCTGACCAGTGATACCCAGGTTATCACGGAGACGGTTGAGCAGGATGGCATGGTTGACAGTGTCAAAGGCAGAGGAGAGATCGAGCAGAATGAGAACACAGGGAGTGTTGGAATCGAGGTTCAGGAGCAAGTCCTCACGGATGTTCAGGAGAGCAGTTTCCGTGCTTCTGGCCGCTCTGAAGCCGGATTGATGGTCATGAAGATTACCAACAGATTCAGCATGGAGGTTAAGCTGGGAGATGGCCAGTTTCTCCAGGAGCTTGCCCAGGAAGGGAGTAATGGAGATTGGGTGATAGTTGGCCGGGCAGGAGGGGTCGGAAGAGGGTTTCTTGAGGAGGGGGTGCACAAGGGAGTGCTTGAGGGGGGATGGGAAGACTCCAGAGGCGAATGAGTGGTTGCAAAAGTCAGCCAGGGCAGGAGCCAGGGAGTCGATGTGGTCCTTGATGGTTTTGGAGGAACAGGGGTGAACCTGTTTAGACGAGGCTTTCATAGATCGGACTTGTCTGGAAACCTCATCAGCAGAAAAAGGTGGAAAAGCAGAGAAGGAGGGCGGAGGGGCGGCTGCAAGAGAGCAAGAGGAAGAGCCGGGAAGAGAGGGAGGGAGGAGAGAGGAGGAGAGCGAGGACAGGATGTCCTGAGTTTTTGAGATGAAGTGCGAGGCTAGTGCAGTGCAGAGGGCCTGGGAGGGGACAGGAGAGGTAGAGACTGCAGCAGGGTTGGCCAGCTCCTTGCAGATTTTAAAGAGTTCGGCCGAGTTGTTAGATGCCTCAGAGATGCGGGCAGACCCTATACATGAGCCGCCCTTAGGAAGTGTCTGCATGAGCCCCCCGGCTCAGGCCTACCAAACTCAACCTCCAGAGACGTATCCAGGCCACTGGCGTCATGCAGGGACTGCCTCAATTCCTCCAATGGACTGTCACCCCAACAATCCCGGCGCCTCATCCTGAGAAACAGGATCTCCAATGTCTGATCTTTCCTCCTCTTCAAAAATGTCAGGCAAAGGCTCGGAAAACCCAGCCACAGTGACAGAAGAGGGCCAGGTGCCCAATACAGGCCTCCCAGACGTCGAGGAAGCCCCAGGAATCTCGTCAGAGTACGCCCAAAACAAGCTGAAGGCGCAGAGAACCTCGATGCCGAGGGCATCGAAAACATCGACTGGACCGGCTCCGAACGAGTCGGCACCTCCACAGGCTGCACCGGTCTCGCTGGGGAAGAGGACTGAGACCTGGACGCACGGCTCTTGCGACTGCTCTTGTGCGCATGGGACCTTGAGGGCTCCAGGTGCGAGTCGTGACGCGAGCGCGAGCCCGAAGGCGTAAGAGCCACGGATCGAGATCGCTCTCTGCCGGCTTTGTGAGAAGGCGCGACAGGAACCCTGCCTTGCGACTGAAAAATCGCCATCATTTGATTTTTAAACGCTGCCCACTCCTCCGGTGTTGAAGACTGTGGGACAGGCGACCATACGCGTGGCACCATCCTCCAAAGAGGACAGGGAAGGCGGCCGGTGTCGGCGCTTCCGAGAGTGCCACAAAGACGAGGAATGACAGGAACCGAGAACCTTGAGCTTCCTCCCGACGTGGAGCGTCGTCGGTGGAAACCCTAGACTTCGATCCAGTCTTACAGGACTTATTCGAAGGCTTACCTGTACGGAGCATCCCCTTACTTTCATGCAAGGCCTTGGCTGTAAGGGACAGGCATTTGGAGAAGTTGTCGGTGTCGTGCAACTCATCCAGGCACCAAAAGCAAATACGGTGCAGGTCGGTCAACGACATCTTGGACTTGCAGTCCCGGCAAGTCTTAACCCAGAGCTTGGAGTCGGAGGGGTCGAAGAAATAGACATCATAAGAGATTCGAAGAATCCACGAGGCGCGCAGAGTTTCACGAAGCGAACACGTTTGCGGTAGGAAAGAACAGAACGAACAGGCGCCGTGTGTCCTATATATAACATCCGGTGACGTTGACCCTCGACAGAGGCCCTCGAGGGACATTGGCTCGACGCAGGATGTCCTCTGCTGAAAAGTTTCCAAAGTGCACAGCTGTGGGACACAACTGTCAGATGTGGAATTTGTCAGAGGACAATCCCTTCGAAGTCTTTAATTGGATGAATGCCAACAACTTGAAAATCAACCCAGGAAAGACAGAAATCATGATTATATCCAAAATTCAAGAGACCACCACCTATATTCTATTGCCAACGGAAATGGGAACCGCACCAACTCCATCTAAAATAGTAAAAAATCTCGGAGTCCTGATGAACACCCTAACCTTAGAACCACAAATCAATGCAATAATCAAGAAATGCTTCTTCCTCCTTCACACAGCAAGAAGAATCGTACCTTTCCTCTCCTTCACCCACAAACACTCACAATCATCGCCCTAATCACGTCAAGAATCGACTATGCAAACAGCCGCTATCTCGGAATACCAGAATACCTCCTGAGGAAACTACAACGGATCCAAAACGCAGCAGCCAGACTCCTCCTCAAACTATCCAGAAGAGACCACATCACTCCAGCCCTAAACACACTGCATTGGCTCCCAGTCAAACATTGCATCACCTTCAAAACAATGTGCATAACTCACAAATCAGCGAACAAGGAGCTGAATTCCTGCAAAAGAAACTAACTACAAGCCAACGAGACTCCTCAGATCAAGCAACGAAATCTGCCTTGAAGAATAACCATACCTAAAGAAAATACTTGGGGGCTCCTCATTCTGCCACTTAGCCGCAAAAACTTGGAACAACCTCCCGAAAGAAATAAACATCACAGATCACTTACAATTCAGGAAATCAATAAAAACCTGGCTCTTCAACATCACAAATGCAAATTGAAAAACCAAAACCACCAAACGAGAAACACAATGGTAAGGATGACAAATATAGGACAATGACAACATCTAAAATCAAATAAAGTAACTCCAAAAAGAGACACTATGTCTAATAGGACACAAAACGACACCCATAAGGACAGAATCCAGCATCCCTAGCCAACTCCCAGCGAACCAATCTAGGATGACAATGACATCTAGAACCGAATAAAGAAACTCACTACAACAAGAGAGACGACAGCCATAAAGACAGAATTCAGCGTCCCTAGCCAACTCCCAGCGAACAACCTTCACCCACACGATAAATGCTACAATAGATCATGCCTCTAAAAAGTTGGTTCAAGATTAGCACTTGCTACACGAATTAAGCTATAGATATTGGCAGGGGCATGGACCAAAGAGTGGTGAACGCAGGCAGACACCGCCCCTGGACATAAGTTCAAGCGTTAGCATTTCGACACACCAAAGGGGGTAGAAGCTGTAACTTGAATGAGCAACCGACTAATATGATGAATGCCGAGCAGGCCTCTACACATGGAGGGAGTAAACCCAGGCCTACTGATGCCGACCTACTAGATTAGGAATGCTTTCTGGGCTAGACTGCAAGGGACGCACCGCCCCGCACACAAATAGGGGCCACGTAGGTAGCCGGTTTCCCAACCCGGGCAAGGTATGCATATGAATGGATACCATACTGGAAAGGGACCGTGAGTGTTGTACAGCCCACGATCTGGACAGAGACCCCTAACACCCCATCTGACTAGAAATACGGAATTTGCGCCTCACTTCAAGCCATGATTGCCAACTAACAAACCCACTAACAACTTCACCCTCTGCATACACATCTCAAATTCTAACCAAACAACCACAAACATACAACACAGCAATCCGCACAAACTTCACCACATTGCACCAACAAAGCACGCATAGACGCACACAACGCCCTCCGACAGTATAACATCCCAAGTCCAGCCAATGGAATTCCGGGTTGAGGCCGCCAACAGCACATCAATGCTCTCTTGCACTTCTCCAGCTCGTCCCCACTAACCCCCCCCAACCCCTCCTTTTCCTTTCTTTCAGAACCGCCAGAGCCCCAGGGGACCACTCCGTTGGTGATAGTGCGCAGTACAAATATCCTTTAATATTAACATTGTATTTAAAGGGTATCAGGTAATAAAATTGCGGCAGAAATGCCATGGTTTGACCTGGTAAAAGTGTGCCCCCGCAGGGGTTGCGGAGGTGTCCCCCCGCATGTTTTACATGGATTGCAGCGCAAAAATCACGGCATTTCTGCCGCGATTTTATCACATGGAACCATTTAAAGCACTCTATGGACTTGCTCCGTTGTATCGATCAGGTCTTGTGTCCTTTAATGTTTCCTCTCGTGAACTACATTCTCAAGCTCAATTTCTCTTAGCAGTTCCTTGACCACCTTGTGCCCAGTCACGGTTCCGCTACTTTTCATTGGATGCCCCTTATTGGAACTCTTCCGCTCTCTTCATTCTATTACTTCTTATTCTTTATTTCGCACTTCTCTTAAAAACTACCTTCGCCAGCCCCAAGTAGAAATTTTGTATAGTCTTATTTCACTTTGATTGTACTGTGTTTCTGATCAGCGCTTTGGTGTAAAGCGCTATATAAATTACAAATAAAATACCAAAAAATACAACAAATAGACGAGGTTGAGACTAAGGAGACAAGTGTTATTATGTAAAGTAAAATTACAACGGGATTTACTTTAAAGTAGATGGTAAAGATGTTACACAAATCATCATAGGCCTTCTAATGTATAAGGCAGTACCAGTCCATAGAAGCAAAATTTAAGGAGCACAAAGATGTGCCCCACAAAGTACAATGTAAGCATCCCAGGTTAGGCTACTTGGGGAGTTACCAAAGTCCCAGGTACCTTAGACAAAGGTCGGGTTAGTACCTAGAATAGCCTTGTCCTTGTGAAATGTCAATAAGGCGGTTTGGTGGAAAAGGCCTCGATTTCTTCCACTCACCTGTCCGATGTTAAATCCACCAAGACCGCGGTTTTAATGGACGCTTGGTGCATAGGATCAAAAGGCTGCCTCATGAGACTTGCGAGTAGCACATTTAGCTCCCACGCTGGAGCTGGGTGACAGACCGGTGGAAAAGACTGGAACCGCCCACGCAAGAACTCTTCACGAGCAGGTTGGACCACAGGGATGGCACCCCTTCAGAGTGGTTGTAACTGAAGATTGCCACCAGGTGCACCTTAATCGAAGAATGCCTCAAGCCAGACTAAGCCAGGGACAACAGAGAAGGTAACATCTTTCGGCCAGATGGTCTGAGGTCACAGCCAATGGCCACGGATGCACCACACTTGCAAACATTTCCACTTGCTCTTTAAGGTGGCCAGAGCTCTTACATGGGCCAGAACGTCCTGGCAGTCTTGCGCAAGGGACAGAGCTCCAAATTTCTAAGAACACAGGTGCCAGGCCATCAGATTGAGTGAGGCTGTGTCGTGGTGCAACACCGCCCTGTGGTTTCTGGACAGGAGCTACTGGTGTGGGCAAAGCTTGATTTGCGGCGCCGACGAGAGGACAAGCAGGTTGGGTTACCAAAACTGTCTCGGCCACGCACTGATACAGTCTGAAGGTGTGTAGGACTCGACGAATTGGGGGAAATGCATACAGAAACTTCCCCCTCCCATGGAAACGCAAGGTTTCCCCCAAGCTCTCCAGATGGAGGAAGCGGCTGATAGAAGGTTTTGCAGTGACTTTTGTAGCTGGCAAAAAGGTCAATCTCCGGAGTGCCCCACTTTTCTAACAGGTGAAGTTGATCCACGTGCAGTTCCCACTGGTGGCAAGAGCGCAACTCCCTGCTGAGGTAGTCCGCCAGTGTTTTCTGAATTCCTGGCACATGAAGGGGAATAAGAAGCATGTCGTGCTGTAGAGCCCAAAGCCTGAGGGCTTGGGCCTCCTTGGAAAGCTGCAGGGACCTTGTTCCTCCTTGCTTGCGAACATAAAACATCCATGTATAAGGAGGGGTAGGAGGAACGACTTCAGGGCCCAGAAGATTGCACGCAGCTCCAGCAGGTTGATTGGCTGTCTCTACTCCTCAGACCAAAGGCCTCTGGTGTGTTGGTTCGACAGTGGGCGCACATCCCTCCAGTGAAGCATCTGTCTTGATGGTGGCTCGATGGTCCGGCAACCTGAAAGGAGCGCCTTGCACTGGATATTCCCTCACCGACCACCAGCAAAGGCTCCACCTGAAAACTTGGGTCAGAACAATGCGGTCGTCCCAGGACCCTGAGGCTTGTATCCAACGGGCATCCAGGAATTCCTGCACTGGCCTTATGTGTAGCCGGCAGTGGGTGATCAACGGGATGCACAATGACAACATCCCCAGCAGAGATTTGTAACTGCGGAATGGGGACACCTGGGCACTGCTGAGACGTGCACCTTTTCCAGAAGAGCCGCCACCTTCTCGTCCTAGGGCCCCGGCGGTGCAGGTTCTATTTTTATTTTAATGTGACTTTGTAAGGCACTTATACAACAAGTAAATTGTGTTTCAAAGCGCCCAAAGGGCAACAGGGAGGGAGTATGGGAGTAAAATTGGATAAAAGACTAAGATGGAGGCGTACCTACTGAACATTCAGAACGTGCAAGTGCAGTGGGTGTCAAGTCTTGCCCAGAGTGTCTGTTGCGATGGAACCAGGAGCAACGTTGGGAAGCTTATGGAGAAACCCAGTTGCTGCAGACACAGGATGGTGGCTGCAGTGTTGAATTCTGCCAGCGAGTAGGAGGGGGCTCTCAATAACCAGTCGTCTAGATATGGGTACACGTGAATGCCCCTCAGTCGCAGGTGCACCACCACTGGTGCAAGGCACTTGGTCAATACCCGTGGAGCAGAGCGCAGGCCGAAGGGAAGGGGCATTGAATTGATAATGCACTCCTGCCACCACGAAACGTAGGTCACGCTGGTGTCAGCAGTGAATAGGGATGTGAAAGTAGCTGTCCTAGAGGTCGCGGGACACCAATAAATCTCCTTGATGCAGCTGGGAAAGTAGCTGCTGCAGTGTGACCCTAAGGAACGTCTGCCTTCAGCAATTTGTGGAGCACCGTGAGATCTAACATGGGCCTACAACCCCCTGATGTGTTGTGTTGTTCAGTGACTTTCCTTACCAGGAAGTAGCGGGATTAGACTCCTGTGCGCACTTTGTAGTTTGGAACTTTCTCCACTGCACCTTTGTCGCAGAGCTTGCACTTCTGGCAACAGGAGGTATTGCAACTTTTCTAGCTTGTGTGTGGGAGGAATGTCCAGTGTATTGTCCACAATCTCCAGTGAGTGGCCCTGCTGGAGGATGCATCGCACCCATTTGTTGGTTCTAATGTTCCCCCATTCTTCAAAGAACCTTGACCGGAATGCTTAAGTGGGAGGACCAGGCCCTGGGCTGGTCATGGTTGTTTGCCGGTGTGGCCCCTAGAGCGAAATGACTGGTGCCTTTGCTGTAGCATGCCTAGGAAGCGAGCGGTTTGGTTTCTGTGTCTGTTTTGATGAACTGAAAAGCCCCATTCACCTTCTTCCCAAGTCGGTCAGTTCCGTCGAAGGGCATTTCAACGACCCTGGACTGGACAGTGTTAGGCAGAATCATATGCAGTACCCTTAGGGAGCACTACATACAATTAAGACTACAAGTGATCGTACAATTTCACCTTTGGTACAAGCCTGTACTACACAGTAAAGTGGTATGATGGCTGAGCAGCCAGACTTATCTCAAGAGGAAATGAGCAGTAATAGGGATTACACAAAGGACTACAATTACAGTGACTCAAGCAAACACCGACTCAAGGTTTCTGGTTAAAATATATAAGTACATTTATTTTTAAACCATCTGCTCACAAAACACTTCACTTCTACTAAATAAAACCGCACTCTAAATATACTACACACAACCAATTCCTCTTGTTCGGGTCAATTCAAGGCAAGTACATTAGGATTTGACAAACCGGTCTTTCGAAACAAAGACGTGACCGTGGGTTAATATGCAATCACTTTTTGACAGTAATGACAGTTCGGTCTTACGAAAATAAAGCATACCCGCGAGAAGAAATACACCCAAAGTCAAACACACTTAGCACATAGAATTAAAACAAGGGAATAGTGGATAAAAATCATAGGCAATACTTTTGTCAAGGCAATAGAATCAGAGGACTTTTTCTAAGAGGCAGATAAAAGTCAATAGGCCTGTGCCAGTGTCAAATGGAGCAGGGGCTCTGTTGTCGAGGATCACACGGTTAGAATAGTTCAAAATTAACGCTGCCAGGAGTACTGGATATTGTCAAAGGGAAGCAAAAGTTATAAGACAGAAGGAAGGAAGGACAAGCCTTCGGAAAGGAAAAGGGTTCACCCCGATTCCTCAAGGTCGGACGGAGAGAACAATGAAATGAACAGTACTTTATTTGGATGAAGAAAGCTGGTGCTACGGCAGTTCCTGGTAGTTCCTGCAGACTCACGGTTCCTGAAGCTTCAGTCGTGGGGACAAGGAGGACGTCTTGAGCGATCTGCACTACCCAGGGATGAAGCCAGCAGCAGCAAAGCAACGATGGATAAAAGGTGCACTCCTTAAAAACAGGAGAGGGCTCTTCTGATGGCTATCTGGACCACTACAGCTCAGTGCAGCAATTTCGACCCAGAAGAGGATTCGCTGTCTGTAGAAGGTGAGCTGGTTGATCCCACCAGGCTCAAGGGAAGAAGACTCCGGACTGGATCTTCTCTGTTGATGAAGGGTAGATTGCTCAGGACTGCAGCAGGGCTTCACCGGGATCCAGGAGTTGTAGCAGCCGTCTTCTCCACTTCTCTTCGGTTCCTTGCAGTTCCAGTGGCGACTGACTTCCAGCCCAAGAGTCCTGCCTTTTATGCCAAAATTCCCCATTCACACAGACTGGCTGTCAATCACACAGCAGGGGGGTTTGTCCAGCCTGGACAACCACCTCAGCCAATTGACACAAAGTGCGACTTGGGTCTCCAAGGAGAAACTGTGCAGGGGGTTACTAAAACCCTCCCTCACATTCAGCCCACCTAGTCACCCAGACGCCAAAGGAGGGCTTCTTTGCAGAAGCCCGCCAAAGGACGGCAAACAAGGAAACCAAACGTGGTTTGGCGCGAAAAGCAAACAACAAGACTGACCTTTCCAACACGAAATGGCGAAAAACCACACTAGGACCCACGATAAAAACGATATGGGGTAGTGGGTTTTATGTTCACGGGTGTCACCACAGCCAGAACACTAACACGGGAATCTGTGTAAAAATGATAGTTACCACTGCCACCAGCCATGTCGAGTCGGGAAGGGGGACACAAAGTGCCCCTTGAGTTACAGAAGGACAGGGTAAAGATATTCCCCTCCAGTACTCCATTGTAAGATGGCTTGTACTGGATCTGCATTTTTAAAAGGACTAGTAAAGCCAATGGTGACTTTACTTGTTTCTAGGGGACAGTAGTCATCCCCAGAAATGGAGTTCACAAGGGAAGTCTAAAAGACATCCCTGTGTCACTGCACTAAAGGTGCTGTGTGACACAAGTAAACAGATGCCTAGGGAGTTGGTGACACTCCATAGCCCATGAGCACAAAAAGTACAACACAAAAAAAAATACACTAAGAGTGGGGGGGGAAAAAAGGCTCTCACTCTTACCAGGTGGAAAAAATAAACCCCAGAAATCCAGCAAAGCTGCTGAGGGACTCACTAGGTAAGGGAAATTAGCCATAAATGAGAATTCTCACTAACAGACAGCGGGTAAAAAATCTGTGGCTTTGAGCCAACCTTGCTTGCGTAGAACCGCTACACTTCCAAGCTGGCGAGAACCAGTATCAGCGATGTCCACCGACACCGTGATGGCATGGTCTGATGCCAATTCTCCCTCAAGGAAGATGTCCGCGCATCCTGTTTGTCATCCAGCAAACTCTAGCAAGGGACCCATCTTGTACCAAAGCTCGAGATTATAAAGTGCAAGTATGGACATTTCATTTGCTGCCTTGATAATTGTGGCTGCGGTGGTAATAGCCACCTTCCCAAAGGCGTTGAGGCGGTTGCCCTCGTCTGGAGGGACGGAGCAAGAGGACTATGGATTAGCTGACCCTTTTCTGGCGGCAGCACAGACAACGGAGCCTCGTGTGGGTTGGGTGCAGAGGCAGTCAGGAGCGTTCTCTGGGGCACTGATTCTAGTCGAACTGGTCCTTTTTTTCTGGGGCAGTAGCGGGATGTGCCATTGTGGCCAGGCCATCCTCAGATGTCTTCCAACAGCAGGGTTGACATAACAGATTTCCTGCGCTGCTCTCTGCACTGATACAGAACACTGTCCTTGCACTGCTCCTCCGGCATTAGGTTGAACATGTTGGCTGCCCTGGACCTAAGCACATAGAAAAGCCCCTACCTCATCAGGGGGAAAGTCTCAGATAGGAATATCATCCGGTTCCCCATCACCTGCGATGAAATCCTCAAATAAGTCAGTTTGGGGCGAATGTGTGGAAACCACGTCCTCCAACTGGTCAGGTTCTGTGTCCATCCCTGTATCAAACAGTTGCTGTGGCATTGACAGGTGTTCACTCCTTCTGGGGGATTGGGAGGGGGGGGGCGTGGGATGTCATCCTCTTCCCTGGAGGGCCCAGAGGCATCTACGGGAGGTCGTCTAGGAGGTACCGGAACCTGGGCTGGTGCATGGAGCCTTTGTTGCAAGGTTTGTTTTTTATTTGTAGGGCGCCCGAAAACCCTTAGGTAGCTGGGCGCACAGCCTATCAAGAATACTTAGAGCATGGTTACAAGTTGCAGATTACAGATTGTTAGTTGCATATATTATATACAGTATATACATTAGCTACAGTCTTTACATGTAAGGAGTAGGAGGGTACGTAGGAACATCAGATCACAGTTACAGAGTCAAGAATTTCTAAAGGTCATTGCGTCGAAGCCAAGTGAGGGTATGGTGTCTAAAACTGTTGTAGGGCTGGACCCTTCTTAGTTCGACTGTTAATGCGTTCCAGTGCAGAGCTGCTTGTACGGGGAAGCTATTGCCTCCTGTTTTTTTTTATTTTTTTTTTAGGCGGAATCTGGGAATTTGGAGGCAGAAGGAATTGGCTGTTCTGGTTGGTCGTGCAGCAGTTTTTCTGGTTATTCTTTCCCTAAAGTATGGGGGGGCTGCATTGTTGAAGCATTTGAAGGTTAACGTGATTTTGAAGGTGATTCTATCGCTAATCTTTAACCAGTTGTAGTTTTTGCGCACATTCGAGATGTGCTCTCTGACAGGGAGGTTCAAGGCCGTTCTGAGCGCATGGTTTTGCAGGGTTTGAAGTTTATTGATTATGTATTTATTTGCTCCTGAATACAGTGCGTTGCAGTAATCCAATTTTGAGAGGATAAGTTCATTGGCGAGGATAATGCAGCTAGCTGGTGAGAGGAAGGGTCTGCATGCTTTAATAAGTTTGCCAGTATAGGCGGTGGATGAGGCCAGAGAGTTCACTTGTTTTCTTAGGGACAATGTGGAGTCCAAGTAGAAACCAAGGGTCTTCACTTCTTTGGTGACTGGGATTATATTGCCGTCGATATTGAAGGTGCTGTAGTTGGAGTCAAGTTTTTTTAGGTTGTTGGTCGAGCCTACGATAAGGATCTCTGTTTTTCGTCATTCAGGCAGAGGCCATGGTTTGCCATCCATGCCCGAATGAGGGTGTAAATCGCATTTACTAAAGCTGTATCCGTTGTGAAATTGCCCGAAAGAAGGATGAGGATCTGGGTGTCATCTGCATAATTTGTGTAGGTGACACCCAGTCTGTCCAATTTGTCGAATAAGGGTTTAGTAAAGATATTGTACATTGTTGGCGAGACACAGGAGCCCTGTGGGACTCCACATGTTGTCTGGATAGGGTCTGCAGAGTCTAGGGTGTAAAAGACATACTTCTATTGTCGAGAAAGGATTGGACCCAGGCTATGCTTCACTTGAGAAGTGGGCGACTGACGCTAGGTGTTTGCAGAGTACTGGTGGTCCACTAGGTCAAAAGCCGCCGACAGGTCAAAAGCCGCCGACAGGTCAAGGAGGAGTAGCATAGCTGTGTTTCCTTTGTCGTTGAGCTCGCCAATTTGGGCTTTAAGATCTATAAGTGCGGTCTCTGTGCCGTGCTGAGGTCTGAAGCCTGATTGTCGAGTGCCTAAGAGTAGGCTGGTCTCAAGGTATTTTTGGATTTGGAGATAGGCCACTCTGTCAATTATCTTCAGGAGGAATGGGACAGTAGGAATGGGCCTATAGTTGGTAGGGATGGAAGGGTCTATGGTTTGTTTTTTAAGCAAGGGAAGACGGTGTTGGATGAGAAGGAGGCATTGATGAGTGACAAAGGGAGCTAGGTCTCTAGCTGCATCCTTGATGATTTGGGCCGGGCAGTAGTCACCTTCGCAATTGGTTAGTTTTAGTGAGGTAATGATTTTTTCAGTTTTGTGAATGGAAACTTTAGAGAATTTGAAAGGTGTTGGGCTAGGTTTGAGAGTGGGAGTGGAAGTGCTCAGAATTTCGCTGAAAGGGAGCAAGGCTTTTTTTATAACAATTTTAGATTGTAATGTTTTTACTTTGTTTGAGAGGGCATTTTGGATATTGGTACACCATTGTTTGCCTTTGGGTACGTTATCCGGTGGTGGTATGGGAGATTCTAGTTCTCGCAGGATCACAAATAATTCCTTTGTGTTGGGAGCATGCTTTGGAGATTGTCATTATAGACTTCTTTTTTAGATTGCATGATTGCCTTCTTATAGTTAGTAGCACAGTTTGAGTTTAAGTTTATTTTCAGCCGTAGGGGAGTGTTGCCATACCGTTTCAAGCTTCCTTTTTTCCATTCTCACCTTTTAGGTGGGGGGTGAACCAGGTATTGAGGTGGGTTTGTGGTTTACTTTTACAGTTCAGTGGGGCAATGGTGTCAATGGCTATGGCCATGGTGTCATTGTATAAGTTAACCATTGTGTCTCGGTAAGAATCATTTGGCAAGGCATTAATAGTTGAAGTAGCAAGGGTAGGATATTGTCGGGTGTGATGTTTTTTCTAGATCTGGTAGGGACAGACTGTACCATTGTTTTTTCATTTTTGGGCATCTTGTTGAGTGTTAAACTGAAATCAATGAGGAAATGGTTAGTCCAGTGTTGGGGTGTAATTTTGGTCATAGTCGTGGGGCAGTTAGAGGTGACCAACACCGATAAGTACACTTGCACACCAATTTGAATGTAATTTAGTTCGGTTAGCTTCACGCTACAACTCTCGCTCAATATTACAAAGCAAAACGTATTCCAAGAGGCCTCAGAATCTATCTCAGGCCCACCCTTTGCAAGGAAAATAAGGATTTCGTCACTAGATGGGAACACATCCTTAACAAGTGCTCATTAGATTTAATTCTTCTCACCATTGAAGAGCTTTCAAAGTCTGTTACTAACCTACAGGAAGAAATTGAAGATATTTCAACCCAACTATCTAAACTCAAGACAGAAGCAGATCTTGCACAAATCCTCGAAGATACCAATACGAAATTGGAATCCTACAAACAGGATATAGAGCAAAGAAAAATTAGAAAATTCCGCAGAGACACCTTGGACTACGCCCGGGATATAGTGTACTCATGGCAAGAGTTTTATGCAAACAGCCGACCAACACCAAGAAGACCCCGCAGGCAACCAACAGGGGCAAATAATCAAACAGACAGCAGCGAAGTAACTAGTGGTGAATTTGAAGAAACACCTAGTACATCAGCAGCCCGGAGCCAGACTGGGACAATCCCTGATCCACCTACAGAGTCTTCTGAGACTACCGGTAGACCAACAACTGGAACCCCACAAATTCCTTTTTAAGGAAACGGAAAGCCAGAAGAGGACAGAAGAAAACTACGGCAGAAAAAGAAATAAAGAAGAATCTTGTCATCAATATCTCCTCCAAATCCCTCACTCAGGCACAAATGGACACACTTAACCTGGGAATTTCATTCATTCCTACAAACTCCACCTCTTACTTTGAAGAAGAAATCAATCTCTTTAAACTAATAAGAAAGATGGAATTGAAGGTATTCTTCAACAACATTAAGGACAACCTGCAACCTAAGCCTACACCAAGATACCTCGAAATGAAAAATAAAAGTAATTTTTACCCTCAGGTAAATCACCCATTGATCAATTTATTTAAACAGAAAACTACAAAAGATCTCAAAAGACTAAAATATGTGCCACCAAAGAAACGAAATATCCGGAAACACCAATTAAGACTCATTAAGCAACTTGCTGAAGACAGTCTCACTCTAAAACAAGCCGACAAAGGAGGCGCGTTAGTCCTCATGGACACAACCCTTTATGATGCTGGCTGTGGCAAACTTTTGAATGACACTCAAACCTACACACTACTTGACAGCGATCCAATTATGGGGATTTCCAACATGATCAAAACAACGATTGAGAAAGCATTAACAATGGATTGGATATCGGAGAAAACAGCAAAATTTGACACAAAAATACCCAATAACCCCAGTTTTCTATGGCTTACCCAAGATGCATAAAAACCTACAAGACCCACCATTTCGCCCAATTGTCGCAGGAACAAAAAGCATCTTCCAACCACTTGCTATATACCTTGATGCAGCACTTCAACCATTAGTACAAGCCAGAATTGCTAAACTTTTGGAATTTCCTTAACAGCTGTAACCCAAAAATCGGATTTACCATCGAAATCGGCAAGCCACATGTGAATTTTCTAGATGTCACGGTGGAAATCACAGGCTCCTCTGTGAAAACCAAGATATACAGAAAAACCTACGGACGTGAACAGTTGTCTTCACCACACAAGCCATCATGCGAAACATCTGAAAGACAACCTACCGTACAGCCAGTTACTAAGAGTAAAGAGAATTACGTCAGAGGCAGACACGCTGCATAAATACAGCACAATGAAGAAAAGATTCTTGGATAGAGGTTTTCCTCCGGAGGTTGTTGATAGTGCCATAGCACGCACGGAAACTCAAGGCAGAAATACACTATTGGAAGGAAACCCAAAAAGAAAAGACAAAGGACTAATCCACACACTAAGATACTCGTGTCAAAGCTTCCAGATCAAAAGAATAATACACTAAAATTGGGACCTTATCAAATCCGACAGTACACTATCTGAATTGTTCCCGGACCCACCTATGATGGCCTATAAAAGAGGCAGAAACTTGAGACCATTTGATAAAAGCAGAGAAACCCAAACAGACAACTCAGATGACCCTCAGCAAACAAAAAACAGGCACTTTCGCCTGTCTACATTGCCAACATTGTAACAACGTGATCAAAGGTGACAATATTAGACACCCACACAATGGCAAAACAATAATGCTAAGGACCTTTGCTACATGTGATACAAAGAACGTAATCTATGCAATCCGCTGCCCATGCGGTATGTACTACCTAGGCAAAACAAACAGAAAGGTTAAGGACAGGTGGATAGAGCACAAATCTTGTGTGAGGACGAAAAATTGCAAATCCCCCGTGTACAGACACTTCCGAGACGAAAAACACAATGTATCACAGATGAGATTTGTGGTACTCTAAGTCCTACGACCCCTAGGTAGAGGTGGGGACCTTCCAAAACTTCTGGCCCAAAGAGAACCTTTTTGGATAAACCAACTTGATTCCATGACTCCACTTGGAATCAATGAAGATTACCATTTAGGACCTTTTTTGTAAATTACCCCTGTAATTCTTTGAGCCCAAACATCTCATTCCATGATAGGAGCTCAAATATCAAAATTCAAGATTTGGCCTGACACTCCTTAAAACTTTATTCACTTTTAGCACCTGTTTGTCTAGACAAGGGATCACCTGTACCTGGTTTTTGTATAAAATATAAATGTACAGTTTACTCATGTCATGTAAACTCACAACAATTGTAATTTGGGACTAATATTGTGAAATTTGTGACAGTGTATATGCTACCTCATTTTCTAAACATAAATTATTCCCACATGTACTAGTCTGTATACCTAGGATATCTATACTGTTGGCATCTCGAGATTTGTGTACATATTCTGTTTTCAAATTGAAATGTAAATGACATTCTCTAGATTTATCTAAATTGTCTGCATTCTGATAATTCCCTTGCCAGACACATTTTTTTGCCATTTAGACGAACACCAGAAAGCACACCCAATAATCTATGGGACTAATAACATTGTTTTAATTGTTCGTTATGTGCCCAACTCTTTCTTTTATACATACCTTCTGATCGTGATTTACATCACCTAGTCTTTACAAATACTGTTCAACTTCATGACCATCCTTATCACTCAATTCTTTTATGGCTCAAATCCAACCCGGTCCCCTAAAACGTATTTACTTGGTTTGTTTACGTCTTGCCGCACGTGCGCGGGTGACGTCACGCTTTTCGTGACGTTGCACGCACTTGCGCGCAATGACCTCACAGCCTCTTTTCAGTGTATAAACAGGGACGCCGAGTGAATACATCACTCTGGTGCGGTTCCCGATCGTACTCTGACTACTCCTGGACGCAGATGGATACTGAACTTGTAAGTTCCTTTTGAGTTAGAGGCTGGACCCTCTCGTTTGCACTTATTATTCCGCTCAGCTAATTTAATAACAGCTTGGTTATACCATTATCCCATTTAGATATCCATCAAGGCTTCACCAAAGTCTTCTTTCCATGAGATGCACTACATAGTGTCTGCTTGACACCTGGATCAGCTCTGCTAATATTGGATCATTCCATGAGCCTAATATATGTTCCTGTGTAAGATGGTTGCCCATTTTTTCACATTCCGAATGCTACTATTTGACCCACCTCTCCTAGCCTGTTTCTCTCATCACTTCCTCCATATACTCACAGTTGCGTAAGATATACCACGTTCTCCAATTCTGTGTACCACAACTATGGATACATAAGGAACATTACCCCAAATTCGAAATTTAATAAGAAACTATACGCCCATACTAGACTTAGGTCATTTGCATATCAACCTTCATTGTTGGTTTTTGACGAAATCCTATAGCTTGTAGCCCTGTGGGAGATGGATTTAAAATGAGTACTGAAAAATGGGATGTTGCCCTATAGACTAGGCTGACTGCCTTGTAAACAATTTATTTGTTAAAATTGATCTAAAAGTTTGATATGATGTTTTTCAAAATTGTGTAAAACTGCTTTAAGTTCAAACTAATTGAAGTATATATGTATTTTCTTTTGTAGACTTTAATTTGTTGAAAAATGATGCCCCGGATGAAGAGTTTTTTTATGCTCGAAACGCGTTGGGCTCACCAAAAGACAAATAAAAAGCAAAAATTGTTTTTTTATAAAACAGAAAGTTTCAACTGAATCATTTATGGACATTTTCTACAGAATTGATTGAAAGTTATCAATATTGTATTTCGAAAAATTTACAAAAAATGTTCAAAAGGCCTATCTTGGCCGTCTAGAGAGTGTGCAGGGGACGTGGCTATCAACATTGGATTTCTTGTTTGTTTTTTGCAGTTAGAGGTGACCACCAGCATGGTCAAAGTAGATAAAATGTCTAGTGACATGTCTCTAAGGAGGCAGCAATGGAGCCGGCTGCATTAAAGGCAAATTATCCTGTGCTTGAGCTGAATGCAGGAGGTAAAGATGGCAGTCTGATTAGGCTTGCCTCACCCCGCGGGGAACTAGATTGCCTTCTGGGAGCCAATGTCCTGCGTGATGGAGGGGACATACTGGCCTCTTCCTCTGGGTCCTATACACCTTTCTGACAAGGAAAGACTTGGCTCTGGTTGGATAGTACCCCCTGGTAGCACAGCCACTCCAAGGGTAGGGTACGATACCTGTGCACGAGCTGTCAATGCCAACACTGCTAGTCTGGGTGTAAGCGATGTTTGTCACAATGGCAGTGGTAAAAATCCTATGGGAAAATCCACCCCCCGCCCCCATCAATGAGGGCATCGCAGCTGCTGATGTGGCTGCTGTCGACAAGATCCTTGGTGATGGAGCAGTCGTGGTTGTTGCTGCCGACGGTCTCGCTGGACAGCGTCAACAGCTTTGGTGTAGACTACTTGGGAGGAAGGCTTGGTCATCGTTACTCGCTACAGATTTTGATGTCGACTGGGTAGCTTTTGCCACCGAAGATGAAGAGTAGACACCAGATTTAGGCGTGGATTTGGCAGATGGAACCGCTTCCTTGCAGTGAAGGAAAAGGCTTAGGCTGTCCTTCCCTGCACACCCCCTGGGCACTGACCTTTGCTGAACACCAGTCCTTGTGCAAGGATCTTGGCTCGTCGTCAGAGGTTTCTTTATGCCTCCTCTTGCTGGTGGACCTCATGCGACCTAGACCTGCCCTGCCGTAACAAGGCATGGCTCCATCCAGACGCAGAGTCAGAGGCCCTGCCGGCGTCCTCCAGCCACCCAACAAGATGACGATCCCTCAGCGTCTTGTTGGAAATTGCCTGGCAGATTTTGCAGTCCTGGATGACGCGAGTAGGATGAAGGCAGTCGCGCTGATCTTCCATGTAGACATTTTTCAATCCGCAGCGGGCACAGGCCTTGAACAAGCTCTTGCTCGTGGATTCGGCCATGAGGTAGGCTCAAGTCCGCAGACGAAACTGAAGGAATGGTCCACGGATCTAGCACCTTCGCCGCCAACGACGGTCGTCGAGACAACGTCGAAAGGAACAAGTTACTTGCCTGTAACTGTTGTTCTCCAGCATGGGTCTGGCATGGATTCACATGCTCATGAATATTCCCCGTCAGGCCGGGAACCCTCGGTATAGAAAAAAATCAGTATCAGTTTTGTTTCTGATCTGTCTTTCTTAGTAGTAACCAATCACTGGTCTCTGGGTCATACTGCCCCCAGCCAATGACTGCCCTCTCCCTAAGCCCCACCTCTGGCAGCCATCCTCAGATTTGGTAGCACGTAAAGTGGCAGTATGACCAAGTGAAGAGCCGCAGAGGGGTAGGCGGGAGGGTTCGCTTGTGAATCCATGCCAGGCCCATGCTGGAGAACAGTTACAGTTAAGTAACTTGTTCCTTCTCCAGCATGGGGTCTGGCATGGATTCACATGCTCATGAATAAGAGAATACATAGCAGTACACACATGCACAACCACGGGAGTTGGTAACAGGCTCAACATTAAGCAATGCAACAACTCAACATTAAGCATCTCTTACCTCCTCACCAGGCACACTTTAGGCGAACAGGTTGCGCAGCACTGCTTGGCCGACCATGGACTCCTCCCTGGACCCCCGATCGACGCAGTAGAATCTTGTGAAGATGTGCGTCGACCTCCACGTCGCAGCCCTGCAGATGTCCAGCAGGGGCACACCAGAAAGGAACGCCGTGGTAGCAGCGATCGCTCTGGTCGAATGGGCTCTCGGATGGCCGGGCAGAGGTCGGTTTGCTAACCTGTGACAGTGCACGATGCAGCCGGAGAGCCATCTGGAAATGGAAGTCTTCGAGAGAGCCTTCCCTTGATTCACAGTCCCAAAGTTCACAAACAGCTGCAACGTCTTCTGAAAACTCTTTGTGCGGTCCACGTAGAACTTCAGCGCTCTAGCTACATCCAGCAAGTGCAAAGTCCTCTCGGCCAGCGACGAAGGCAAAGGGAAGAAAACTGGCAACACCAAGGGCTCGTTGAGGTGGAAGTCCGACGGCACCTTGGGCATAAAGGAGGGGTGCGTCCTCAGCACCACCCTCGTGTCATGAAAAGTCAAGTATGGAGGCTTGCAAAATAGGGCCTGGATCTCTCCCACTCGTCGTGCGGAGGTGATGGCCACGAGGAAAGCTGTCTTCCATGACAGGAACTTCAAAGGTGCCGAATGCATAGGCTCGAATGGGGCCCCCCATGAGCCTGGTCAGCACGACATTAAGCTCCAACGCCGGGGCAGGAGCCTTCACCGGCGGGAATGATCGGAATAGTCCCTTCATGAATTCTTTCACCAGGCGATGAGTAGTCCTGGTATATCGGGAGATTGCAGCCAGATGTATTTTGATGGAGGCGTGAGCCAGTCCAGCTTTGGCCAACGACAGTAGGTACGTCAGTACTTGAGGGGCCGTAATCCGCAGAGGGTTAATCTGAGCACGGCACCAGACAGAGAACCTCTTCCATTTATGTCCGTAGCACTTGAAAGTTGAGGACGCCCTGGCCTTTGCAAGAACCTCTCTGCAGTCGGCCGGGATGTTGTACCCTCCAAACTCTAGTGCTGCAGGAGCCAGGCCTGCAAGTTCAGCGACTCCAGGTTGTGGTGAAGAATGGCGCCTCCTTCTCTGGAGAGAAGGTCTGCGTCGGTCGGCAGCTTGACTAGTGTGGACGTTGACAAGTCCAGAAGGTCCGGGAACCAGATCTGTCTCGGCCATGCCGGTGCGACGAGGATCATCCTGCACCGGGACCTCTTGAGCTGGTTGATGAGCCGAAGCAGCAACGGCAGCGGAGGGAACGCATAAAGAAATAGGCCGTCCCAGGGGAACGAGAAAGCATCGCCCATGCTCCTCGGCTGGGGGAACCTGCTGGCGAACCTCCGGCACTTGGAATTCGTCGCCGTCGCGAAGAGATCGATTTGGGGTTCGCCCCATCGTCGGAAGAGTCGATCCACTTGATCCTGGCGTAGTTCCCACTCGTGGCACGATCGTGTTTTTTATTCCTGCCAGATGAAGAGGCACCAGAAACATCCGTTGGGCGACGGCCCAATGCCACAGATCCTGGTCTTCCTTGGATAGGGCCGGGGACCTGGTTCCGCCCTGCTTCCGGATGTAGAACATCGTGGTGGTGTTGTCGGTGAAGATCCTCACCACCTTGCCCTTGAGGGACGGAAGAAAGGACCTGAGGGCCCAGAACACTGCGCGGAGCTCCAAGATGTTGATGTGGAGTGACTTCTCCGGGAGCCAAAGGCCTCTCGCGTGAAGATCTCCGGAGTGCGCTCCCCAACCTTCCAGGGAGGCGTCCGTCGTCACCGTCACCTGGTGAGCTAGGGTCTGAAAGTCCGTGCCCGCCGACAGATGGGAGCGGGTACCCCACCACCGGATCACCCGACGGAACGTCTCGTTGAGGGATCCTGTCCTCGAAGCTCCCCGTCGCCTGGACCCAGCAGGCGTCGAGGAACTCTTGTAAGGGGCGCATCCGAAGCCTGCAAAGGCGCACCAAATAAATGCAGGAGGACATCATCCCGAGGAGGGACTCGATAGATCTTACCCTGGCCATGTCCGTGGCCAGCAGACGCTGCACCTTGCCCAGAATGGTCCTGGTCCTTTCCTCCGACGGCGAGGCCAGCCGCCCAACTGTGTCGAGCTTGGCTCCCAGAAACAGAGCGACTTGCGACGGAACCAGGTGGGATTTTGGAAAATTGATGGAGAATCCCAGGTCCGTGAGCAGCTGGACGGTCTTCGCAGTGTGCTCCACGGCGAGCTCCCTTGTCCTTGCCCGAATGAGCCAGTCGTCCAAGTAGGGGTAGACGTGGATCCCCTGTAGGCGCAGCCGTGCCGCCACCGGTGCGAGGCACTTGGTGAACACCCTGGGTGCCGACTTCAATCCGAACGGGAGGGCCTTGAACTGGTAGTGCTGCCCTTGGACCACGAACCTGAGGAACTTTCAGTGTCTTTTTAGAATGGGGATGTGGAAGTACGCATCGTCCAAGTCCAACGACGACAGGAAATCGCCCTCCTCCAGCTGTCCCAGCACGTGCTGGAGGGTGACCATACGGAACTTCTGTGCCTTGATGTACTTGTTCAGCCGTCGCAGGTCTAGGATGGGGCGCCATCCTCCCGTCTTTTTTTACGAGGAAGTACCTTGAGTAAACTCCGGAGCCCCGAAGCCTCTTTGGGACAAGCTCGATGGCACCCTTCTTGAGCATCGCCCTTACTTCCAACAGTAGTTGAGGGACGTTATTTTCCTTCCTGGCCACGGGTGGAATGCGAGGGCACTGCTTCTGAAACTCGAGGGCGTGCCCTTGGGCCAGGGCGTCCAGCACCCAACGGTCGGTGGAGATGGACTCCCACACGCTGACGAACCTAGCCAGCCGGCCTCCCACCGGGGCGTTTTGGCAGGGGCCCGACCCCACTGTCGGTTCAATCTTGTTTGGAGGCCGCCTTGCCTCCTTGACCTCCCTGTCGATGACGACGGGCACCACCTGACTTGCCGCGTCCCCTGTAGGCTTCCTGGGACGAAGATCTTGCCGCTTGGCGGTACGTGGAGGAGCCACTGCCGGATCCCTTGGAGGCACCTTGTCTGCCTCCGGAGCTCCGAAAGGACGGCCATCGTTGGAGCACTCCCAATGCCCGGGCAGTCTGTGTCTGTCTTGATGGCCTGAAGGGACTCATCAACCGCCTTCCCAAACAGGTTGTTCCCGTCGAAGGGCATGTCCAAAACCTTGGTTTGTACGTCCTGTCGGAAATCCGTGGCCTTGAGCCATCCTCGTCGTCTCAAGCAAACGCTGTTGCCCAACTGACGGAAACCGGTGTTGGCGATGTCCGTTGCCACCGTGATGGCGTGGTCCGAAGCAATCTCTCCCTCCTGTAGGATTTCAAGGGCCTCAGCCCTTTTGGTATCCGGAAGGAAGTCCAACAGAGGGGCGATTTTGAACCACAACTCACTGTCGTAGCGGGCTACGATAGCCAGGGCGTTGGCCGCCTTGATAGTCGTTGCTGCGGATGAGATGATCCGTCGTCCCATCGTGTCCAGCTTCCTGCCCTCGCCGTCCGGCGGGGAAGTTGATGTCGAGGACGATGCCCCCCCAGCTTTCTTCTTTGCCGCCGAGACGACCGAATCCGGGGTAGGTTGCGCCCGAAGGCACAAGGGGGCAGCGTCGGGGACCCGGTACTTCTTCTCGTACCGGTCCCTCTGTGCCGGCGCCGTGGCAGGGTTCTTGAGGAGGGCGAGCCCCTCATCCCAGATGTCATCAAGAAGTGGTACGGCGAGGACCGTCTTCCTTTTAGCCTCGCGCCGTTGGTAAAGGAACCGTTCCTTCTCTTCTGGGCAGAGCTGGAAGAGCTCGGATGCCCTGGAAATCATGGCAAGAAAGGATCCAATCTCGTCGGGCGGGGACGCCCGAGCAAGGGGCAACAGGGGACACGTCCCGTCGTCATCTGTACCTGTCGTAGCCGTGTCCGTGCCTGTATCATCCCCATGGGTAGTAGACCGGGGGGAAGGCAGAGCAGGCCGCAGAGGTGGGAGAGGTGGCGTAGGATGCGTCGTCGTCCTCTTATGCAGTGGACTTTCCGAAGGTCCTGGCTCCGGTTCCCCCGTCAGGTCTGGCTCAGGTACCTCCGTCGGGGGGAGGGGCAACCTTGTCCTTATCTCCGAGCATAAGGACTGAATGGCTGACAAAATGGCCGCCGAAGTGTCCTACGGCGCCAGAAACGACGGGCGCGAGGGCTCTTGAGGAGCCTCGTCGGCGACACAGTCGTCCTCGTCGGGATCCCTCCCGATGGGTTGGGCCTCTTCCACGACTTCGATGAGCTCTTCTTCAGAGGTTGTGTCCGTATCCACGATGGCCACCAGCCCCTCCCCCACCTTTTCCAACGAGGACTTTGTGCGGGTCTTCTCAATGGGCCTGAAAGACGACTCCCTCTGCGGTGGCAGGGAGACTCTGGGTCCTGAGGTCGCCTCCACAGGCTGAGCCAGGGCCGCGGCGACATCCTCAATCAAGGTCTTAGCAGGGTGAATTAAGGCCATCGTCACCTTCTGTACGCCTGGGGCCTTCACCTTGGGGGGAGGGTCTGAGCCTCGCTCCCCCTCTGCCAGAATCTTCGAGATCGACCAGGGCCTCTCCAGAAGCTTCGCCGGGTTCTCGGACTTCCTCTTACCCAAGCCAGCGCGTTGGCTAGTGGTTGATGGTGCCGGGAGGATGTGCCCTGCCTGGCAGCCAAGGAGCCCGACCGTTCGGCGCTCCCGGTGCCCAGCCTTTTGTTGGGCCCCCGTCGCCGGGGCGCCCTCACAGGACTTAGAAGACCGCTCAGACTTTTTTCTTCTTCTCGCCTGACGGGCTCTTCCCTTCCAGCTAGTTGGCGAGACGGAGGTGGCCATCCTTCATGGTCTGCTCTGACATGTTCCCACAAAACGCACAGTCCTTCTCCGTGTGCGGCTTGTCCTCATGGAGAGAGTAGAGGCATAACGAATATTCGTCCTCCTTGAAAACATTCGGAAGCTGGCATCCAGGGCAGGTCCTGAACAGCTTCCCGGGCGTCGAGCTTCCTTTCTCCTGGGCCATGTAGGCCTCAGAACTTCTGGAATCCTCCAAAAGCGTAACTCGACGAAATCTTCACCCTTGAGGAGCGTAGAAAACTCCGAAACGGATCCCCGTTGATCGGATGTAGAAACGGTGGAGGTTGAGGGTCTATTTAACCGAAAAATGCGAAAAATCTCCTGAAAAAGCACAAAAAGGCAGCAAAAGCTCGAGAGCTACAGCACGAGGGCTCCCAACACTTGAACGTGCGGTAAAAATCTGAGGATGACTCCCAGATGCGGGGCTTAGGGAGAGGGCAGTCATTGGCTGGGGGCAGTATGACCCAGAGACCAGTGATTGGTTACTACTAAGAAAGACAGATCAGAAACAAAACTGATACTGATTTTTTTCTATACCGAGGGTTCCCGGCCTGACGGGGAATATTCATGAGCATGTGAATCCATGCCAGACTGTGCTATGAATTTTCTAATATGAAACATGAGTGCATGTATCATATAAAATGTGCATCTCAGGAACAATCTGTTTGAATGGGTGAAACTATGCAGACCGATGTATGTAAAGTCACTCTTCTGTCGATCAAACATTGACTTAACCAGCACCTTCATTGACAATTGAAGACATGGTAATCGGTAACAGTTCTTTGCACATTTAAGGATTGCATGACAGAGTGATTTTCATTTGGGACAAATTCACAATTTAGATCACATAAATAACATACGATGATATATTGGAGAGAGATTCATTGGCCCAGAAGAGCAAAACTATAAACTAGACCCAGAGCTAGGTGGATAGTTTGTGGTGGATCCACATAAAACAAAAAAGTTACTTAAACATAGGTATGGTTCTCCTGCTTGGTCTTTCATAAATTCACATACTTTGATGATTCCTAATCAAGAGGTTCCTGAGGGGCGATATGGCGTTTGACGGATTGCAGCTCCCAGGGATTTTGCTGCTGCTTTGGATGTCTAACTTTTCTAGGCTGTCATCCGCCTTCTTACCAAACAAAGAAGAGTCGTTAAAGGGCATATTTAAAAGTCTGGCTTGTACATCTGAAGCAAACCCAGACTTCTCGCAAACACGCAAATCTGCGGGTTGTAGTACTTGCCGTCATGGCCCTACTGATACTGTCAGCAGACTCCATGCCAGTTTGAAGGGATTCGCACATTGCGTCTTTACCATCCTTAATGATGTTTAGAAACGCTTCCCTTTCTTCTCCCTCTGGGAGGCAGTCAACCGCTGATGAAGCACACTCCCAAAGTGTATGGCTGAACCTTGCGAGCCTACAAGTAGCGTTAATAGATTTCAACGCCATGATACATGCAGAAAAGACTTTTAGCCATAGAGTCGTATCTTTTGTCATCCCTGTCCTGTGGAACAGTAGGGTATGCCGATCTACTGCCTGATGCAGTTGCTGCTTGAACAACTAGACTCTCTGGAGTTGGCTCTTTAGACAAAAATTCAGGGTCGGTAGCAGATGCCCTATATTTGGCTGATAACTTCTTGTTAACCGCCGGGATAACCTCAGGAGTTTCCCAGTTAGCCAATATTTTTCTTTGTAATGCAGCGTGAAATGGAACCACAGCATCCTCCTGTGGGCCTTTAACTAAAATATCTGTAAGGTCATCCTGTTGGAATGCAGGTGAAGGTGTAGACCAACCCATGAATTCTATAATCCTTGCCATTAAAATTCTGTAAGGGGTCTCGGCATGTTCCCCTGGGTCTGGTTTGGCAAATTCTATTTCTGGGGAAGTATCTAACCCACTTGCCTCATGTAAGGATTCTCGAAGGTCCTTTAACCTATTTTCCTCAGAGGTAAATTCCTCTGGTTCAGGGGTTGTAGTTCTCTGCAACCCAAAGGGGCTTTCTTGATCCGAATCCTCCCCTTCTTCATAAATTGAAGACAAAGGTCTGAAATGATCAGACCTTGGAAATGGCTTAAATCCCATTTCCACAGCAGAAGGGGCCAAATTTGTCATAATTGGTTGAGAAAACGTTGACGCAGACATTAAAGGCTTCGAAAACACTGAAAAAGGCGTCGAGAAGATCGGAAGAGGCCTCGAAGAGCTCGAGAGGATTGGAATCCTACTCGAGGTTGTCGATGACATTCTCGAAGTCGTGTTAGAGGCCCTGGGTATGACCACTGGCTGTGAGGTAGTGAGGGCCGTGGGTTTGTTCTTTTACGGCATCGATTCGACCTATGCGTCGATGAGCCCTTCGATAATGGAGTCAATGACGCAGATTTATGCGAAGGGACTTTCGACGATGGCACAGTGCCTTTGCTCGAGGGTATGTGACGCTCTCGAGTAGTTTCTTTCGCCGGGTGCAACGACTCGCAGCGTTTAGATTTTTCGGGTCCTTCACCCAGGATATCACCCTCAGCTGTCTTCAAGGGGGTTAAGGCCGCTTTCTCGAAGACGCTAAAGCATCCTTTTACCGATTTCCTCCCACTCAGCCTGAGAGCTATGTTTTGTGGGGCAGGTGACTCTTTCCGGGGAAACAGAAGACGAGGAAGGGGATCTTCGACGTTTCTTACTCGAATGCTTGGATCTCGAAGAGTGGTGGGAACTGCTTCGAGACCTAGAACGATAATGTTTCCTGTGTCGGTGAGGAGACGAAAGTCTCGACTCTGCCAAGGAAACTTTCGAAGGAGTTTTAACTGTCTTACCTCTCTCAAACTTCCCCTTACGCTCCTTCAAGGCTTTCGCCGTCATGGACATGCAGTCCTCGCACTCCGAACATTGGTGCTCCGATCCCAGGCACCACAAACAGATCCTGTGAGGATCTGTCAACGACATTTTCTTTCCACAGTATCGTCATTTTTTGAAGCCGGACCGTGGAGTCGTCAGTTTGGATGAGGAAGCCATCGAGTAAGAGTTGGTATTCGAGGAATAATGAAGAATATATCTGACTAACGAACTGAGCAATGCGTTTGAGGCCCACGAAGCGCGGAAAAACAGAACTGAGCAACGGACGCTGCGCAAGTCTATTTATACGCATGATGACGTCGATGCCGATACGGAGGCTGTCGAGGGACATCGGCTCGAGGGACGTCGACGCGCAGCCCCCTCTACTGAAAAAAAAATTCTGAGGCCTGCAAGCTGGAGATGATCAAGATAAGGAATACGTCGGAGGACACAATCCCTTCGAAAATCACCTTTGCTGTAGGAAATATCTGCACCACAGCGGTCATCAACCTCTTCAAATTAACGAGCAAAAATAAACATTTGCCCCAAATGTAGTCCCCCAAAATGCACGACCACCACATCCACAGTACCAACAGAGGCCACATATTTGCAAAGAAGATCCATGCAGCTGAAACCCCACTCAAATGTGGCCCAGAAAGCCTGCACTCCTTCCAACTGAAAATCAGTATCTAAGCCTCTTTCCATGGCATACCTGTGCAGATCGTGCACAAAGCCATCACCAACTATAAACACTCGCCGTCTCTCCATGTCCGCCAACCTCAGTACATCTACCTTTCGGTAAATATGTCATCGCTCCTTCAGTTAAACCACACCCTCCAATCCTCATTGGATAATCCCCACAATTCCATTTGCTAAGGCTCCATGCTCATAAAGACATGATGTGGCACGTGCACTCTCAGCTACAGCTATGGTCACGCCCCAGTAAAGCAAACGATACTTCTTCCCTTTGCGCTCGATTTCTCCAACAGTCCCTTACTGGTGCCTATTAACTATAAAATTTTCAAAAACGCCTACACCATCCACATACTGAAACTCTGCATTGCACACTAGCATTTCTGTACACAACTCCATTTGTCCCCTTTAACACTCTGAGAACACGTTCCCTTTGCTTCCAAAGCCCCTCCCCACAAAGTCTACCTACACAATGCCCTATTTAACCATCCACAATCTGCCGGCGGCCCCAGCACACCTTTTGCCATGCACCCAACACTCCACCCTTGCACACACCCACAACAACACTATGAATGCATGCATATGACAATGTAGGCAGCTAATATAGTACACATACTTAACATACATAGCTGCACTTCAACCCAGCTCCCTCACTCCATAAAGCACCCATTGACGAAAACACGTCACAATTACCACGATTCACAAACATACCATAGCCTTCATCACCCCTACCCACTTCCATTCACAAAGTAGTGTTTCACTAGCAACCTAACCACAACATTGGCCCTACCTTAACAATTCTGCACACATCATAGTAAAGAACCCATATAAGATGCACTTCAACCATACCCTGCGCCATACTGCCAGTATGCACACATTGCACCAGGTGGGCACACTGCGTAACTTTTCATTGCACCATCCCCAATCACACATCCAAAGCTTTACCATATTCTACCATCCACCTCACCTGCAGAACCAAACACACCTGCCAGCTCATTTCTACTGCTCTTTGTCATCTGCAACGTACTGCACAACCATTCTTTGCAGGTCATCGCCATCTACCAGATGCAGTCAACATTGCATTTGTGGCGTAGGTTTCCCAAAGTCCAGCGCTCTTCAATCCATGGCCTACAGCCTACCACCTTCGGCCATACATCCATTAGGCTACACCTTCAACACAGGCACAAGTCCATAGTGACAGTATGCAAACCTAGCACCCAGTGCCCACACTGCACCACTTTTCACAGCACCATCTCCAAGTACACATCAAAAAGTTAACCATGTTGTAACAGTGTCCTCACCAGCAAAACCACACAAGCAGTCATGGCAGCTCCCTTGTCCTGCTCTATTGCGTCTGAAATGTGCTCCACACCCATTCTTTACAGGTCACAACCCTCTGCCTGCTGCAGATTCTAAAATGCCTTACTACCGTGTGCGTCCTAAAGTCCTAGCCTCTTCAGTGCATTGTCTATGCCCTTCAGCCATGCACACAACAGTCTACACCTTAAAGACTGGCACTGCTACGTAATACCATTATCCATTTCACCAACTTCGCTTTTCCACATACACAGCAGTTATATCCAATTTTATGACTGAAAATGTATGCGAATTGACATTGGAGATTTATTCAGTAACATTGCTGGGGATTACGTCTCTACATCACAACAAAATACCTTTCTTTTGCTCTGCAAAATTTTAGACATATGCTGATGCTTTTCCCTCTTGAAGAACTGTCTGATATATTTTAAAGACAGTGAAACACGTATCAAGGGTCTTAAGTAATTTGTGAACTAATCTAATCACAATAATACCTTGAAGAAACCACAGCAATAAACGAAAAACTGATAACAGAAATACAGAGTTCCTCTCTTTATTTTTGCAATACAACAAAGAGCAAAAGTACAGGTCGCAAATATTGGCTTCCATATTTTCTTTTTACTAAAGAAATATTACCATTTGTTATGTTTGCCTGATCAGTCTCAGACAAGGAAACCAACGTGCAGCACCTAATTTTACAATTTGTAATAAACGGCTCGCCAAGGAGTTGTGAAAAAGGCTGAAAAGGACTGCAGAGCCCTTCCTCCATCTTTCCACATACACAGCAGTGCCACCAGCACTACTACCCAACCTGATAACCGCCATGGAGGTCCATAGGTATACAGCAACGCTTACCATAATGTAGAAAGAAAACAAACACCCTCTCCTACACCCCTGTGCACTTTCATTCACATTCTATGGGCGTCCCCACTTCCATTCCCAAACTATAGTGCCACTGCCAAAGTAGCCCATTCAGTTCGCAACACTAGCCTACAGCAAACATTTTCACACACTGCGCTATGCAAGCACCAACCTGCACCAGATGTACACCCACACTTGCTTTACTGCACTAGATATGGTAAAGGCCTACGCTCTTCACTGCATGTCATACAGCCTTCGTCCATGCAGCCAATATTATAATCCTTCCACAAATCCAACGCAGCTTCCTTAACAAATGCATGCCACCATGTGCCCAAGTACCACATTCCATCCGCATAACACACGCACCCGGGCTCCCACCCAACCTATTTCATGTGCAATTTATTCCCCTTCTACACTGTACCTGCCACCACTCGCCACAGAAAGAGGTGGCCACAAACAGGTGACCTGCACAAGCATCCAGCAATCTCATACAGAACCTCTGCATTGCACCTATTCACTAAAACAGGTTGCTATAAGCAGAACGCCCAAACATACCACAGCCTCCACCAACCCTACCCAGACCCATTCACAAAGTATGATATCACTACCAACCTAACCACAACTGTTGCACAACATTGGCCCTTGTGCCACAAATCATCACGGCATAGTTACCAATCACAATTAAAGTACACTTCTACCATATGCTCTGCCATAGTAACAGTATGCAAACCCAGCACCCAGCTCCCACGATGCATCACTTTTCACATCACCATCTCAAACTACACATCAAATACTATTCCATTTTGTAACAGGGGCCTCATCACCAAAACCAAACATGCAGCCATGGCAGCTCACTTGCTCTGCTTTGTGTTTCAAATGTGCTGCACACACTTTGACAGGTCACCACCCTCTACGTACTATACATTGCAAAATGCATCAGTACCGTCTCTGTCCTAAAGTTCTAGCCTCTCGAGTGCATGGCTTACGGCATACAGCCTTTGGCCATGCAGCCAACAGTCTACGCCTTCAACAGTCTCACTTCTACATAATGGCACCATCCATTCACCAGCTTGTAACTACTGCGTTTCAAATGTGCTGCACGCCCTTTTTTTTTTACAGGTCACCACCCTCTACGCACTGCACATTGCAAAATGCATTAGTACCGTCTCCCACCAGTCTAGGCCTTCAACAGTCTCACTGCTACATAATTGCACCATCCACTTGACCATGTGACCAACTTCACCTTTCCACATACACAGCACTAGCACTACTACCCAACCTGTGCACCGCCATGTACCTATACAGCAGCAAATAGCACCACTTACCCTAATGTAGAAAGAAAACACTCATGCACCCCTGTGCACTTTTCACATACTATAGCCGTCCCCACTTCCCTTCCTAAACCATAGTACCACTGCCAAAGTACCCACATTCGGTTCGTAACAGTAGCCTACTGCAATCAATTTGCACACACCGCACTATGCAAACACCCTGCACCGGATGTACACCCACACTTGCGTTAGTGCGGTGGTTATGGTAAAAGCCTACGCTCTTCACTCCAAGCCTTACGTCTACGTCCTTACTCCATGCAGCCAATATTGCAATCCTTCCACTAACCAAACGCAAGTTCCTTAACCCATACATACCATGTGGGCAAATACTGCATTCCATCTGCATAGACCACACACCTGCGCTACGTCTCAACCTATGTAATTTACAAAATGTTGCCCTTCTAAAATGTACCTGCCACCACTATCCACAGAGATAGGTGTCCGCAAACTAGTGGTGGCACAATTTATGGGGCCGGTGCGGCACCTGCCTCCAACCACCACAAAAAGTACTCGCCTGTGTAGGTACCCGCCAGTTCACAGTACGCGCAAACACTACAGGCACTCGTCCGTCTTCTTCCACCTACACACATTTCACACTACCCACTTTTCACTCCTCCACCCGTTCCATACGGTCCATTTTCCACACCCTTCCGCCGCCGCACTGTCCTCCGATACACCATGGCGGTGTTTCCCAAAAACGTTCACGGCAACCACCGGCCGCATCCAACGTTCGTCGACATCACTGCGTACCGTAGGCCAGGGCCAATGACACTGCGGTCCGCGGAACGAACCGGGAAATGGGTCCGTGTAGCAGACCCATATAGCACTAATTTTTTGGGATGCACATTTCAGTACTTTCCAAAAAAAAAGTAGTGGCCGTATTTCCAAACACACAAAAGCATGCTTTGACCCAAGCCCCCGCTCCTGCCGCAAATTTGCAGAAAATCTGTCTGACCTGTAGCCGTGCGCAAAGTTTTTTCCCATTCACTCTATGGGAAAAAACAATTTTTGGGACCCCCCTATAACTTTGACCCCCACCCTACTAAACCTCGCCAAACTTGGAGGAACAATTCAAAGCCGCCCATATACTTTTTTTTGCAAAGATTGGTGCGGATTCGTCCATGGGGAGCAAAGGTATAAGCTGTCGAAAAAGTGCTCTATGAGTACCATGGGTCGTGTAAATATATATATATTTTTTTAACCAACGTAGGATTACTTGGGCAACTGCTTAGTTGGTAGTTGCGCGCGGTACAATTGTTACAGAGTTTGACAGTTATACCGTATTATCGGTACAACCGCGCACAGACAACTATATACAGTAATTGTGTTTTGTTAGCAAAACCACGTAAGATAGTCTTTTAGGAAGGAAAAATATTTATTAGTCAAACAGTAGCAGAGCTTAAGGTTGTAGAGGCGTTTTCGGCCAACTAAAGCTTTTAAAGTCCTATCCCCAACTATGCCAAAGTCTGTTTGGAGAGGGCTCAGTCTTGCAAAGCAGCACAACAGCAATAGTTCCAGTGGACACTTTCAGTCTCTAGTTAAGGATGCTGTAACATTGTTACAGGATTCGCAAAAGGGACACACACCTGCAGCTTGGGTCTGAGGCAAGAGTGGACACATCTGTGCACTCAAACTCTCTGGATTAACTTCTTGCTTAAAGGGAAGCAATACCTCTTCACCCAACAGTACCTTCGGTTATAAGAAATGTTCATGGGTGGATTCTCCTCTGTGCAGCAGCGATGACCCCGGTCCATGGATTGCTTGGTGTGGTGAGGCAGGGGTCGGTTGGTCTCTCTCTCTTTGGTGCCTTCTCCCGGTCAATCTTAGATTTCTGGAGTCCTGCACTTGGGTGAGGGAACTTGGATGAGTTGGATTGGGTCTCTCAATATACACCTGGACCTCAGCAAAGATTTGAAACAATTCGGCCTCAGAAAGACGTTGCACTACAAATGGATCGGAGGTCTCCTGGTATTCACAGCCTGCAGCTCTGGAAAGGCACATACCTCGGGAGATGGTTCAGATTGTAGTTCGTCTCAGGGCTGTTGGGTCCCACCAGCCAAAGGGAAGTGGGTGTCCTCTTTAGAGCTCCCCTGTCGCATAGGAGACAGGGCCAGGACAGAAGTGGTCGCTTCACAGTGTTGCAAAGGTTCTGCAGGCATCTCAGGTCGTCTTCTGTTTCGGTTACTTCAAGTTCCAGTGGTCGACTTGCCTTTCACCTCAGGAACCTCACCTTTTATTCAATTTAAGCACACACTGCTCTGCAATCTCTCAGCAGTTTACAGAAAGGGGCTTCCCGCCAAAGGCAAAACACACACAGACCGCCCCCTCCCAGAATGTTAGCAAACAATCACGCTAGACAGGTATCCGGTAATAATGTCCCTATATATATGGTCACCATACATAATGTTGCCAGGAAAAGTTTGTGGTGACATTATAAAGGTGACAAGAAAAACGGGGAGAACACAGTTATCCAGATGCTCTCACTGCTCTCTTCATGGAGCTGCAATAGTGATTCAAATTGTTTCTGTATTTGTTGTCCAAAAATGGGGGTAGTATTTACTAAAGCTCAAATGTATCTCAAAAGATGAATTTTAATAGTATAAAAGTAACGCAAAAAAATAGAGACAAACAGCATCCTCTATTTATTGCATTACTTTTGTACTATTAAAATTCATGTTTGAGGTACAATCCCTCCTGAAACATCTCTCTATCCTTAAGAACAGCAGTAAGTAAGGATAAAGAAAATCTCAAAGGAGACCCAAAGGGTTCCCAGCAATACTGCCCATAAGGAGCTGTGTGCTGCAAAAGTAAAATACAGATGCCTTAAGAGATGGAGGAAAGTAGACTCCATAGTAAAGGTAAAACACAGAACAGAGGTCCAAAAAGCAGAGCACACAAGAATGAATGCGTGGAAAAAGGCTCCACTAATTCAGGATATAAAGAAAAAGGTCCAGAAGTCCAGCAAAAAGTGCTGGGGGTCTCATCAGGGGCGAGGATGAAGCATACAATGATAAATCTCCCTAACAGCAAGAGACAGGGGTGTGGGTTTTTTTCATTACTTCAAACCCAATATATTATCTTGCGTAGGATTTTTCTCCAAGGACCCCCGATACTTACCTTGGTCAAATATTCAACGTTACTTCCCTTCTCTGCCCTAGCTCATCTGGTACTCTCCTTCCACAGGTTTCTATGGAAATAGAACAGATTTCTGGGGGACACCGACTCTTTGCAAGTGGTTGCTTGCCTGCCTCCAACGTCGAGGCAAGACTGATTAATTCATCAGCACTGCATTTCTTGCCAAAGGCCCCTTAAAGTGACTATGTAGGCTGCTTTTCTTTTGGTGATTTCAGATTAATGCCAACTCTCCTAGACAATGAGAAAATCTGTTTCAAAAAGATAAGCAAGTTAGATGTTGGACAACATGCCATGTACATTAATACTTTGGGGGGTTCCAACAATGAAGAGAAAGTGTTGGGGGAATTTCCCATAGCTCTCTGGTGAGGGGTGTGGGGAGACCCATCCAGAGTAGAAAAAAGGGTGTCCACCAAATTTACACGAAAACTCTCAATGGGTAGTGCAGCAGAGCAGTTAGACTTTACTTTTAGGAAGGAATGCACAATAAGTTAGCACACAATATACTGTTAAATATATATATACTTTTATTTAGTATTGCATTAGTGTTAGAAACACTGTCAAATACACACTTTATAATACACAGAGAAGGCAAGTATATAGAAAAAAACATAGTAAAGGGAAACATTGATTCAACTTCACAAAACAGTAAAGGAGCCTGACATAACAGGTATGCAACTAGGCCTCTATTCGTCCAAAAAAGGAGATTAGCAAGAAGGTTAGAATGATATAGGAAACTTGGCCAGCAGACATCAAGGAGGATTACCAATAGTAGTGGGTCCGAATAGGTCCCAGTATATCCCTAAAATGGATAGAAACAATGGAACTACAACTGGCTACTGTAATTCCTGTGGCATAGAGTGAGCACCAGTGATTAGACAAAAATCTTTAGACATTTTATATAGCACAACTTATTGCAATGTAGCCTCAAGGTGCTTGCCAAATGGAACATAGCATCATGGGAAATATTGACAAGCTTGGATGAAGATCCAGGTCTTCAAGCATCGTCAAAAGTGGAAGCGGTTGGTAAGGTGACGTGGAAGGGCGCGTCAGTGGGTCTAGAAGGTTTTTGTTTGCCGGCCTGAAGGGCTTCTTGGATCTGTGCAGCAATAATCAATGTTGATAGATATTCTAAAGTGTTCCATGCAGTGCTTCATGATTTGTGCAAGAGAACAAAGGATTTGAATTTGCATCGTTCTTCAACCTAGAGCCAGTGAAGTGATTTCAGTGTTGGTTGTATGTTCTTGAAATGTTTAAAGTTGGATATCAGTCTGGCCACAGAGTTTTGCAAGATTTGAAATTTCCTAATGTATATTTTTTGGCACCTTTTAGGATGGAACCGCAGTAATTCAGTTTTGGAATACAGAGAGCATGGGCTGCCAGACCTAAATTACTGTGGGATAGAACATGTTTTAGGTCACAGTAGTTTTAAGGTGATTTTTGCAGGTAAGAAAAAGTGGCACTGGCATGCGGCTCAAAGTGAAGTAAGGAGTGCAACTCTGAGGCTTCTTGCTTTGTGGGCCTTGAAGAGGTCAAGATTCCAGATGGTACAGTTTCCACATCAAGACCGGAGAGCAGAGTGAGCTGAAGGTGAGAGACTCAGTTTGGCATTTTTTCAAGTGCAGCATGTTGGCATTCGTCCAAGACTGGATCTGGTTTAGAGTAGAGGTCGTGTTTTAGGTCCAGGGTTCCCTCACCAGGAATCAATGCTACTTTCTAAAATTTCATTTGTTCTAGAAAATACAGGGGACTAGGGAAACCCCTCAGCTCTGGTACGTACCTTTTGCAAAAATCCCCTTGAAGGAGTTCAAATAGTTTAAAAAGTTCTGTCAGTAAACAATGGTGTCAAATCCCAAAAGTCTGCTACAAATTGAAAGGGAAAAGTCATGCAAGTTCATTTTTACAAAACAGGCGCAGCAGACAAAAACCATCAAAAGGGGGCTTAAGCGGGGACCCACCATGAAGCGATCTAGCCCAGGGCTTTAAAATAAGGCCACAAACAGCAGGTTGCAACTCCCGATAATGGAGATCAACTGTAGAAGTAAGACCACCAAGCCCCACTCCTCCAGGACCCATGGGACCCCTTCTAAAAACAGAACCAGTTACCAGATCATGACCCCCCCAGGACTCTGGGCAGGTGCTAGCAGGCACCACTTGCAAGGAATTCAGCTCAGGAACGGCAGATGGGGGTTTATTTCTGGCTTGCGCAAATTGGGGGCTCTGTGTAGAGGGACTTGGACACACAACTCAACAAAGACCCAGCTGAGGAAGAGCCCTGGCTGGGATTCCACCCGCAGGGAAGAAGCAAGGTGCAAGGGCAAAAGAGCCAGGGTCTAGCCATTATGGCCAAACCAGGATCTTCAGTAGTAGCATATTCCAGCAGTTTTCAGGAAAGAATCAAAAACCTTGCAGGAACACACAACGCTCACAAATCTACCATTCACCAAAGGGCTGGCCTAAGCTAGCTCACCAATCACACAAAGGTTTTGTCAGCCAGACAATTCGGCTGGTCCCAAAAACTATGACACAACCACTCCCATACTGGATGAAGATTGGGAAGTCCGGAGGACTTTAAACCAGTCTCTACAAATTTAAAGTGCAACATAGCGTCTCTTTGTGGAAGCCCATGTCAACAAGCCAGTTATTTTGGACGATCCTAGTGGTCGACAATGTGATGTCCCTAAACAAAATGGCAGAGAGCAGTGCTTAAAAACACAGTGTTACTATATAGATTAATTGGGCTACTAATGTGATAAATGTGGCTACGAGCCTAGGGTAACAAACTACATCACGACAGCCAATACCCTAGTGCACACAAAACTTTCAGAATGATAGAATCTTTAAAGCAGCCTTTTAGCCATATGGGCTACTAATAGCAGTACACAAAAAAAGGGTTGCAGTGGGTCCTTCAGTAGAAGTGTCTTTGCCACAAAAGGAAGTTGAAAAACCATAGCAGCCAGCAAAACGTTTACGAGAATCAGAAAGTTCGGACTGAATTTCAATCAACAGAACACAATTGGACTCCTACTCCTAGACAAATAGACAGTAATACCTCAGTTATACAATGTAAAAACGCATTTTCATACAATGGATTGTATTGCTAAAGCTAAAAAAAAAAACTTTCAAAACCGAACACAAGGAACAGGTTACTTACCTGTAACTGTTGTTCTCCAGCATGGGTCTGGCATGGATTCACATGCTCATGAATATTCCCCGTCGTCAGGATGGGAATCCTCGGTAAAGAAAAAATCAGTATCAGTTTCGTTTCTGATCTGTCTTTCGTATTAGTAACCAATCACTGACCTCTGCGTCATACTGACCACAGCCAATGACTGCCCTCTACCTAAGCCCCGCCTCTGGCAGCCATCTTCAGATTTGGTAGCATGTGAAGTGGCAGTATGACCAAGTGAAGAGCCGCAGAGGGGTAGGCGGGAGGGTTCGCATGTGAATCCATGCCAGACCCATGCTGGAGAACAACAGTTACAGCTAAGTAACTTGTTCCTTCTCCAGCATGGGGTCTGGCATGGATTCACATGCTCATGAATAAAGAATACATAGCAGTACACACATGCACAACCACGGGAGGTGGCAAAGGCTCAACATTAAGCAGTACATCAAACTCAACATTAAGCAATTCTTACCTCCTCACCAGGCTCTCCTTAGGCGAACAGGTTGCGCAGCACTGCTTGGCCGACCCTGGACTCCTCCCTGGAATCCCGATCAACGCAGTAGAATTTCGTGAAGGTGTGCGTCGACCTCCACGTAGCAGCCCTGCAGATGTCCAGCAAGGGCACACCAGATAGGAACGCCGTGGTAGCTGCGATCGCTCTGGTGGAATGGGCTCTCGGACGGCCAGGCAGCGGTCGGTTTGCCAACCGATGAAAGTACATGATACAGCCGGAGAGCCATCTGGAAATGGAAGTCTTTGAGAGAGCCTTCCCCTGATTGACAGGTCCAAAGTTCACAAAGAGTTGTGACGTCTTCCGAAAGCACTTCCTGCGGTCCACGTAGAACTTCAGCGCTCTAGCCACATCCAGCGAGTGCAAAGTCCTTTCAGCCGGCGACCAAGGCGACGGGAAGAAAACAGGCAACACCAAGGGTTCGTTGAGGTGGAATTCCGACGGCACCTTGGGCATGAAGGAGGGGTGCGTCCTGAGCACTACCCTCGTGTCGTGAAAAGTCAAGTACGGGGCCTTGCAGGAAAGGGCCTGGATCGCTCCCACCCGTCGTGCGGAGGTGATGGCCACAAGAAACGCTGTTTTCCACGACAAGAACTTCAACGGAGCCGAGTGCAGAGGCTCGAACGGAGGTCCAATTAGCTTGGTCAGCACCACGTTGAGCTCCCACACCGGGGCCGGAGCCTTCACCGGCGGGAACGATCTGAACAGTCCCTTCATGAACTCTTTCACCAGACGAGACCACAAAGACGTCCGCCCCGTGGTTCTGGTGTATCGGGAGATCGCAGCAAGATGAATCTTGATGGACGCGTGCGCCAGTCCAGCTTTGGCCAGCGTCAGTAGGTACGGCAGTACTTGGGGAGCCGTAATCCGTAGAGGGTTAATCTTCTGTGCGTGGCACCAGACAGAGAACCTCTTCCATTTGTGTCCGTAGCATTTAAGAGTTGAGGACGCCCTGGCCTTTGCAAGAACCTCTCTGCAGTCGGCCGGTATGTCGTATCCTCCAAACTCTAACGCTGCAGGAGCCAGGCCTGCAAGCTCAGCGACTTCGGGTCGTGATGGAGGATGGCGCCTCCTTCCCTGGAGAGAAGATCCGCATCCACTGGCAGCTTGATTGACGGGGACGCTGACAAGTCCAGAAGGTCCGGGAACCATATCTGCCTCGGCCACGCAGGTGCGACGAGTATCATCCTGCACCGTGACCTCTTGAGCTGGTTGATGAGCCGGATCAGCAATGGCAATGGAGGGAACGCGTATAGAAACGGGCCCTCCCAGGGGAACGAGAAAGCATCGCCCATGCTCCTCGGCTGGGGAAACCTGCTGGCAAATCTTTGGCACTTGGAGTTCGTCGCCGTCGCGAACAGATCGATCTGGGGTGTGCCCCACCGTCAGAAGAGGCGGTCCACTAGATCCTGTCGGTAGTTCCCACTCGTGGCACGAGCGCAGCTCCCTGCTGAGTGAGTCGACGATGGTGTTTTTTATCCCAGCCAGATGAAACGGCACCAGAAACATCCCTTGGGCGACGGCCCAAGGCCACAAATCCTGCGCCTCCCTGGACAGGGCTGGGGACCAGTTTCCTGATGTAGAACATGGTGGTGGTGTTGTCGGTGAAGATCCTCACCACCTTGCCCTTTAGGGATGGAAGAAAGGACCTGAGGGCCCAAAACACTGCACGGAGCTCCAGAACGTTGATATGGATGGACTTCTCCGTCAGGAGCCAAAGGACTCTCGCGTGCAGATTTTCGGTGTGCGCTCCCCACCCTTCCAGGGAGGCATCCGTGGTCACGGTCTCCTGGTGGCCGGGGGTCTGGAAGTCCATGCCCGCCGCCAGATGCGCGCGGGTGCCCCACCACCGGATCGCTCGTCGGAAACGCTCGTAGAGTGTGATCCTCTCCTCGAAGCTGCCCGTCGTCTGGATCCAGCGCGCGTCCAGGAACTCCTGCAACGGGCGCATCCGGAGCCTGCACAGGCGGATGAGGTAAATGCAAGAAGACATCATTCCAAGGAGGGACTTGATGGACCTCATTCTGGCCGCGTCCGCAACCAGCATCCGCTGCACCTTGCCCAAGATGGCCCTCGTCCTTTCCTCCGACGGAGAGGCCAGAAGCGACACTGTGTCGAGCTTCGCTCCCAGAAACAGTGCGTCTTGCGCGGGCACCAGGTGGGACTTGGCGTAGTTTATGGAGAATCCCAGGTCCGTGAGAAGTTGGACGGTCCTTGCCGTGTGCTCCACGGCGAGCTCCTTCGTCTTCGCTCGGATGAGCCAGTCATCCAGGTAGGGGTAGACGTGGATCCCCTCTCGGCGCAGCTGCGCTGCCACTGGTGCGAGGCACTTGGTGACCACCTTGGGTGCCGACCGCAGTCCGAAGGGAAGGGCTCCGACTGGTAGTGACGCCCTTGGACCACGAACCTGAGAAACTTTCAGTGTCCCTTTAGGATGGGAATATGGAAGTAGGCATCCTCCAAATCCAACGATGACAGGAAATCGCCCTCCTCCAGCTGACCCAGGACGTGTTGGAGGGTGACCATCCGGAACTTCTGTGCCTTGATGAATTTGTTCAGTCGTCGTAGGTCCAGGATGGGACGCCATCCTCCCGTCTTCTTCACGAGGAAGTATCTTGAGTAAACTCCGGAGCCCCGAAGCCTGTTTGGGACGAGCTCGATGGCGCCCTTCTTGAGCATCGCCTTTACCTCCAAGAGAAGTTGAGGGACGTGATGTTCTTTCCTGGCCACAGGGGGGACGCGCGGGCACCTCTTTAGAAACTTGAGCGCGTGACCCTGATCTAGGGCGTCCAGCAGCCAACGGTCGGTGGAGATGGACTCCCACACGCTGACAAAGCTCGCCAGCCGGCCTCCCACCGGGGTGCTTCGGTGGGGGCCCGGCCCCACGGCCGGTTCAGTCCTGCTTCGACGAGGCTTTGCCGCCTTGTCCTCCTTGGCGACGACGGCGGGGTCCGCCTGACTTGCCTCGTCCCCTGTAAGCTTCCTGCGACGACGAACGGGCCGCCTGACGGTAGGTGGAAAATCTGCCGCCGGAACCATTGGAGGCACCCCGTTTGCCTCCGCCGCTCCGAAAGGGCGGCCGCCGTTGCTGGAGAACCCCAAGAGCCCGGGCCATCTCCGTGTCTGCCTTGATGGCTTGAAGGGAATCGTCCACCGTTTTCCCAAACAGGTTGTTTCCGTCGAACGGCATGTCCAAGACTCTGGTCTGCACGTCCTGACGGAAGTCCGTAGCCTTGAGCCATCCACGCCGCCTAAGGCACACGCCGTTGCCCAACTGGCGAAATCCAGTGTCAGCGATGTCCGTCGCAATCGTGATGGCGTGGTCCGACGCCACCTCTCCTTCCTGCAAGATCTCTAGGGCTTCAGCCCTCTTGTCGTCCGGTAGGAAGTCCAGCAGGGGGGCCAGTTTGAACCACAGCTCCCTGTCGTAGCGGGCTACGATAGCCAAGGCGTTGGCCGCCTTAATCGTCGTCGCTGCAGACGAGATGACTCTGCGTCCCATCGCATCTAACTTCTTTCCCTCGCCGTCCGGCGGGGAGGTAGACGTAGAGGCCGCGCCCCCCCCCCCGCTTTCTTCCTGGCCACCGCGGAGACGACCGGGGTCGGCTGTGCCCGAAGGCACAAGGGGGCCGCGTCCGGGACCCGGTGGTACTTCTCGTACCGATCCCTTCTAGCCGGCGTCGTGGATGGGTTCTTGAGGAGGGCGAGGCCCTCATCCCAAATATCGTCCAGTAGAGGTACAGAGAGGACCGTCTTCCTCTTGGCCTCGCGCCGTTGATAAAGGAAACCTTCCTTCTTCTCTTCCGGGCAGAGCTGGAAAAGCTCGGATGCCCTGGCGATCATGTAGTGAAACAATCCAATCTCGTCGGGCGGGGAAGCCCGGGTGGGAGGTGACGGCAGATCCTCGTAAACCTCGTCGTCCGTACCCGTCGCGGCCGTGTCAGTCCCAGTATCATCCCCACGAGTCGTGGACGGGGAGGAGGGCTGAACAGGGCGCGATGGCTGAAAAGGAGGTGGAGGATGAATCCTTCTCTTAGGGGGAGGGCTCCCAGAAGGGCCTGGCTCCGGGTCCGTCGGGAGCGGTTCCTCCGCTGGTGGTAACGGCAGTCTCGTCCTTATCTCCGAGCATAAGGACTGTATTGCCAACAAAATGGCCGCCGAGTTGTCTTGCAGCACTGGTTGCGGGGAGTCCGACGGGCGGTGAGGGGCCCCGTCGGCACCCTCGACGTTATCGTCGTCTCCTACGTCGGGGTCCCTACCGACGGGCTGGTCTTCTTCCACGCCAACGCCGTGGCTTAAGACTTCGATCAGCTCTTCCTCAGAGGTCGAGGCCGAATCCACGACGACCACCTGCCCCCCCTTTTTCTTCTCCGTCGGAGGTTTCACGGGGGTCCTGTCGATGGGCATAAAAGAAGACTCCCTCCGCGGTGGCAGGGAGACTGAGCCCCGAGGTCGCCACCACTGGTGTAGCCTCCACAGGCTGAGCCAGGGCCGTCGCGACTGTCTCGATAGAGGCCTTGGCAGGATGGATTAAGGCTTTCACCACCCTAGGTGCGCTCACCGCCTTCTCCTTGGGGGGAGGGTCACTGCCTCGCTCCCCCTCCGATGGGGCCTTCGAGCTCGACCGGGGTCTCTCCAGGCCTTCCTCTTACCCGAACCAGAGCGTTGGCTCGTGGTTGATGGTGCCGGGGAGGGTGCGCCCTGCCTGCCGCCCGTAGAGCCCGACCGTTCGGCGCTCCCGGTGCCAGCGGACTTGCGGTGCTTGGCCTTGTGTTGGACCCCTGTCGCCGGGGCGTCCTCAAAGGTCTTAGAAGACCGCTCGGACTTCTTCTTCCCTGACGGGCTCTTCCCTTCCAACCAGTTGGCGAGACGTTGATGGCGGTCCTTCATGGTCCGCTCCGACATATTGCCGCAAAACGCACAGTCCTTCTCCACGTGCGTCTTGTCCTCATGTAGGCAGTAAAGACAAAGGGAGTGTTCGTCCTCCTTAAAGACATTCTGAAGCTGGCATCCAGGGCAGACCCTGAACAGCTTTCCGGGCGTCGAGCTTCCCTTCTCCTGGGCCATGTCCGAGATGGGCCTGAGAAACTTCTGGAGTCCTCCAAAAGCGTGGCTCGACGAAATCTTCACCCTTGAGGGGCGTAGACGAATCCGACACGTGTCCCCGTTGATCGGATGAAGAAACGGTGGAGCTTGAGGCTCTTTTCACCGAAAAATAGACGTTTTTTGAGAAAAAACGTGAAAAAATAGCACTAATGCTCGAGAGCAATAGCACGAGGATCCCAACACTTGAACGTGCGGTAAAAATCTGAAGATGGCTGCCAGAGGCGGGGCTTAGGTAGAGGGCAGTCATTGGCTGTGGTCAGTATGACGCAGAGGTCAGTGATTGGTTACTAATACGAAAGACAGATCAGAAACGAAACTGATACTGATTTTTTCTTTACCGAGGATTCCCAGCCTGACGACGGGGAATATTCATGAGCATGTGAATTCATGCCAGACCCCATGCTGGAGAATGGTATGTACTAAAAATCTAGTCTTTAAGCCAGAAACTCTGTTAGCCCAAGGGGGGGCACAGGAAAATATTGGAAATTCACTAAAAGAAAGTTAGAGGTTAAGTTCAAAAGTTCCAACATCAGTAGGCGCAGCCATGTTTAGGAGTAAAAATCACTTAGCACCAGTTCTATCAAAAGGTGCCGATAAGATAGATTCCATGTGTTAATATCCCCGCAAAAATCTCGCCATACAAAAATATCACCATATTTTTGCGGCAATATTGAGGTATGGACCCTAAGGGGGACACCCCCGCACCCGCAAATGACCCCCCCCCCCCCAAAATATCACCTATGGTGTTCCAGACGACCATATATATGGCATATTTTTGGTGGGGATAATATCTAGGGATACCAAAGATAGTCCACAAAGCCAGGAGATGGTAAAGGTGACTCTTGAAGAGCCACAGCACCAGGTTCGAGATACACCAGCCCCAGGAAGAAGAGAAACAAAGCAGGATTAGGATCTTGCTGGTTTTCAAGCCTGTCGCAAAGACAATGTGTTGTGAGAGACTGTCTTTTTGTGAATATTTGTATTGTTACAATTCCACATATCCTCAACACCTAGCATCCAAAAATTGGAACGCACTCCCCACCGCACTTAGGAACGAAAACTCATACCATATCTTCCGCAGACTTCTCAAAACCACATTGTTTAACTCCACCCCACCTTACCTATCCTACTGTATTTTCACAAATGTATGTATATAAGGACAAGTGTATGTATATATGCTAACATATTCTGCATTGTTTTTCTATAAATATACCATGTATGCCTGTAACAAGTTAAGATTGCCTCAGCGCCAGGATGCCCCTGGGCAGATGTGCGCTATACAAATCCAAATAAATAAAATAAATAAAATTACACTGAAATGCAGTTCGAGGAGGGACGAGGTCTGCAGATCTGCAGTTGTCGGCAGACCCCTTTGTGTGTCAGTGGAGTTGTCGGAGGAATGATCTTGGACAGTGGTCGAAGTGGGTGGGAGCGATTGGGAGCAGTGCTCCACTACTTTAAAAAACAAGTTTTACAGTTCGTTTACTTTTATTTTAATAAGAAACCGTTCCAGAATGGTTTACTTTAAAAAGAAATGTAGGAAGAAATTTAAACTTGCACTTCAGTGCACTGCACTGAACATTCCATTAAAAATCAGGTGTTTGGCGGTTTGGATTGCGCATGGGAGGGAGCGTGGCGATGGGGTTTGTGGCCAGCAGGGAACATGGTTCCACTACTTCTTTTCGTGCACTTTTACCACTAATCTTGGAGTTACACCTTTACATCTCAAAACCTCTACATGCAAGCAGAGATCTGCAGTTGTTGTCAGTTCTCGGCATCGAGGTAGACGTTTCTGAAGTAGCTGGAAGGATGGCCCAATGCAGTCTTTGACAGGCAAGGATTCATACCTAGTGCGTAGCAACTCTCCGCCCACAATTAGCACCAAGATGGCTATACAACCTGATGTCACTCGAGCCGGTGATGCAGAATGAGCCCATGCTTGCTCTTGAGGGTCTACGCACCTCGAGGGAGGAGATTGCTGCACCAGAAGAACAAGTTACTTTCTTACCTGGTAACGTTCTTTTGATGGGATGGTCCGACGACGTATTCCATATCTATGACATGTAATCACCACAGCTGTGCTGCTTCGGAAACTTTTTTCGGCGTCTGCGTCGATGCGCCGTCGTCGAGGACCTCCTCCGACGTCATCCGATGTGATAAGTAGGACGCACGACACCCGTAGCCTCAGTTGTAGTTTTTTCCCCCAGAACGTGTGACATTAGTCAACTGCCAGTCAGACACAAAGCCTTGCGGAACGTAAGCTGCAATCGCAAAAGAAATTCTGCAGCGGGGAAGGCAGGGAGGGAGCGATATGGAATACATCGTCGGACCATCCCATCGAAAGAACGTTACCAGGTAAGAAAGTAACTTGTTCTTCGAGGGGATTGGGTCCTCCGACGTATTCCATATCTATGACAGACTCCCAAAGCAGTACCAGAGCAAGGAGGAGGGAAAGAATTTAGAATCAAAATTTAGAATTGCCAATCAAATAGCAGAGCAAAGGACCGCCTTGCCAAAGGCCAGATCATGTCCTCGGATGGAATCGAGGGAATAGAGACGTTCAAATGTATGTACTGAAGCCCAGGTGGCTGCATCACAGATGTTGCGAATAGGAACACCCCTCTGCAGGGCAGTAGAAGCAGCCATACCCCTGGTAGAATGGGCTCGCAAGCCAGCTGGTGGGTCCTTACCCGCCAAGCGGTAACACTCCGAGATGGCCAAAATAATCCAGCGAGACAGTCTGTTTCGTCACAGCTTGCCCCAAATGCTTTCCAGCGTAACCAATAAAGAGTTGATCGTCCACTCTGACCCGGGACATGCGTGAAACATAAAAGCTTAAAGCTCTCCTAGGATCAAGCCTATGGAGCCTCTCCTCTTCCTTACCAGGATGCGGAGGTGGATAGAATGCCGGAAGACTAATCTTCTGGGCCAAATGAAATTCCGTCACTACCTTCGGGAGAAAAGAAGGACGAACTCTAAGGACAACCCTGTTCTTGTGAAATACAGTGAAGAAGGCTTAACTGAAAGTGCCTGTAACTCACTCACTCTGCGAGCGGAAGTAACCGCAACTAAAAACACAGTTTTCAGAGTTAACAGCCTCAAATGGCAAGAATGTAAAGGCTCAAACGGAGCACCCATAAGAAACTTAAGAACAAGGTTTAAATCCCAACCGGGCACCAGGAAAGGTGACGGAGGGAACACATTAGTGAGCCCTTTCAGAAACTGTGAAATTAAAGGGATTTTAAAATGGGAACACTCTTCAGACGAGCGCTTAAAGATGGACAGCGCCGCCAGGTAACCTTTAATGGTACCCACTTGCAAGCCCTTGTGGGCCAAAGAAAGTAAAAAGGACAGAACCATGGGGATGTCACATGCAAAAGGATCCACATTCTGAACTCTGCACCAGTCGCAGAACTTACGCCAACGGTACAGAGACTTTGTTGCTGGCCTTCGGGCCGAAAGCAACACCTCCATCACATCTTCAGGGAGGTCCAAATCCTTATACCTCAACCTTTCAGAAGCCAAGCGTGAAGGTTGAGGGATCTGACCTCTGGATGGAGAACCTGACCCCCCCTCCTGTGAGAGCAGATCATCTCGGTAGGGAAGACGACGTGGAGGGCAGATGGACAAGTCGAGAAGGTCCGGGTACCACGTCCTCCGAACCCACGCCGGAGCAATGAGGATCATCCGGGAACCGAACTTCCGTAACCTCCGCAGCACTTGCGGTATGACGGGGACTGGAGGAAACGCGTACAGCAGCGGGAATGACCACTCCACCACAAACGCGTCTCCCAAGGCTCCTTTTGGAGGAAATTCCCGCGAGCAAAACCTTTCGCACTTCCGGTTGACACTGGAGGCGAAGAGATCCACTTGAGGGGTCCCCCAAAGGGCAAAGATCTCCAGGAGAATCTCCTGAGCCAACTCCCACTCGTGAGAGATCGTGCTCTGCCTGCTCAGAGCGTCCGCCATCACATTTTCGTCTCCGGCCAGATGAACTGCCGAGATCGAAACTTCCTGCTGGATGGCCCAGAACTCGAGCTGCATCGCCTCCCTGCACAGAGGAAGTGACCCTGCCCCCCCCTTTTTGTTGAGGTAGTGCATGGCCACTGTGTTGTCCGTCAGGATCAGGACACTCTTTCCTCGCACAGTCGGCAGAAAAGCCTTCAGGGCTAGCCTGACGGCCCTTAGCTCCAACAGATTGATATGGAGTCTGGACTCCGACGGAGAGCAACGACCGCTGACTGTCAGCCCGTTGGCATGAGCTCCCCATCCCGTGAGGGATGCATCCGTCACGATTGTCACCTCCGGCCAGGGAAGCCAAAATGGAGCCCCCTTCATCAAGTTGCCTTCAACGGCCCACCACAGAAGGTCCCGGGCGACCGAGGGCGGCACCTGAACCGGGTCCGACATCCTGCCGGAGGACTGCGACCATTGCATCTTGAGTGCCCACTGCAAAGATCTCATCCGCAGGCGAGCCTCTGGCACCAGAAGAATGCAGGATGCCATGAGGCCGAGCAACCTCAAGAACTTGAACGCTGGGAGCGTCTGGGCCTGCTGAAACTTGTGCACCATCTGCTGAATGTGAAGAGCCCTCACCTGGGGAGGAAAACACTGCCCCAGGGAAGTGTCGAGCACTGCTCCGATGTACTGGAGCCGCTGTGTTGGTGTCAAATGGGACTTCTTTAAATTGAGGGAGGAGCCCAGCCTGTGAAGGGAGTGGCAGGTGACAGACAGATGATCCAGGACCTGCTCGGGAGAGCTCCCCCTGATCAACCAATCGTCCAGGTAGGGGTAGACGTGAATCCCCCCCCTTGCCTGAGATGCGCTGCCACCACCACCATGAGCTTGGTGAAAACCCTCGGGCGGAGGTCAATCCGAACGGCAGGACCCGAAACTGAAAGTGCGAGTCGGCAACCGCGAACCTCAGGTACTTCTTGTGCTTGGGATGGATCGGCACATGGAAGTAAGCATCCTTGAGGTCGAGAGACACCAACCAGTCCTGAAGCTGAAGGGCCTGGAGGACTTGAGAGAGAGTAACCATCTTGAACTTGTCCTTCCTTAGGAGTTTGTTCAAACCGCACAAGTCCATGATGGGTCTCAATCCCCCGTCTTTCTTCGAAATCAAAAAATAAGGGGAATACCATCCCTTGTTCCTCTCCGCTACAGGCACCAGTTCTATGGCGCCTTTCTCCAGCAGGGCTTGAATTTCCTGCGCAAGGAGCGGATCCGGACTCTGCAAAGAGAGGTTCCCTGGTGGATTGTCGCGAGGCCTGTGCCGAAAGGGAAAACAGTAGCCGTGGGTTATGATCTCCAGAACCCACACATCTGAAGTAATGGCACGCCACTCTACAAGATGCTGCGCCAGCCTTCCCCCAACCGGCGAACCATGAGGCATGGCCTCATGACTGAGTGGTAGCGGCGTTACCTGAGGGCAAAGAGGCAACTGCCCGAGCGGCCTTAGCACCAGGGGTACCCTGTCGTCCACCTCTGGTACCCCTGCGTTGGCCTCTTTGACTGCCAGCTCCTCTCGCTTTACTGAAGGACGAGTAATAGTGAAAGGAACCACCCCTCCATTGCTGTCCCCTAGGACGAAAAGGCGGAGGTTGGCGAACTGCAGCGCCCAACGACTTCGCTGCAGCTTTTGAGGTCTGCAACCTCTCAAGGCTCTCGTCAGACTTGCTGCCAAAAAGGTGTTCACCGTCAAAGGGCATGTTGAGGAGCCGGGACTGCACATCAGGAGCAAACCCCGACTTCCGCAACCACGCAAACCTGCGTATCACGGTGCTCGCCGCCATGGACCTGCTGACGCATTCAGCCAAGTCCAAACCCGACTGAACGGACTCACACATGGCATCCTTACCATCCTGGAGCATAGCAAGGAAACCATCCCGTTCGTCCCCTTCGGGAATATGTTCAGCCGCTAACACAGTTCCACAGAGTGTGTGTGAAACGAGACAAGGCACAAATGGAGTTGGCCGCCTGAAGCGCCATACCACCAGAAGAAAACACTTTCTTCGCCCAGCCATCAAAACGTTTGTCGTCCCTATCAGGAGGGATGGTAGGGTACGACGCCTGCTTTGCCGGGGCCGTGGCCGCCTGCACCACCAAACTCTCCGGAGTGGGGTGCCTGGTCAAGTAGCAGGGGTCGCTACTGGCTGGACGGTATTTACGTGACAAGGACCTGCCCATCGCCGGGAGACTCTCCTGAGCAGTCCAAGCCGCCGCCACCCTTCTCTGTAAAGCCATATGGAACGGCAGTACCGGGTCAGTTGGGGGACCAAACATCAAGGATGTCCGTGAGATCATCCTACACAAACTCCCCTGGGGGAGCATACCATCCCAAGTACTCAGAAACCCTAGCCATAAGGTGTCGGTACGAGGAATCGGCATGAGAGCCAGGCTCAGGCCTACAAAACTCCACCTCCGTAGAGGTGTCCAGTCCACTGGCATCATGCAGTGACTGCCTCAAATCTTCAAACTGACTATGGCCCGAGACAATTTCATCTGGAACCTGACTAGGAACCAGGCCATCAGAATCCTCATCCGCCTCTGAAATATATTCCAGGTGGCGAAAAGAAGGCACCCGATAGTGCTTGCTCTTAACCATAGCCTTCCTAGGGGGTTCCCCCGTGCCACGGGGTACCTCCGACACGAAAGGCGTTGAGCGAATCGGCGCCGGCGTCGAGAGAACAGGCATCGGCGCCGAGAGGATCGGCGTCGAGGAAATCGGCGTCGACAGTCCTCGAAGCCGGAGCTCCGAGCGTGTCCTTCGACGACCTGAGCGTCGACGACTTCCTCGGAGCCTCGAGAAAGCCTGTCGACGCCCTCGACGCCTCAGACGTCGATGTCTTCCTCGAAGACATCACAGGTGCACACGGTCTCGAACGCGTCGAGGACCGGGACCTGGAACGGGTACGTCGAGAACGAGTCCCCTTGTCCGAACGGGACTTCTCCCGTGACTCGTGCCGACCACTCTTGCGAGCGGTGTCTCTTGACCTCTCACGACCGACCCCACTCGGGGGCGCGGACGGCTTAGTACTCTGCGACTCGGGAATCGCCAGCATTTTCTTCCGTCGCACGGCTGGTGGGGTAAGCGACGTGCCGGGCAGAGTCCTCCGAAGAGGACCTGAAAGACGACCGGTGTCGGCGCTAAAGAGAATGCCTCGAAGAGGCTGAGGAGTGGCGAGACGACTCCTAGAAGGAGACCCACGAGACTTCCGACGATGACGTGGAGAGTCTCCTCTCGAATCATCCGTCGAAAGCCCTGCATACTTCGACTTCCGGGTCTTGGACACCCGACCTACCGACAACTTCTTACGTTCACGTAAGGCTTTGGACGTGACCGACTGGCAGTCGATACAGTTATCCGTGTCGTGGGCCTCCCCGAGGCACCAGAGACAGGCGTCGTGCGAGTCCGTCACCGACATCTTGGACCCACACTCCCTGCACTTCTTGAAGCCCGGATGCGGGGTCGAAGACGAAGTAGAAGACATCTTCACACGAAGGATTTTCACAAAAACGAACAGGTTCGAAGAACCGAGAAGAACAGAACTCCAAAGAGTCCAGGCGTTAACCGAGATTCACGAAGCAACACGTTCGCGGAAAAAACGGAACTGAGGCTACGGGCGTTGTGCGTCCTACTTATCACATCGGATGACGTTGGAGGAGGTCCTCGACGACGCGGCATCGACGCAGGAAAAAGTTTCCGAAGCAGCCAGCTGTGGTGATTACCTGTCATAGATATAGAATACGTCGGAGGACCCAATCCCCTCGAACTGTTTTTACAGCAGGGCGACACTGCTTTTAAAGGACACCCTTTTAAAAAGGCATCTGTGTTTTACTACTGCAGCACAGTTCCTTATGGGCAGTGCTGCTGGGAACCTTTAGGTTCCTCCTTTAAGATAATTTTTCTACATCCTCCAGTAACTACAGTTCTTAAGGATAGAGAGATACCTTGCATCTCTCCCAAAACTCAGCCTGAGAGATTGGCACACACCACATTCAGTGAAGTGCCAAAGGGATACTTAGTATCCCCCTTCCCTGCGCTCCTGTGACTTTCTTCACAATCACCTAGTTATGGCTGGTGGCAGGGGATGTATTTTTAATACCGCAGGCGTGCTGGAACTGTATAAAAGGTGAGGCTACTGGAGTGTAAAGCAAGTCGACCACAGGAAACAAGTAACCGAAGACGATGACCAGAGACGCCTGCAGACCCTTTGCAAGACTTGTCTTGACCCCATTTTCTATGCGACAGAGGAGCTCCGAATGAGGACGGCTCTTTCGCGTTGGCATGTAGGAACAACCAGTCCAAAGGCGAACTTTGAAACAAGCCATCTTCCGAAGTCCTAGGAGCTTCCAGATCGAAGGAAACCTAATACCAGGAGAGCTGCTGCTCATTTCGAGTGAATCGTCGTGAAAAGGCTGAACCAGTCCAATTCTTTGCTGAACCCGTAAGGACATTCCAAAGATCCGATCCAAATCACCAAGACCCCTCACAAGAGGGTGAGACTGCAGAAAGAGACGAAGATTGACTGGGCGATATGTGTCCTTGGTTGGTGCTGCTGAAAAGGCACCAAAACCACAGAGCGAACCAAGAAGTTGCTGAAAGTCCTGCTACAAGTCCTCCCTCGAAACGGCTGCTGAGACACCGTGCATTGTCCTGCCATTCGTCATCAGACCAAGGAATACAGAGGTCGGGTCCAGAACTGCCACATCGCAGAGAAGCCAACACGCAAACTTTCTTCAAACCAAAAGGTACTGTGGTTGAAGAAAAAAAAAAAAAAAAAAAAGGTATTGCTAACCCGATTCCAAGAAGTCGCTCCAGAGCGTTGGAGTGCACGTAGGGGTGTCCAGGGCAACCCCCTCTTACCTCTGACCCAAGCCGCTGCTTGTGTCCGCTTCTCAAGTCCGTTTTTAGGTCTCCTTTGTTAGTTGCTAACTTGCTGTTTCAATAACTTTAGACACTGGAAGAAATCCGCAGGAACTCTTCATAATTCGGCCTTTGTGAAGCCCTGCCTCTAGCTAGGGTTGTGTTTTTGGGCAAAAGACTAGCCAGGCGAAGAAACCGTCTCTAGAACCTTGAACCAAGCTCATGTTGCACTAACCACTTATTTTCCTCCCTTTAAGTGAATTTTCTACAAGTGTTTGCAGAGTAAATGCATTACTGTATGACCCTGTTGAAAACCGCATGAGTGCGCAATAACTGATAATACGATCACTGTCTTTTCCCTTTCTAAAGTTGCTACAAATGTAACCCGAACAAAAGTGAAAGTCCCTGTTGAAGTGTATTATTTAGTATTCCTAAGTGTTCCATCGTCAACGTCTGAAGTATTTAAAGTGACTCTGGTGTAAATATAATAAATATATCTTTTATATAAATATATGATATGGCATTTATAACGCGCCTATACACAAGCGTTTCAAGGCGCGAAATATATGTGCAAGTGCTTCTTTGTTGTGCCTGTCTAGCTAAGATTCAGTGTACTCATCTACAGTTCACATCTGCCTCTTAAGATAAGCCGTCCTGCTCTGCCACACTACCAAGGCCCTGAGCTAGTACAGACATACTAAGTTGGGGGAGGGGGAATCTACAAACTACTGGGATAGCTTACTGAAGTCTTACTGCCAAAAGGACATTAGGAAAACTCCCAACACCCCCTGACTAGGGATGTAACGGTATAACGTTAAAGATACCGTGAACCACTTAATTGAATAATAATAACCGTCACATTGTTTATACCGGTATACCGTTTATACCGTTAAGTGTGCTTTTCAATCGGATTTCGAAAGGCTGCAGTAAGCAAGTGCTGCACAGTCTTGGTCTTGCACTGTTGGATGTGCCATCTGCCAAGTAGTTACAGTTGGAGCAGTTTTTAATGCCATTCCATAAATCACACGTGCCTGACATAAAATCAATATGTTAGCAATAGGAAGAATAAATACAGTGCTAAGAAGGAAAAGGGTTTACTTTGGGATGGACTTGGGGTTTATATATTTATAATGGATATGTTTGCTAAACATATGACAATGGGGGATTTCCCTGGTTCTATCATTGAATTTACATATAAGTTACACTGTAAAATGTACTCATCTCTGTGGGTATTCCCTGCTGCCATACCAAAGGGTAACATGTCCGTGATTACTGAACACCTTTTGGCCCGCAAGTGTGAGTGTGAGTGAGAGAGAGAGAGAGAGAGAGAGAGAGAAAGCGCATACTACCATCAGCCTCCATTGATCTGTGGCATGCAGGTTATCAAGATGGCAACATGTTCATCTTCGCCAGTAGCCAGTGGGGGAGCTAAAAGCCTAAATGACCACTTAAGAAAAGCTATTCAGTTTGCTTTGCTAGTCGCAGCAGGGCTCCCCCCCTCCTCCTCTCCACACGTGTTTGGTGGAAGCAAGGGGTGGCATTTCAGTGGAAAGTATGTTGAAAAGCCCAATTCTGGCCCTGGGTGCCTGATTTTGTTTGTGATGATAAATCTGACAATTTATGACCTTTTAGAAAATATTTGTTAAGATTAATTAACATCACCTGCTATACCGCGATAACTATGATATACCGTCATTTGGCAAGAAGGTTATCATACCGTCATAAAACTAATACCGTGACACCCCTACCAATGACGTGGGGGCACAGAACAATACTCCTTTATAATCTTCCCAATCGAAATCCAAAGAGATTAGTTAGATGAGAAATGCACTGTTTGGACTTAAGAATATGTACAAAAAGTCCTTAAAGAATATTTACAAAGATTTACAAGGACTCTTAGTTTTTAAGGTTTGAATACAATACACATCTGCTTAGGTTAAAGCATTTGTATATAGCGTCTCACGATTTCCCCCCCTCCGCCCCCCCTCCTTTTTTAACAAATCTCTCAGAAAGCCTTGCTGGTGTACCAGAAGAGAAGTATAAATAAGCATTCCTAAAAGAACCGTACACCAGCATTCCGTTGTCCACATTCCCTTTTGTATGCAAGCTACTTTAACCTGGTGTATTCTCTCCTTGTGGGCATTTGGGGAAAATCCTGCCCTAATCTTGCATTTTCCTCACTTCCCCACGTCACAGCAGGGCTCACCGGAGTGACCTTGAACCAGGTAAGGGAGGGTTGAAGACAGGTAAGAGGCGGGTCAAGCATTCAATAAAGTTGTACAAATATATTGTGTGCCCGCCTACACCCGTCTCCCTACAAGGTGTGTGGTAAGAATCCCCCCCCACCCCCCGGCTACATAAGGAAAGCAGGTTTCCCCTGGCGGCATGGCCAAAGAAAAGACGAAACTCTCGTCACACTGCCACTATCGAGTACTAGCCACTCTTTGTAGCCATTTGAGGTAATAGCAAAGGTAAAACACAGTACAAAAATATCCCCAGAGAGGGGTCAGAAATGAGAGCAGGACACAAGATTGTCATGTTTTCACAAGAAGATATTTATTAAAAGAAAAGGATTGAAAAAATGCTTCTCTAACCCTACACTAAAGAGGAGTTTCCCTGCCTATACACCAAAAACTAGATCTGTCCGGGTCAGGATGTCAGCAACTGAAAAACTGTCATTTGTCCAAAGCACCCTATCCTGACCCTCACACTATAAACAAATGACAATGTGTAAGGGAAAATATCTTTAACTGGCCAAAAAGTGTTAACTAAAATAAGTGTAATTCCAACAAAAATATTCTCCAAAGAGCGCTTTGGTTCCAGAGGGTGGACCCCCTTCCCCTGTAATCTCAATTGTAAGATGACAAGTCACTTGTGTAAACAGTTACTCAATATCCTGTTTGGTTCACAAGATTCCTGTCATGCAATCAAGTCTTTAACTGTCTTAATTTAACACAACTTTCTCTGTGGTCTGGATAGCAATGTCTTTCTTTAACATACTTTACAGGATTCAACAAACAAATTCCAATCTTTCCTTTAACAGTTATTGGGGCTAGCAAAGTACCTTGTTTATTCCCCTGCCAGGTTTCATTATGCAATGCCCCTTGCCTGGTATACTCATATGCAAGGTCTTTATATTCATATCAATTGCTTTTTCGTTCTTGTCAGGATTCCCCATTTATACATTTCATTCGCTTGATGTGTTCGGTTTACCCACACCTGATGCGTTTATCCGTTTCATCAATATTGCAGATATTGCCCTTGGGTAATGTTTCTTTAAGTTTGGCCAAACATTTACATTTCAGATATTCACAGGTCATAGGGGTGTCTCTTTCTGCTTTCTGGGATTCAAATAAGCCTTTAGCTGTATTCTCAAAATTACATTGTCAAATCGTAGTTGGTGCAGTTGCTGGATTGGGGAGCATCAATAGCTTCAGGCCGACTCACCAGGTTCTTCCAGCATCTCTGCGCTTCTGCGTCGTGCTGCCGTCACCCGCTTTACAATCTGGAGGCTATAGACATTCTTCCGACCTTCATCGCGGCTCTGCGATTGTACATCTGCGTCCCTTCGGGATCCAAAATGGAGAACACCAGCTTCTCGACTTGCTGAGTGCTCAGGACCTTCCTTCTCTGCGGCTCCCAGCATCTCCACGGCGATGTAGTCTGTACTGCAGCATCCATCGGTTAGGACCGTTTTTCTGTACTCCAACTAATGGCTTAGTAAAACCATTCAACTGAGACAGTACAAGACTCCACTCTTAGTATAAGGCTGTACCACCCGAGCATATGGCAGCGTAGACAGAGCAACAAGGCTCATTTTAAGAGGGAGAGTGGGCTATAGAATCAGTACAAAGAAATTTAAGTACACATATGGTCCAATAAAACACTGAACCACTATGTATTGTAAAGAATAAATGGTTTAATCAAATACAAGCAGGCCCAGATAAATCTTGGGAGAAATAAGTAGCATCACAGATCATATATACACACACACAATATAAAAAAAGAACACTTTGCTTTAAAATACACAGACTAACGCTTATTCCTTATTTAACTAAGTAAGTCAGACCTTATCCAACACATTTAGTATATGCCACACCTATTCTTGGGGAGTAAAACCAAAAGTTACTTCCAGATTACTTTATAGGTTAGTAGACCCCGTCAGTTGTGCAGTGACACTCCTAAGAAATCAAATAATCAACCAACCTCGTTATCCGGATACTTTCTCTGAATAGTGGAACACAGATATCAGTTATACAGACCCTCCATCTTATAGTGATTTTGCGATCCCGCAAAATGCTGATAAAAACAGCCGTTTTTGCAAAAACACCCACAAAAATATGCACCCTTTGAGATGTCCGTTTTCACCCCTTTGCTCAAATCAGGGGGCGTTTCTGCGCATTTAAAAGCGCATCCCAAATTGACAAGCAAAGTGCGCTTTTAAATGTGCAGAAAATGTAGGCCACCCTATGCGCCCACTTTAAATACGTGCACGAGGGGTACCACTGCTTTACAGGGTCTTTACTGACCCTGCTGACTCATGCAATACTTAAAAAATAAGAAAAAAAGCTGCCGTCTCACTTGCATTTCTGTTCCCCAAATGGGATAGAAATGTGTTCTTTTGGGTTACATTTTACAGTGGCAGAACCCTTAATGGCCAGTCACAGTGAAATGCACGGGGAGCCTGTAGACAATTGTTGGGAGAGCGCTTCCAACACAAACGTATTCAAGGCGGCTGGCCAGCGCATCATTTGCACTACAGCTCAGCCCCGTGGAAATGCACAAGTCAACTTTGAGATTAAGGTGGCCTGCTCATTTCCAAAAATGGGTTATCTAAAAACAGCACATCTGGCCTCATTACAGGTATGTCGGTAAGGCAACAACGGCGCCGGCATTGCTACCGGCACTGTTGCTACCATACCGCCAGTTCTGCTCACGGGTGCCCTGGCAGCCACCAGGACTGACCTGATGGCCGTACCAGCAGCCGCAAGCAGAACATGATGGTAGCACCGGTACCAACCACCCTACCCATTCCCATTGAGCCCTATGGGGATGTACTGAGCCTGGCACCCGCGAAATGGCAATTACCGGGTCCGGCTGGGCCGGAATAGCCTGGTAATTGCCCATTCGCGGTGCCGGACCCGGATGCGAGTTTGGAGGTAACCTTGCCGGTAAAACCGGCAAGGCTACCTCCAACCTCATAATGAGGCCCATCTCTTCTATTTTTAGATGCCCCATTTTTTTAGGCCAAAATCTCCAGGTTTCTTCAAAAATTGAAAAATGGTCACAATATGTGAGAGAAAGGAGTGAGAGGGTGAGTGATGGGTGAGCTGTGGCGTGGTAGGCAAGAAAGCAAAGGGAGATCAAGGGCAAGCAGTTGGTCAGAGGGGGAAGCGGTCGGTAAGAGCAGAGCGGATGCAATGGGGCGGTGGGCCAGAAATCAGAGAGAGGGAGCGGAGGTACAGAAAGTGGAAGGAATGTGGGCTCAGGGTTAGTAGTGGGCCAAAAGCAGAGAGGGGTTGGCCGGAAAGGGGCCTTAAACTGCAGATTGGGAGAAAGGATGAGGGAAGAGTGTGATAGAATGGGAGAAAGGATGAAAAATGCAGAAGTAGCAAGCAAGAATGAAGGACTGTGTGCTGCGCAAGGAATTGGGGCGTGTACGGTGTGAGTTGGGAGTATGATTTGGAGTTTGTCAGGGACTAGAGAGCACAAATTGTGACTTGGCAGTGTGAGGGCATGTCAGTGTGTATGACTGAGCGTGAGGTTCAAAAATGCAAGTTGTGATGGGGAATTGGTGAGATGTGTGAGGTGTGTTGGGTGAGAGGTGTGTGGGTGTTTGCAGGATTGAGGAACATAGAAGGGGAATATTTTGAGCATTACAACTGATGATTAATAACTATGGTAATGATAATGATTAATATACTAATAGGGATGCTCATTAACCAAAAAACATAGCCAAAACCAACACTGTTCTGCCAAGCCAGAGACATCTAGGACTCGTCCTATTTGATACAAACGATACATATATTGACACCCTGGCTGCACACGGCCTCTTTCCTGCAATGTACTAATCTTGCACTCTCCAGTCAATAGAAATTGTGCTGCAAAAATGCCGCCATAATTAAAAGGTATGTGCCGCAAAATTTGCCATTTCCTGCCTCAATATTTGCCATTTCATGCCGCAAAATCCTGGAGAGTCTGGTTATACCAGGAGAGTCGGACCTTTTGGTGTAATCTACAATTATAGTTGCTTTTCAGATCAGTAGAACACAGTCCAAGATAAGCAAGAACTGATGCACCAGGCCGACCAAGGTCAGCTATGCCTACAGACCACTTTAAGAATGGCGCAGCTATTCTAGGCAGGTAAAACCTAATATTGTAATATACTATTAAACTTGCTTTTCAGATCAGTGGAACACAGACTGAGGTGAACAATAACCAACTTATTTTAGGATGGCACATATCTAACTCAAGGTAAGTAAAACCTTTATATTTTTAAAATGAGCCATCAGCAACTTAAAAAGGTATGACAATGCATTACTTACCGTAAAAGCATTTCTGATGGTTGTATCTGCTTAGATTCACATGCTGTGCATAGGTCCGACATCCAGTGGTCACTGCGGAGTATTGCATTTTGTTTTTCGTAGTCGAAAAGGGGACGTCGACAAGGCGTGTCTGTAACACTATCCCTATAGTGACGTGCGTTGTACCCATAATCCCTCACGCGTCGAGGTCCCTGTGTTTGTATTTTTCCACCCTGAGGGAGCCTTCTAGACGTGAGTGAGTACAGAAAAGAGAGAGATATAGAAAAGGATGTCTATGTTCCTTCCATCCGAGCGGGGAGGAAAAGTGGGCGCATGTGAATCTAAGCAGATACAACCATCAGAAATGCTTTTACGGTAAGTAATGCATGGTCTTCTGATGTTTGTTAATCTGCTTAGAATCACATGCTGTGCATAGACTAGCGAGCAGTACCCGGAGTTGGAGGTGGGTTGTGAGAAGGAACAGTAGAGAAAAGATGTCTTAATACTGCTTGTCCCACCTGGGAATCAGATCTAGAGTGGGCATCTAGACAGTAGTGTTTTGTAAAGGTGTGTACAGAACTCCAGGTTGCCGCTTTGCAGATGGACTCAAGGGGAACATTTGCAATGAATGCTATGGATGCCCCAGTGCCTCGAGTAGAGTGTGCTCTTGGCTTGAAGGGTAGTTCTCTCTTAGCAAGAGTGTAACAGAGAGTGATGCATTGAACAATCCATCTAGATATAGTGGACTTTGAGACTGCATCTCCTTCTCTTCCTGCTGCCACCGAGACAAAGAACTGGTTAGTCTTTCTCAGTGGTCTGGTTCTTTCCATGTAGAACATGACAGCTCTGCGTACATCTAGTGTATGCAGACTTTTTCCTCCCAAGCTGGAAGGGTTTTGAAAGAACGTTGGTAGTTCTATTGACTGGTTTACATGAAATTTAGAGATGAATTTTGGTGCAAACCTTGGGTGTGTGCGTAGAACCACCTTATCCTTGTGAACTGTTACGAAGGGGTCTAGAACAGAAAGAGCCTGTAGTTCACTTACTCTCCTAATGGAGGTGATAGCTATTAGGAAAGCAGTCTTAAGAGTGAGGTCCTTAAGAGTTGTCTTGTGCATGGGTTCAAAGGGAGGGCCCATGAGTCTAGAAAGTACCACATTTAAGTCCCATCCGGGAGCTGGGTTAGCTATCGGAGGGTGTATTCTCTTTACCCCCTCCATGAAGGCTTTGATAACTGGTATCTTCCACCACGACACTTGAAGTTGGGAAGTGGTGTATGCAGAAAGTGCCGCTAGGTGGACCTTAATGGAATTGAACACTAGACCTGAATCCAGTAAATGGGTCAAGTACAGAACAATGTTCGTGGGAGAGCAATCAACCGGGTTGATGCTCTTACCTCTACACCAGATGACAAATCTTTTCCACTTGCTAGAATAGCAGTGGCGAGTATTAGGTTTTCTGGCTTCCCTGAGGATGTCCATACATCTCTGCGGGAGTTGTAGATGTCCAAATTCTATGATCTCAGGAGCCAGGCTGCTAGGTTCATGGTCTGAGGGCATGGATGCAGTGTCCTGCCCTTGTCCTGTGACAGCATGTTGTACGGGCAGGGAAGTCTCACTGGGGGAGATAGGGACATCTCCATCAAGTGAGCGAACCATGGCTGCCGGGCCCACATTGGGGCCACTAGTATCATGGTAACCTGTTCCTGGTGCATCTTGTGCACTATCTTGTTCAGAAGGGGAGTCGGGGGGGGGGGGGGGGGGGGGGGGGAAAGCGTAAACAAATTTCCCTGACCATGGAATCGATAGACCGTTCCCCTTGGACTGGTTTTGGGGGTACCTGGAGGCGTAATCTTGGCATTGAGAGTTTTCCAGAGTTGCGAACAGGTCTATTTCTGGGAAACTCCACTGTGTGAAGACGTCGAAGACGATGTCTTCTTGTAACCGCCATTCGTACTCTACGGGCAGGGGGAAGTCTCTGCTGAGTTTGTCTGCTAGCAGATTGAGTTCCCCTGGTACATGTTGTGATAGTAGGAACATGTGTTTGAGAGCCCACTTCCAGATGTTCTGGGACAGCTTGGACAGTCCTGGAGAGCGAGTGCCCCCTTGCTTGTTGAGGTAGTACATGGCTGTGGTGCTGTCTGTGAGGACCATCACTGTCTTTCCTTGTAGGTGATCCTGAAAGGCTTTCAGTGCTTTGAACCCCGCTAGTAGTTCCAGCAGGTTTATATGCTTGGATGCTAAGCTCGGAGTCCACGTTCCGTGAGCAGTCTGATGGGATAGGTGAGCCCCCCCATCCTGTAAGGGATGAGTCTGTGGTTAGAGTGGCTTCCACTGCGGGTGTGGCAAAAGTTTTCCCTAATAACAGGTTTTCTTTTGTCCACCACCGTAGCGAGAGAACCAAGGCCTGCAAGACCACCACTAGATCGTCCCATTGTCCGCTGGCCTGACACCACTGGCTGTTGAGCCACTCTTGCATTGGGCGCATGCGCAGGCGCGCGTGAGGTACCAAATAAATACATGACGCCATCATCCCTAGCAAGCGCATTGCTCTGCGTACCGTCACCTCTCAACCTGCCACATAATGGGGGATCTGAAACACCATGTTTTGGACCCTCTCGTTGGAGGGGAAGACGAGGCCGTCCTTTGTTCGAATTAGAGCCCCTAGGAATTGTTTGATTTGGCTGGGGTCTAAGCTGGACTTCTTTTCGTTGATGGAGAAGCCCAGTTGGAACAAAAGGTCTACAGTCTTTTGGGTATTGGAGAAGCATGTTTCGTAAGAATCCCCTGTTATGAGCCAGTCGTCGAGGTAAGGGTATACCGGGATGGATAACCTGCGCAGGTGGGCCGCTGCCACTGCCAGTACTTTCGTGAATACCCTTGGTGCAGATGCTATCCCGAAGGTTAGCACTCTGAACTGGTAGTGTTTGTTCTCCATCTTGAACCTGAGGTATTTTCTGTGCGCTGGCAACATTAAAATATGAAAGTATGCATCTTTCATGTCTAGTGTTGTCATGTAATCCCCTTGTGATAACAGTGGGATTACTTCCTGCAAGGTTACCATACGAACCTTTTGGGGTTTCACAAACTTGTTCGCTGGGCGCAGATCTAATACAGGGCGCATGGTTAAGTCCTTTTTGGGTACAAGGAAGTACACTGAATAAATACCTTCTGTTACCTGAGATAGGGGGACAGCCTCTATAGCTTCTTTTTTCAGTAGCTCTTCTACTTCTTGAAGAAGAATGGTGAGGTGTTCCGGTGTCATGCGTCGGTTCCGTGGGGGTCTGTACTTCGGGGAACTGTTGAATTCGATGCAGTATCCGTGGGCTATGGTGGATAATACCCAGCGGTCTGACGATAGTCCCTCCCATGCTGAAAGGAACGATGTTAGCCGGCCCCCGACCGGTGATGCATGGGAAGGGACACGAATCTTCGGGTCATTTGTTGGTATTGGGCGTGGAACCTTTGGGGCTGGAGCCGCGACCTCTTCCTCTGCCACGGCGTTGGCCTCTTTGACTGAACTGGGTGTTGTTACCCTGGTTAGAGGGCCAGTTAGTAGCAGAGTAAAATTGCTGTTGGTTTTGCTGCTGGTGTTGGCCACGAAAGGAGCGTCTATTGCCATAGCCGCGTCTGTTAGGGGTCCTATAAATTTGGTCAAGAGTCTTGATGGTATCAAACTCTTTCTTCGCATGTTCTAGGGCCTCATCAACTGCTTTCCCAAACAGATGTGTTTGTTCTATGGGCTTATTTATCAGGGAAGCCTGTGTTTCCGGCTTAAATCCCGAATTGCGCAGCCAGACATGGCGTTTGAGAAGTATTCCCTGAACCAGGGAACGGCCAGCCGTCTCTGCGGCATCTAAGGAGTTCTTTACGATGCCCTGGTTTACAAGAGTTCCCTCTGAGATTGTAGCTAACCGGCGTGAACGCAGGGGTTCTGGTGCGTCCTCTGCTTCGTTGCGCAGCTTGCTCCACTGTGCATCTGCGTAGCTAGCTAGTAGGGAATTGTTATTTGCAATCCTAGTTGAAAAGGCGGCGGACGTCGTGATTCTCTTCCCCAGTGCATAGAGCTTTTTGCCCTCTGTCAGGTGGTGCCTCACTAGTGGATAGTGGTACCCCTGCTCTTTTCCTTGTATTAGTAACTACGAGGGAGTCCGGAATAGAATGGCCTCTGATGTACAAAGGGTCAGAGGACGAAGGGCTGAAGAGCTTTTCTATCCGAGGGTTGACCCCTCTGACTAAGGCAGGATTGGAAAGGGAAGGAGTTATTCTTCTCTTTATAGAAGCCAGGAGCGGAATAGACTGACTAACAGGGGCTTTTTCTTTAATAACTTTCTCTACAAAGTCTATGTCAGGAAGAGTCTCCCCTGTGTCTATTTCAAAATGCGCTGCTGCCTTGCGCAATAGTGCATTAAGTGAAGGTTGGTCATCTATGGGAGAGGTGTTTCCAATAGGTGAATCCTTAGGAGGAGAAGGGTGAAAGACATCAGGGTCTGAGTGCACTGATGGGGATTGCCAAGGCTGCACTGATGGGGATTGCCAGGGCTGCGAGGTAGCTGTATCTTCTTCGAAAGCTCCTGCACTAGTGTAAGGATCTTCTTCAAACCCCTCTTCCTCATGTTCTTCCTCTCCACCCAAACATTCCTCATCTTCCTGGAGGAATTGCTCCTCTTCAGTGAGGTCATATACGTCTGTAGAAGGGGGAAACCGCCTCGGAATCTTGACCCTAGGGTCATCCTGGGGCCATTCTCTTGGTCTTTTGGGTGTGGGTGGGTTTTGGTTTCCCAAAAACCTTTCCATTTTCTCCATACAAGAATTGAGTCTTTCAAGGGTCTCATGGGAGACCCCTGAATAGTCTAGAGGGGGGAAATCAGTGTTTTCACCTTCAAAACGCTTAGAACGCTCCCACAACGTCGAAGAAAGGTTTCCGTCGCCCTCTGAAAAGCCCTCCGGTAGTTCAGAAGTGCCCTTAGATGAATGGGGCAGTTCCTGGCTACTCTTGTGCTTTTTCGGCGTTTCCATAGCTTTTTGTGCGGTATTCGACGTTTGTTTCGTCGTCCGCTTACGTTTGTCTTCGGAAACAATTCTCGCCAGGCTCTCGACAACGAGTTTGTCAGTAGAGGACTCTGGTGTCGACGTTGCCTGCGTTACGCGTTGTTCCTCGACGGCCGCTCTATGGAGCGTTACGTCGGATGATTTTGGGGTAGCGCCCGTGTTTGATGAAAGCCCAATCGCTGGTTGCGGCTGCGTTTGCGGGTGGGGCTTGAGACCCTTGCGGTCTGAGGTAGACGCCGGAGTGCCCTGCGTCCCCTTCGGCGCTGATGGATCTTCGTCTTCGAGGAAGAGCCGTGGGTTGTGTGCTTAGGCCTATGGGGTCTGTGTGCGTCCTTGTCGCTGGGGTGTTCATCCCCATAAGCAGGGCGTGAGCCGAGCCCGTCGGGGCTGGGGACGGACGTCGAGGAGCGCGAGCACTCCTTCTGGGGGTTAATGACTTCCGTAACGGACGTCGAGTTATCACCCTCCTCGTCACTTTCTGTAACAGTGGCGGCGGGTGAGGAAACTGACTTCGACATAGCGTAGTCCGCCCACCTCTTAACTTTGCGTTCTTTAAGAGTTCTTGGTTTCAAGAGCTTACAGGCCGCGCAGCTGTCTTCCTTATGATCGAGGGGCAAGCAACGATTACAGAGCTTGTGTTTGTCCTTCCAAGTGTATTTGCCCCTACAGCGTGGGCAAAACTTAAAAGGTGTCCTCTCCATAGCTGAGGCAATAATAACTGGTGATAACCCCAAGGGAAAGATAGGGGAGAAAGAAAGACATTCTCAAAGAGAAGATAAAAGTTCGAACCCCCACTCTCCCTACTGTATGTTGGCCGGCGAGGCCAGGCCACGTGTTCGGCAGCGCCGAAGGATCTCCTCCGTTTCTTACCCTCCGTCGAAAACTTGCTCGGCGGAGAAACAGCTTCACACCTAACATCGAGGGGAGGGATCTTTAACAATATAATAAGTATAATTAAGGACCGAGGTCCGCAGTAAGTATTAGCAATGTCTCTCTAGGAGCTCCACGTAAGGCGACCAGAAGCTGGGCAGAAAAAAAACAATCTGAGGGACCTCGACGCGTGAGGGATTATGGGTGCAACGCACGTCACTATAGGGATAGTGTTACAGACACGCCTTGTCGACGTCCCCTTTTCGACTACGAAAAACAAAATGCAATACTCCGCAGTGACCACTGGATGTCGGACCTATGCACAGCATGTGATTCTAAGCAGATTAACAAACATCAGAAGTATAGATCCAAGACTGTTTAGCATCTGTATAAAAATAGACCAGGGAAAGCAAAACCCAATATTACACTTTATGAATGACGCCTTGTTATTCCAGGTGGGTAAAACCTAAGGCAGACCTATTCTAAACAAGCTATAAAGAAAGTTAGGGGAAGCAAGACCCAGTTGGGGAACTTTTACATCTATTCTCTGAATTGTGAAGCCAACAGCATTACTTTTGGGAAAGAGGCACAGCCAATTCACAGATGAGATATATGGGATAAAGACTCACTATAATCGTATTTCTGTTGCTTGTATCTGCTTAGATTCACATGCTGTGCATAGGCCGACATCTAGTGGAAGCTGCAGAGTATTACAGTTGTTTTCAAAACTCGAAAAGGGACGTCAACAGGGCGTGCCAGTAATACTATCCCTAGTGTGACGTCCACTGTACCCATGATCCCTCACGCATCGAGGTCCTTCAGATTGTTATTTTTATGACACGAGGTGTAGCGTGAGTACAGTTGTATCCAAGCAGATGCGTATCAGGGAATAGCACAGTTGGATACATCAGACTATCCACCTAGAGATGGCATTCAGAGATGCGGTCACCTTCTCTGCCTGGCGCTATGGAGACAACAGTTGATCTGTCTTTCTTAGTGGTCTGGTCTTGTCTACGTATTAGAGGACCGCTCTCCTCACATCTAGTGTGTGGAGTTTTACCTCAGCAGAGCTTGGGCTCCTGGAAGAAAGCTGGGAACGCAATAGACTGGTTTACATGAAATTTGGAGATTAATTTAGGTGAGAACCTACAGTGAGTACGTAAAACTAGCTTGTCCTTATGTATAGCAAAGACAGGATCCTGCACTGACCGTGCTTGGATTTCACTAACCCTTCTTATGGAAGTGATGGCTATTAAGAAGGCAGCTTTATAAGTCAGGTGTTTGACTTGTGCATAGGCTCGAATGGGGCGTCACATGAGCTTAGCGAGTAACACATTGAGGTCCCAACCTGGTGGGTTAGAAATTGGAGGGTGGAGTCTCTTTACCCCTCCCATAAATGCCTTTATGACCGGTACCTTCCACCATGAGACCTTATTATGGGAAGTGGTGTAGACTGACAAGGCCGCCAGGTGGACTTTTAGGGAGTTCAACACTAACTCTGCATCTAGCAAGTGAAGCATATAGGTTAGAATGTTAGATGGAGTACAATCTATGGGCTTTATCTGCTTAGTCTAGCACCAGATTACGCATCGTCTCCATTTGTCATAACAGTGCATAGTGTTTGGTTTTCTTGATTCTTTCAAGATATCCATGCATCTTTGCGGTAGATTGAGATGCCCGAACTCTAGGACTTCAGGAGCCATGCTGCCAAGTTCATGGTTGTGGGTGCACTGTTAGTCCCTCGTGCAGGGCGAGTAGGTTGTACTGGCACGGGAGCTTGATGGGGTCGCACATTGCCAGTTTGCGCAGATGTGGATACCACGGTTGTCTTGCCCATATAGGAGCAACTAGGATAAGCGTCATTGGTTCCTTAGGTTACTTGTTCACCACCTTCCTCATGAGAGGAGTTGGGGGGGAAAGCATAAGCAAATTTCCCTGACCAGTTCATCCATAGGGTGTTCCCCTTGAAGCCTGGCTTGGGGAACCTGGATGCAAAGTCTGGGCATTGACTATTTTCACTTGTGGCGAATAAGTCTATAGTTGGGAAACCCCATTGAGAAAAGGTGTTCTACGACTTTTGTGTAGACGCCACTCGTGTTCCTCTGGTAGGGGGGGGGGGGGGATCTCTGATCAATGAGTCTGCTAAGAGCGTTGAGTTCCCCTGGAACATATTGTGATGACAGGGACATTTTCCGTCTTTAGTGCCCATTTCCAGATTTTCTGTGCAAGTCTGGATAGATTTGGAGAACGTGTACCCCCCTGTTTGTTGATATAAAACATTGCTGCGGTGCTGTCTGTTAGGATGTGCACCAACAGGTTTGTTAAATGGGGTTTGAATGCCTGAAGGGCTTTGAATACTGCCAGAAGTTCCAGCACATTGATGTGGTTCTGAGCTGCAGTGTGAGAACACAGACCCTGAGCTGTGTGGTGAAGGTAGTGAGCCCCCCTACCATGCCAGTGAGGCATCCGTTGTGACCACTGCCTATATCTGTGGGTTGTAGAAGGGTTTCCCTCTCGTTGGGTTTTCTCTCGTCCACCAGCCAAGATTTTGTACAAGTGTTGGCGAAACGACCACTAGATCGTCCCACTGACCATTTGCCTGAGACCACTGTTTCGCCAACCACTCCTGTATGGGACGCATGAGCAGGCGCGCACGAGGACCAAGGTATATGCAAGATGCCATCATGCCTATTAAACGCATTGCATTGCGCACCCTTATCTGGTGGCCGGCCTGATGATGTGGTATTTGCAGCAACACATTTTTTACTCTTTCCTCTGAAGGAAAGAACAATCCTTCCTGTGGTTAGGATAGCTCCTAGGAACTGTTTGGAAGTGCTTGGCAATAGGCTTGATTTTTTCTCGTTGATTGAGAAGCCCAATTGAAAGAGGAGGTTGATTGTTGTTTGTATGTTTTGTCTGCAAATCAGAGGTGATTCCCCTGTTATTAGCCAGTCCAGGTAAGGGTACACTGGGATTGCTCCCCTGCGCGGGTGTGCTGCCACTACTGCCAGTACCTTTGTGAATACCCTTGGAGCCGAGGCTATTCCAAAGGGCAGCACTTTGAATTGGTAGTGCTTGTTCGCCATCTTGAAACAAGAATCTTCTGTGCGGTGGGAACATTGAAGTATGAAAATGGGCATCTTTCATATTCGGTGTTGCCATGTAATCCCCTTTTTTAGTAGCAGGATTGCCTCTTGTAACGTAGTCATGCAGAACTTGTGGCTCGACGTACTTGTTTGCAGGGCGTAAATCTAATACAGGGCGCATTGTTAGATCTTCCTTTGGCACAAGGAAGTAAGTTGAATAAATACCCTTGTTTACCTGGTTGGTTGGGACCACTTCAATGGCGTCCTTCAATAGAAGCGTTGTCATTTCTAATAGAAGGATCCGCTGATGTTCCTCTGAGTGGATTTTCTGACGTGGGGGGTGGTCATGAGTACGATGCAGTAGTTTTATGCAGTAGCCCCTGGCTACCGTGGACAGCACCCATCTGTCTGAAGTGATACCCTCCCATGCGTGGGTAAAGTTGGAAATGTGTCCTACTGGAGATGCATGGGAGGGTACCTGGAGCGGAATGTCACTTGCTCCGAGGTGGGGTGCCACCTCGAGCTGGGCCTCTGCCCCGACATTTGCGTTGTCCTCGTGGAAGGCTTGTCCACGATTATTCCCATAGGAACCCTGGCCTTGATTGTAGCTGGATCCTCTGTGAATTTTGGCCCTGAAAACAGCGAAAATCACTGTTACCCCTTTGACCAGTAGGGCTTGTTTGTGAGCCGACCTAAAGATTTTAGAGTGTCATACTCATCCTTGGCTGTCTTCAGTGCGTCTTCCAAAGCTTTGCCGAAGAGCACATTAGGTTCCACTGGCATGTTTATTAGAGTGGCTTGTGTCTCTGGCCTAAAGACTGACTGGCGAAGCCATGCATGCCTCTTTATAATAGTCCCCTCTGCAATGACTTAAGGCATTGTCAGCTGCATCGAAGTTTGATTAAGGAGACCGGTAGATACAGCCCTTCCGTCTGCTGTCACTTGAGCTAGTTGTGATGTAAGTGGCTCTGGGGCGGACGAAAGTAACGCAGACATCTCCTCCCACTTATGGCAGTTATAACTTGCCAAAAGTGTAGCATTATTGGCTATTCTAGTTTGATTTGCCGCAGAGGAAGCAACATTTCTGCCCATGGCATACATCTTCTTGCTTTTCTTATCCGGTGGGGCCTCGGAGGAAGCAAGGGGTGTGCCTGCTCTTTTTCTTGTCGTGGTAACCAATGAGTCTGGCTTCAATTGGCCTCTCATATATAAGGGGTCTGATGGCGCAGGCCTGAATAGTTTTTCCACACGCGGGTTAACGGCCCGTGTGAGATTGGGTGCTTTTAAGGAAGGCTGTATTCCGCTATGGACCGATTTCAGTACTGGGATAAACTGACCTACTGTCTTTTTGCCCCCTAGTATTTGTTCAGTCTCTATCCTCCTGTACTTCCTGTGTGTCAATTTGGAAGTGTTCTGCTGCTTTGGATAAGACTTCATTGAGGAGGGGTTGATTATCGACAGGGGAATCGACCACTGGAGTGTCCTGATTAAGAGGCGAATCTATGGAGTACATGTTAGCCTCCTGGTCTGTGTCTTCATCGTCCCCACAATAAAGTTAATCTGTATCCTCTTCATTAAGTTGAGGGTCATATGTTTCCACAAAAGAAAGATCCTCCTGGTCTACTGGTACTATTTCGGGGTCATATAGATCCATAACTGTGCTTTGTAAGGGGACATTAGAGCGAGACCTCTTAGAAGGGGGTTGAGAGGGTAAGGCAGAGGTTTGAGAGCCGGAAGGGGCTGAGGTGGGAGGACTGGAATGGAAGCTTTGAAAGTAATCAGGGTTTTTTTTCATAAAAATTAGCCATGAAGGTCATTCTTCGCATAACCCTATCAATATCCTGTGAAGACCATTCCTTTAAACTTGGGATCACAATAGATTGAGGGGAAATACCATAATCATCATCAGTGGGAGGTAAACCTTAGGTCTAGAGTCCTTTGGTTTATCTGTGGGCTTGGATAATATTCCCTTTTGAGAATGTTTCTCCCTAGGAGGGTTCTTGTCCCTATGAGGGGTCTTAGAGGACTTTTTATGATTTTTCCCCCACCCTGGGACCCAAAGGAGTGTTTAACTGACTTCCTGGGGGCTGCCGCTTTATCGGACGATAAACGTTGAACTTTGGGTGTGGGAGCCGAGGCTTCGTCCGCGGATGATCGGCCTTCGGAAGGGGGTTTACGAGTGACACCCTTGCCGCCTTTCAACGGTTGAACCTGGTCATGTGGTGATCTTGATCATGACTGCCCAGAGGACCGGGACTCAGTGGACCTTTCATGGGGTGTGGAACGTTGAGTATTCGACTCATCGGTCGAATGTCGACTGGGGCTTATGTGTTCGGTGGTGTGTGTGCTTTTGTAGCGCTCCCAACGCCAGGTGTAGTCCCCACAACATGGCTGCTGCCATGTCCTACGGAATCAGGGGTCTGCGCCTGAGTAGCTTATGCTACTCCGATGCCCTTGCCTTCTGATTGTACAGCATCTCTGCCATCGCTAAAGGCTCCCTCTACTTCCATGGGCTCCATTTGCCTGGTGTAGTGGGCCCAGCATTTTGTGGAGCGGTCCTTTAACGTCTTAGGCTTGTAGAGACTGTACGCTCGACAAGACATTTCGATGTGGTCTCTTGGGAGAGACAAATAGCAAATTAAGTGTTTGTCAACCCAGAGGAATTTACGATTACATTTAGGGCAAAATTGAAATGCTGTATTTTCCATAATTATGGGTTATGGAAATGGCAGCTGGGCGAACAAAGTGTAGGAAGGGGCGAATATGCATTCTAAAATGCTCCTCCCTCCGCCCCCCTACTGTCTGGGCCGAGGCCCTGGGCAGCCTTCCAAGGCCAAACGGTCGGTCGCGGTGGTCTCTGATGGGCAGTTTTCCTTCTTCACTGGCGTGGTGTTTTGGCAGTCGATGAAAGGATAGAAAGAAAAACTATCGTAATTGTGTAAAAGTCAATGGCTAATCGCCGAAAGGAACTCCGCGATACGCGTCCGTCTAGCATGGGGGGAAAAAAACAATCTGAGGGACGTCGATGCGTGAGGGATCATGGGTACAGTGGACGTCACACTAGGGATAGTATTACTGGCACGCCCGGTCGACCCTGGATGACAAATATGAAAAAACTTTGCTCACACCTACAGCCCAAACCGCTGGATGGATTTTCACCAAATTTGGGGGGCAGGAGTGCCCGCTTGGTCCGGAAAGCGTGCTTTTGTTAATTTGGTGTAAATCCGTGGTTACGCTCACCTGGACCCCACAGGGGTGTCGATAGGACCCGGACAGCTGCGGTCTCCGTCAACGTGATGCGTAGTGCAGAGATGACTGGCCCGCCTAGTCTTGTCTGCTGGACCCGAAGTAGTATTTTCCTGCAAGTGGAGACAGGGATTAGCCACCTGTGGGTTTTAGTGATGGCCTCCCAACTGTTCTCGCTCTCCCCCACTAATCACCTCTGATATCGCCTTAGTAACCCTCACCTTATGTTTGTAAAAGATGAGCTCTCCATCCTGCGTGTCTTGCAGGGGCGCGTAGATACCAGTTACTTCACTGGTTTGAAGGCGTTGGGAGAGTTCCGGTAAGCATTGACTCTGAAGTCCCAGGCGGGATTGGTATCAAGTTCAAAGAGTTCAATGTGCCCGATGTGCACTCTTGTTCCCTTCCTTAAGTTGCAACAGAGTTTGTGAGAAGGTGGTCTCGTAGCTGCTTCTGGCGTTCAGGTAAGAGTCTGTGTTACCCAACGCAGTCTGGTAACTATTGCATGCGTTAACGTGTTGTTTTTCTCCCTCTTTACAAATGCGGCACATGAAGATATGGAGAATACCACCGCCGGTGGTAAATCAGGTAAGTCTATGGTGGTAAGAGGCATTTGTTGATTCCCTTGGCTCACCTTGTTATTCTTGTGCCCCTAGGTGCCGGAGTACGGCGAAGAAATGATGGAGTGCCGGATCGAAAGATGCTGTGAGAACTGGTGAGTATGGTGCCGTGCTGGAGCTGGCGAAGCGACGCGAATAACACGAAGCATGTGCTGCTGTTCGGGCGTGGTTTAAATAGCCTCCAAAGTAGTCCCAGGAAAGAAGTTCCCCAGGACCACACCAGAGTAAAAAATAGTCCCTGTAGTAAAATAGTCCCATCCAGGCCTCGCGTTGGCTTGGATTTATTTGCAGCATGGTCTGCATGAGGTAAGTAATGTCTATGAGCCTGGTGCCTACGGCACCAGGACCGAACCCAGACAGACCCTAGCTGATGATGGGTAGGCATCATGACATCAGTCCAGTACTTTCTTTTTTTTAAAACAACCAAAACGTAAGGCAAATAAAATGTGCGATATCTATGTCCGGTCCGCGGACTCACTTCCCTGTTTGGTCTGCGGACTGGCCTTTGAATGGCCCAATAAAATTTGCTGACTTGTGTGGTCCGCGGACATCGGGACGCAGCCGCTGACTGGGTGGTGGGAAAACGTGAAAAGCATCGGTTTCCGCAAAACGTCCGCCATGTTGGAATCGCAGGCTTTTTTGGGGTCCGCGGACAGCGCAGCGACATCCGACAGTCCGCAAACACTTCAGATGTCCTAGGACATCTGTACCTATTTCTGCATTACAGGGTTGGGGAAAAGCAGTTTTTGGATGGTTTATAACTTTACCGCCACTCAATGGAACTGCATGTAATTTTGCAATATTATTCTAGACCTAATCCGGAATGGTTTTGAAAATTTTTGTGGGATTTTGTCAAGAGGGGGCAAAATTAGAGGGGGGTCCCAAAATATTGTAGAAGCATATAAATGTGGTGTCATTTGACGAATCTTGGATTTAGATGTAAATGGTTTTCTAACGTTTGGTGGGATTTTCTCAAGAGGGGGCGTCTCAACATTTTCAGATGGCTTATAACTTTGTTGCTATTTGACGAATGTTTACAAAAGTTTTGAGAAAGATTATAGACCCAACCTTCAATGTTGGTAAGTAGCGGCTAAGTTATATGACTATTTTATGTACATACATTTTAACACTTTTGAAAAAATAAAACATGGGCAGATTTCAAGCAAACTCGTGATGAGCATTGGCAAGGACATAAAAGCATGGTTTTGCAAATGTGCCCGTGTTTTATTTTTTGACAAGTGTCATTATGTATGCACAAAAAAAATAGTCATACCTTTGGTGACAGGTTTAGCCTGTGGCCGTGGGCAGTAGCCAGATTGTATGGGTCATGGCATAAGGTCATGATGCGGACAATCTGGCTACTGGCCAGGACCGCTAGGGACGTAAGGTGGTGCTAAAGTGGCCACCTGGGACCGGCTATGTGGTAAAGTTATTTGAAAGTAGGATAGGTTTGAAAGGGGAAAGAAAAATGTGCTCGTGGAAATATGGTCATAGGGTTCTGCAGGCTGCCATAGAAAGGGAAGAGGGGCTGTGTTCGGAGCACCACCTTCTCTTTGCATGGTGGCAATCTTGGAAAAGGATTGTCCTTCCTACAGCGGAACGCCCAAGGCAAAGACAAAGGTTTTCATTCAATGAAAAAAGGGACGTTTTGGTTACAAGTGAAAGCGAATTTCTGCTGAGGTTTTTCGGAAGTTATGGTAAGCTAAGCAACCATAACTCATGCCACCACCGTGCACGGCTAAGACTAACACCCAGGACATCAAAGATGACATCACAAATGTCATTGATGACATCTCATGTGAAATTAATTTTGATTTACTTCAGAATGGCACAACACACATTCAAGGTAAGTTCAGAACTTTTTGTAACTGTTCACTCTCAGAGTTGTAGTTACCAACTAACTCTTTCACAAGTAAACACTTGTACTTTTCAAGACTGAATCCTTTACTTATCCAGTCCTTCCCCATTATATTGTATGAGTTCACTCCGGGGCAGCAGATGGACCCTAGTGGTCTTGGTGCCAGTTGTAGACCAGGTGAGTTAGGGTTCTGTTGCAGGCAAAAGTCAGAGTTCCGATGCAAGACTGTTCAAACAAGTAAGTAGTTCACTTCCAGCACTCTGAGGGGACTTGTAGGACACACATTGTGTCTGTGGAGTTCAAGCAGGATGCCACCAAAGTTTCAGCTTGATTCAGAAGACTATGCACTGCAAAATGGCTCGAGGTCCCAGGGTATTGCAGCCCGCAAGGTCGCACCACGACATGGGATGGCTGAAAATGCAGGTCGTCTTGACTCTAGTGGATCTCACCAGGCTCTGGGTCGTCCATTTCAGGATCCCAGGTCGATGGGAAGGGTCACAGCATGCTCCGGTTACACAGAAGGATCTCTGGTCGCTGGAAATCGTTACTACCTTAGTTTCTTCGGTTTTGATTCCAGTGGTTGACTGGTCGCCAGCTTCCAGGTTGAGTATTTATCAGGAACTACAGCATAAATTCTGCATTCTCTCCCCGCATTTTACAGCAAGGGGAGACAGACAGCACATCCCCAGCCCCCGCTGGGAGTGGTTTCTTTTCAGGCAAGGTGGAAGACAAAGGACTGCAGAGTTGACACATCCCTCGCTTCTTGCCTTTCCAGACACTCAGCCTGGGCGGAGAATGTAAAGTATTCCCGCCGAAGACACTTCCACTGAGGTCGTTCCCACCTAGAAGGGCAGGGGAAGACCTCAGAAACAGCAAGCGCACAAGAAATGGGGGGAAAAAGAAGGAGCCTCCTCTGCTACGCTGGTAAGTACGTTTTGTGAGACCTCAAACAGGAGCCAACCGCTTCTCCTTCCCTGCCTCCCTGAACAGTGCGCTTGTTCAGTAGTTTAAATGTTCCACGCACAGGTGTATCAGAAAAACAACTAGTTTACATTTTTGGTACATGGTTCCAACTTCTTTATCTTCCTCATCCCAGTACTTGAATTCTGGGGGTTGAAATTCCTTGAGGTTGAACACATGGGCTTGGAATAGTTCTGGTTACTGGTTTTACCATATAAAACCTTAGGAGAAAAAGGTGTTAAGTTGGAGCAGCTTGTGTGTCAGGGATGTGCGTTTGGCCATAAAAATAAGAAGGTTCACTTCTCTCACCAGTAGGAATCTGTATCTGAGGGTATGCCATGAGAGTCTGGGGCGTCAGAGGGTCTTCTTCATAGAAAAGGGTCTCGAGTGTAAGGCGGTCTTCCTCATGGGATTTCGGGGGGAGGGGCATACCATGTCTTGTCCAGTGAAGTCATGACATCTCAACGGTAGCTCTCCTCCCATTTGATGTTCCCTCATGAAACTGCATCCAGGATAAGGTAGCAGCTGTCTTCCCCCATGCCACATGGGATGAGGTTACCGGCAGAGAATCCGTGAGGACTCCACTGGATTCGTCACATCTGCCACCAGCCCAAACTGGGCATACTGATTTGTAACCACAAAGTTACAACAAAAAAAGAAATAAAAAGTTCCAAGCATAGAAAGTATACTAACAGTATACTTTACGCTGATGTGCAGCTTTCAAAACACAAGAAATCAATTCAGGGAATAGCAGTACCCCCGTACTAATAGTGTTATGACTGATCAGTTTCCCATAAGGATGAGCAAAAAAAGACAAGGGTAATAAAACAGAAGACTTTACTTACTTCCACAATGTCAGGCCAGCAGGCAAAAACAAGGCAAAGAGAAAGGGGTCCCATAGAGGCATATGGGATGAAAGCATCAAAAAAAGAAAATCTTTCCTAACAGTAACCATCTTGAACCTATCCTTGTGCGGGTACAGTTTCAGAAGCCGCAGATAAGAGTATGGGATGTAACCACCCCCAGTCCTTCAACAACAGAAAATAGGTTGAGTGCTGACCCATGTCTCATTCCAAATGGGGATCCGGATCAACAGCGCCCTTCGCTAGAAACTGATGTACCTTCTCCAAACCGAGGGTGTCTGGAGCCAAGTTCTAATTGGTCAGGGAATGGTTTCAAGGGGCGTTTAGCAAAGGCCAGATAGCATCCCAGGTGAACAAACTAAGATCCATTTGTCGAACACGAGATCGCATTCTTCGTCGAATTGGGGAATCCGGTCTCCCGCAGGGAAAAGCAGTGGAAGTCTGATTCACAGAGGCTTTGCACTGGGTGCTGAGGCGGCAATGTCCTCTGCCTCTGTAGACATACGAGGTGAAAAACTACCCCTCCCGATGAGGGGCTGTGGGAGATTTCGTAGTCTCTTTGAAGGAGTACCATTTTTGCAGCAGGTCCTGGGGTCAAGCCTGGCAATCAGGGGGCAAAACCAGAGGTCCTGAACCACAAGTAACTTCTCCACACCGTTCCTGTGGCCACTATACAGGCCATGTAGTCTGCTGAATCCAAGCCTGGCTGGAGAATTGGCCAAGACACTTCCTTGCCATCCTTGACTAGGGCTTAAAAGAGAAGTATCCAGACTACTTGCAGCAAGATCCTACAAGTCTCCCTCTTGCCCATATAATTCCTCAGGGAAGACTCCAATTAGATTTCCCTCCTCATTGTAAATTCCTTCCATATGAGACAAAATTACCTCTAGGGAGTGTTGGATAGTGCCAAGGAATCTCAGCACCAGTCGCACTGTGGAGTGACGAGTTGGACCCAAAGGCTAAAATCGGTAAAAAGTAGTGCAGCATACAGACGGGCCTTCACCCATAGGAGCTGTGGCCGAGCTCAAAGACATACAGCCATGAGCTTTCACAGGGTCTCTACCTGCTGCTTCAAGTATGGTGGCCACAAATAGCGCTAAAGCAGTTGGGGCCTTGCCTCAATATAGACAGGCACCCGACAAGTGCAGCGCATTCAAAAGTCAGGCAAAGTATGCACAAGCCTCTGTTGAATATTTTCAGTGTGGTGTACTTTGTAGACATAAGTGAACTCATTTTACCTTTATGTCAGTCCACTAGCCCACCAGAGAGTTGAGCCTTGGCAGGCTGACTGTCCTTGGAGGGCAGCTACCCTGCTGGGTGAGTGACAGCTAGGCTGCAAATGAATAGGAGAAACCTGCATAAGAGGTGAGGTCTTTTAGACAGAAGGCAGAGTTGACCACTGGAAGAAGGAACCGAAGAAAGAAACTGAAGAGACGCTTGCTGCAACTCCTGGACCATTGGGTTTGCCTGGTGAAGCCCTGCTGAAGCTCCGAAACTCGCCTCAACTAGAGAAGCCCTGCAAAGGATGACTTCTCCCCTCGGGTTGGTGGAACCAATCAACCCCAAGACAAACTCATCTGGAAATCCTCTCGAAGCTGGCTGTACTTCCATTGTTGCTGCAGGAACCGAGTGCCAGGGAGAGGAACACCAGAATCGAGAGCGTCGTTTTTAAGTCGGACCCGAGCTCCAGGAAGATCCTCCGAACTCCCTCGAAGCAGGACTAACCAAGCCTGAGCCACCTCAACAGAGTGCTGGACCCCAGAAGCAAGGAAAGCCCACAAAGTATCCGAGAACCACAGTCGCTGATCTGAACTTTGCCCATTGTTGCCGCGGACCTTCAAACCGTAGTGCAGCAGTCCCCAGACGTCCTCCCTCTTGTTCCCACGACTGAGGCCCAGGAACAACAGGATCTGCCATACTACAACAGGAACAGAAGCCACCTGGAACCAATTTCTTCAGACCTAAGGTACTGTGAAGTAAGGGGTACTCATCTCTTGCCGTTTAGTTGGCTTGTCCTCAGTTGTGGCTTGCATTTACTGACTTTTGTAGAGTTGCTTGCAGCTCTGCTTTTCACAAGTCTCCCAGCTTGTGGCCCAACAGCGATTTCTTTTCCAACAGAAACTCTATAACATTGCGCAAGACTTTTTACTTACCCTCAAGAAGAACTTCAGCTCCCCTAGACTTTGCTTAATTGACTGGCTGCCCTGGCTCCCTGATAGACTCTTCTAACCTCTGACTTTGTAGTGTAATCTGTCCCCCCAAAAAGTCATACATTCTTTACTTGTATAGCTGTGAAAGGGTTAATCTACATTGCATATGGGGGGGGTGGGGGGGATTCAAAAGTGCTCATCTGTTTGAGAAGCTTGCTAACCATTGTTTCTCCCTCTAACCTTTTCCTTTTTGACACCAAACTCAGTATTGCTCTAAATGTACCAGTGATATATCAATGTCCACAGTGTCCTAGTTATTGTCACCTGAGGGTGTAGGAAGTATGTGTGCTATCCCAAAAGGGTATCTACCTATTTACTGAGAGTGTGTATTTGAACTGTTACATATTTGCTCCCTTCTAAAGAAGGCTTATTCAAACTGACTTAAATGAATAAATAATTGTTTAATCAAGCAACGTTGAGTAGAAGTTTGATTTAGATACTTGTCAATGTGAAACTCTGTTGTAACCCTACAGCTCACTGTGACACCTCTTGAGATAATTGAGATAAGCCTGGCTGCTCAGTCACTCTACCAACATGTGTAGTACATGCCTATACCGAAGGTTGGGTTAACTATTGCCAACAGGACAAGACTCCCACAGGGTACTGCATACAATTTTGCCCATCAAGGTCTGAAAGCTTTTGGCCCCCAAAGTGTTTTGGATTAAGACGCCCATGAACCTCAACATGGAGTAGGTTGGCTAGGAGATTGTAGTTCAGAATATCTACAGAGCTAAATGTTTCACAACTCAGAGGATCTCAATTTCTGTGCCTTGGTCCCAAAACCCACTAACATTTGGAACCCCCCAGACAGACTTAACATGGCCATTAAGCAATAAATAAAAACATACTGAATGGTAATGTTTGCAATACATTGGACTAATCTACAACTCACTGCTCTAGCATTCTCTGTGTTTACTAGATGCAGAGTGCTGTTGTAGAACTGCCCCCGCCCCATTCAATGAGAAAAGAACAACTTTTTGTTTTAAAGTGCAAGCTTGTTAAAGATTGAAGTATTATGCCATACTAAAATCCATACAGAAAGTTTGCAAGCTGTTCAGAATAGGCAAAAACGTGTTCAAGGACATCAAGAAGATCATATTGGCTAAACATGTGGACACTGAATGATATGGTTTTTGTGCCTTACCAAGATATACAGTCTCTACTTACCACATATTTGAAGTAATTTGGGGTAAAATTACATCAACCGGCGTTGTGCAATTCACAAGTGCTGGATAAACACTTTCTTTAGGAGAAGGCAGTGATTCTTTGGCCATTTCCGTAATCTTTCATAGAAGGAAAAAGACATTAATATTCAAATTTGTTTGCCAATTCAAGTTTCATAATCTCTTGCATTAAATGTAGACCATTTAAGTAGATAACGAGTTACAAGTACATCATACCAAGCATTTCTTTGAGCTTTTCGGTCCTAGGCTACGTGATCCAGGAGAAATAAATCCTTTGGTTGGTGTGGTAATAAGCTAGAAAAGAAATGAAATAATTCATTGACCAAAATATCATATACGGGTGACCAGAAATATTCTCTTGATTCCTATGCTACGCTCCCTCACTTGGCTCTCTTCATAAAACTGAAGAAAAAACAATAAGAAAAAATAATAACAGGAAAAACTAAAGAGTGAGGCTTACAAGTACATGATTTACTTTCAAGTCCATTCTACGACAAAGACTTGATACATTCAAACTCAAAAATATGGCCACTGTAGAGGGAACAGCAACTGCACAAAATAAAATGAACAAGCAGCTCATACCGGATAACTTTTACCTCTCCTCACAACCCCCCCCCCCCCCCCCCCCCCCCCCCCCCCCCCGACAGCTTGAAGGCAGAATCTTATAACCACATGGCCTAGCAGGTTTCACAAACTTGTTAACTGCCGTCTATTCTATCCTGTGGTTTGGTACATTCTTTACACATGACCTAAAGCACCGCTAAAATCAAAAAGAAAGGTTGGAACAGAATACCAAGCATTAGCAAAGCCAACAGTTTGGCCTTTTCTATAGGTGGCTTTTTAACACAACTTGCATACATAGAACGGTTTACTACAAATGATTCTAGTAACATGTATCATTACAAAACAATGTTACTAGTCTGCAATTTGTACTGAGCACCAAAAGGAAGGTAAAATGGCAGACTGCACAATACTTTATCTTGCTTAGAAATCAAGTGGATGAAGAACCTCTTGTTTAAGGAGTTTTATTATACCAGAAGCAGCTGGTTATCTGCAATTAACCATTGACCTTTCTGACAGATTCTTTTGTTGGAAGAAAATGCTGTTTTAAGTAAATATTACAGGAATCTAGGTAAGGGTGAGCTGAATGGCTGCGATTTACTGCCCTTCAGCATCTGCTTTTGCAGGAGGAAAGGCCAATCAGCAAACGTATCACATTTATTGTCACGTTTGGCTAATAGTGAGGGTGCCCCTGCAAGAGTAAGAAAAAAGTGTCAGACCCACTTACTTTCTATGCCAATAGCTTTAGTTCTCAAATGGGTGGTGTTGAGATTGATTTGCAAAATCAACCCCAGGAGGTGGATTTTAGGAGGCCACCCAATTATGGTGAACAGGGAGAAACCGAGGACTAGCCAAACCCAGGTAAAGTTCAGGCAAGTAATCCAACTCAATCCCAGTGATTAGGACAGGCCTTGGCGGGGGATCCTTGACCAGGCCTCCACTGACCAAAGCCAGGAAAGTGTCATTTAGGGACAGGACTTTACACCCATGCAACCCTATGGAGAACTGAGGCTGGGGTGGGGGGTGAGGAGCGGCAGGTATGTTAACATACCACCCCGACTTCCATTTCTCCAGAGAACACTGCTGAGGTTCCGGAATCCATTGGGGATAGTCTTCTGCATTTGGTCCGGTCAAGGAAAGCCCAAAGGTCGCATGTGCAGAGGTCGCTCTCGGACGCACGATGTACACCTTCCAGCTGAACACCCAAATGAAGAAACGAAGTACACTTCTGCGATGCAGGTGATCTCAGGACCCATCCAAGATGCGAAGCCAACTAAATGCAACAGGAGTCACCACGGTCAGGTGGCAACTGGCGATCTTACAGGGACAAACAAAGGACCAGGTCCTGCACAGCTTCTGAAGATGCAAGAAGGCTGAAAATGCAGAAGCAGGCATCTTGTTGTACAAGTTGGAGAACCTCCAAGTTCCAAAGATGCACTCGGAGCAGACACTGCTGCAGCGAGGTAGCCCAGGAGAGACATGGCAGGCCACCAGTTTGTTCAGGAACACTTCTGAAGCTTCGGACCATAGAGCAGGGGCTTGTGACTGGTTGCTCCCACCGGTCCATGGATCAAAGCACCAACAAGTGTCTTCTTGAGATCAGGCCGAAGAGTAGGGCTTCTCCAGAAATTCACTGGAGTTGGTCAGCTGCATGGGTCGCCAACAGGGAACTCTTCTTCATAGAGGACTTGGATCCAACGATCTGCTGAATGGTTGCAGGAGCCCCAATTGTATCCAAGATTTGAGCTGGAAGCACCCTCAAGCCCACCAATGTTAAGGATCTGCACCATTCAAACAGGCAGTGGCTATTCGTAGATAGCCACTGGCCACTACATCTGCCCAAAAGCAGGCTTTCAGGCACATAGATGTGTACTGGAACCAGACAGTCCCCAGCCCCCACAACATCCAGGCTTGCACACAAACCATCCCTTTGCCTGCAAATACAGAAGCTTTCCCAGGGAAAGGTCATTCCACATATGGCATTTCCTGACCAGAGAATGCAGGAAGGCCAAAGGACAAGGGGAAACACCTTGTGGCATGGCTATCTTAGGGCGTTAGCCACCTTTAATAGCCCCTTGCGGTAAATGCAAAAGTACACAATTTAAAATAATTAAACAAGGTAGACAAATATCAACATTGCTGCCATCACTGAGTCAATGTTCCACTGCCTGCACTTCAAGGGGTCTGTCTGATGACCTCTGGGCATCCAGGCCTGCACCGCCCCCTGTCGAGAAAATGTCCAAGTAGCAGAGGGCATCAGAAAATTATATATATATATATTTTATTTTCAGTATAAGAAAAACTTTGTTAAAGGGACGTTATGGTTATGTTGCGCTATTAAAAACTTATGAAATTCACTAAAAAAACTTTAACGGGATGTTATGGTTCCAAGTAAAACCGAAAAGCGCTTGAAATTCGCCTGTGATGGTAAGCTAAGCAACCATAACTCGCACCACCACCGTGCACTGCTAAGACTAACACACAGGACATCAAAGATGACATCACATGAATTCCAGGGTGTCGGCATGAACTTGGGCCTAGACCACCATAAAAGCTGTTCTGTTACTCCTAAGCGCCAGTGCAGCGTACGGATACAAGGGGCCTGCCCGGTCGGCCCACAAAATAGTCACGGTGATGCAGCCGTTCACGAGTACGTGCACCTGCCGTACAAAGAAGCCATCACTTGGCATGTATAATCCATGGCAATCGCAGTAAGGGAGCATGTAAATATTTGGAAAACATAACAGAAAATACGTATCAATACCCACCCTTTTATTACAATCTATTGATTTCTACATGACATTTTCAAGACATTAGCGTTGAGCATGGGTGAATCTAGTGATAGTCTACAAACGGTGAGATTCTACACTCCCCATAACTACAAAAAATGAGAACTACTCAAAAAAACAGTACTTCAGTTACATTGGCAAAATTAATGTTCAGGTTATAAAAAATGTAAATCTCGTTCTGGTGTAGAGTCGTCAAAAGCAAACTTACACAATATTAACCGTCTCCATTCTCTTCGTGAAACTCAGACAGCAATGTGCTTGCACCAAAGAATCTTCATCAACTGATATTACATGTGTCTTACAAACGTTTGGTATGCATAACCTTATCAAATTTGCCTTATTGCAAACTTCCACTCCCTGCATTCTTACTGAATATTCCCTTTCGCTCAAGGTCAAAAAAATATTGACCGTTATGAGTTTAGCCCCATGCGGAGGCCTCCTGAGCGCGCAACCAAAAAAAGCAAAGCTAGTGACCTTCACTCAGAATCCAAATACATTCTCACTTTGCAACAACATGGCTCAACGCATTCATGAGAACTGGTACTCCCATACAGTTGCAGACCCGCTGTTTCCATCAAACACTGCAGGTGGCTGCCTCAGATTTCAAAATCTAGGGCGCCAGTTTGACTGCAATATTATTTTAAATGCATTGTAAGAGACACAGTAATGCTTCCCCTGTACTTTATGGACATTATATTGAGCAACAACTTCAAATGTACCGAATGATTTTCGTGACCAAAAAACACCACATTTTTTGTTCCTGCTGCCACATCCCATCCCCGCCTCATCAACCCTCACCTTCCGAGACAGTGTTTGCTAAATTTAACAAGTGCAATCTTTAGTTTTTTTTTTATATGTTTTAGCGGCGATGTCTGCAGACACGAAAACACGGATGGAAGATGGTTGCATCGGAACAATCTGACGCACTTCACGCTCTTCACCGTCCAATTAGTGAACACGTCACATGTCCACGGTCATGACGCTGCCGATTAGCCAATCGTTATCTTGTCCGCGGAGCGGACATAGAGGTCACTAATTTTTTGAGACATACTTTTTGGTCGTTTTAAAGAAAACTACTGGAAGGATTGTCACCAAATTTACAAAAGCACGCTTTCTGGACCAAGCTTCTGCCGCAAATTTGGTGAAAATCCGTCCAGCGGTTTGGGCTAAAGGCGTGCACAAAGTTTTTCCCCCATTCAGTCTATGGGAAAAAAGGCGTTTTGGGACCCCCCCACTATAACTCCCCCCCCCCGACCAAACATCACCAAACCTAGCAAAGAAATTCAGAGTGGCCAATATACTTGTTTTGCAAAAGTTTGGTGAGGATTCGTCCAGGGGGAGTAAAGTTATAAGCCGCCCAAAAAGTGCTCTTCCTATGGAAACAGCTATTTAACCATAACTACACAGCCACTATAGAACCATAGATCTATAGTCGCAGGTAACAGCCATAGGCGATATTATTAGCAGGTATTATTTGGGGGGTGAGCAGGGGTGTCCCCCACTCCCTTTCAAAGAATATGGGGGTTGCGGGGGTGTCTCCTGCAGGTTTAATGGGTTCATATCTCTGCAAAAATATGGCACCATTCTTGTATGCCGATAGTTTTGCGGGGCTATTAACACATGGAACCCAGCAGAGCTGGAAGATGGATATCTGCGGGAGCAAAGCAATCCATTGAATCTCCCATTGAGAATCCCCTGACTAAGCTGGGACGTTATTTCCATTCTTTTGTGGCGGTTGAGCTGCTGTGCAGAGCAAGCCCAACCAGAACTGAACGACCTTCCCGGCTGGTGATGTAAAAACACTCCCTTTCAATCTGCCCTGCTGCGGCTTTCAAAGTGCAACTGTTGTGTTGGACTGCCTTAGACTCCTCTCAGTGTCTTTGGCTATGAAATGCATTCATGGCCCCGTGTGTTGACCCTTTATTCACGACTGTGATGAATCAACTTCCGGGGCACAAATGGTCCAGGGGTGACTATCTGTTTCTAAACCAATCAGCCCCAGACCTCTAGTACACCAGACGCAATCTGAACAGATTGGAATAAGAAACAAGTTACTTTCCTGTAACTGTTCTCCAGCATGGGTCTGGCATGGATTCACATGCTCATGAATATTCCCAGTCAGGCTGGGAATCCTTGGTAAAGAAAAAATCAGTTTCACTTCTGACTGTCTTTCTCCTAACAACCAATCACTGGTCTTTGGGTCATACTGACCCCAGCCAATGACTGCCCTCTACCCAAGCCCCTCCGCTAGCAGCCATCTTCAGATTTGGTAACACGTAAAGTGGCAGTAGGACCAAGAGAAGAGCCGCAGAGGGGTAGGCGGGAGGGTTCGCATGGGAATAGAACAACAGTTACAGGTAAGTAACTTGTTCCTTCTCCAGCATGGGGTCTGGCATGGATTCACATTAATAAAGAATACATAGCAGTACACACAAGCACAACCACGTGAGGTGGCAAGGCTCAACATTAAGAATGTTGAGATCTCAACATTAAACATCTCTTACCCCCTCACCAGGCTCATCTTCAAGCGAGCAGATTGCGCAGCACTGCTTGGCCGACTCTGGACTCCTCCCTGGAATCCCGGTCGACGCAGTAGAACCTTGAGAAGGTGCGAGTCGACCTCCACGTAGCCGCCCTGCAAATGTCCAGCAGGGGCACACCAGACAGGAACACTGTAGTTGCGATTGCTCTGGTCGAATGGGCTCTCAGACGGCCAGGCGAAGGTCGGTTTGCCAACCGGTGACAATGGGTGATGCATCCGGAGAGCCACCTGGAAATGGAAGCCTTGGAGAGGGCCTTTCCCTTGATTCACAGGGCCAAAGTTCAGAAACAGCTGTGATGTCTTCCGAAAAAACTGTGCGGGCCACGTAGAACTTCAACGCTCTAGCTACATCCAGCGGGTGCAAAGTCCTCTTAGCCGGCGACGAAGGCAACAGGAAGAAAACAGGTAACACCAAGGGCTCGGGAAGTCCGACGGCACCTTGGGCATGAAGGAGGGGTGCGTCCGTAACACCACCCTCGTCTCGTGTAATGTCAAGTAAGGTGGTTTACAAGAGAGTGCCTGGATCTCTCCCCCTCGTCGTGCAGAGGTGATAGCCACAAGAAACGCTGTTTTCCACGACAAAAACTTCAGCTGTACCGAAAGCATAGGCTCGAACGGGGGACCCATGAACCTAGTCAGCACCACATTGAGCTCCCACGCCAGAGCCTTCACCGGCAGGAACTAACGGAAAAGTCCTTTTATGAATTATTTGACCAGGCGGTGTGACCATAACGACAACTGCTCCGGAGTTCTGGTGCAGCAGGAGATCTCCGCCAGATGAGCCTTGATGGAAGCATGAGCCAACCCTGCCTTGGCCAGCGACAGTAATTACGGCAGTACCTGTGGAGCCGCAATCCGTAGAGGGTGGAGATTCTGTGTGCGGCACCAGACGGCGAACCTCTTCCCCTTATGTCCATAGCATTTCAGTGTAGACAAAGCCCTTGCCTTGGCAAGCACTTCCTTGCAGTCTGCCAGGAGATCGTATCCAACAAACTATCACTGCAGGTGCCAGGCCTGAAAGTTCAGCGACCCTGGGTCATGGGGCAGAATTGCGCCTTCCCTGGCGAGAAGATCTGCGTCCGCCGGAAAGCCTGACTGGAGGGGATGTTGACAAGTCCGGAAGGTCCGGGTACCATATCTGCCTCGGCCATGCAGGTGCGACGAGGATCATCCTGCACCGGGATAGTCCGAGTTGATTGATGAGTCGCAGAAGCAACAGCAACGGGGGAAAGCGCATAGAGGAACAGGCCGTCCCAGGGGAAGGAGAATGCATCCCCATGCTCCCCGGCTGGGGAAACCTGCTGGCGAACCTCCGGCACTTGGTGTTCGTCGCCGTCGCAAAAAGATTGATCTGGGGATTGCCCCATCGTCGGAATAGAAGATCCACTTGGTCCTGCCGAAGCTCCCACTGGTGGCACAATCGCAGCTCCCTGCTGAGAGAGTCGCCCACAGTGTTCTTCACTCCTACCAGATGAAATGGGACGAGGAACATCTCCTGTGCGACGCCCCATCGCCATAGGTTCTACGCCTCACTGGAGAGCGCTGGGGGATCTGGTGTCCCCCTCCTGCTTCCGGATGGAAAACTTTGTGGTGGTGTTGTCTGAAGATCCACCCCACCTTGCCCTTGAGGGACAGAAGAAAAGACTTGGAGGGCCCAAAACACTGCCCGTAGCTCCAGAACATTGATGTGCAATGGCATCTCAGGTAGCCACAGGCCTCTTGCGTGGAGACGACCGGTGTGAGCTCCCCTTCCTTCCAGTGATGCGTCCGTCATGACTGTCTCCTGATGGGAGGGTCTGGAAATCCAAGCCCGCCGACAGATGCTGACACCCCACCACCGAATCGCTCGACGGAAACTTTTGTCGAGGGTGATCTGGTCTTCCAAGCTTCCTGATACCTGGATCTAACTGGTGTGGAACTCCTGCAGTGGTCGCATCCACAGCCTGCACAGGCGCACAAGGTATATGCATGACGACATCATGCCGAGGAGGGACTTGATGGACCTCACTCTTGGGGACCTCTTCTGGACTTGCTGCGGCCCCTGTAGGCTTCCTGAGCCAAAGAGCAGGACGGTCGACTATAGGATTATGAGCCACCAACGAAACCTTTGGAGGACCCCTGGGACTTCCCTCCGGAGGTCTAAAAGGATGGCCGTCGCTGCTGGAGCGTGCCCAAAGCATGAGCCATCTCCGTATCCGCCTTGATGGCTTGCCAAATAAGTTGTCCCCGTCGAAGGGCATGTCCAACACCCTCAACTGTACATCCTGGTGGAAGCTAGTGGCCCTCAACCAACGCTGACGAAGGCAAACGTTGTTGCCCATCTGACAGAATCCTGTGTCGGCGATGTCCATGGCCACTGTGATGGCATGGTCCGATGCCCTCGCGCCTTCCTACAGGATCTCCAGTGCTTCCTTCCAGACGACAAGAGGGTGGAAGTCCAGGAGGGGGCGATCTTGAACAACAGCTCCCCGTCATAACAGGCCACGATGGCCAGGGCATTGGCTGCATTGATCGTCGTCGCAGCCGAGGAGATGACCCCGTCGCCCCATGGCATCTTACTTCTTTCACTCACCATCTGGGGGTCGGGGGTCGAGGACTTCGACGCAAAAGATCTGGAAGACTTCTTCCCAGCCACTACCGAGACCACTGAGTCCGGGGACGGCTGGGATCTGAGATACTTGGGTGCAGAGTCCGGCATTCTGAACCTCTTATCGTACCGGTCCCTCTTCGCCGGGGCTGAGGACCAGTTCTTCATAAGGGACAGTCCCTTGTCCCAAATGTCGTCCAATAGAGGGATCGAAAGCATGGTCTTCCTCTTTTCCTCCCGGCGCTGGTACAGGAAGCCTTCCCTTTCCTCGGGAGGCAGTTGGAACATTTCCGAGCCCCTCGAGATCATGGCATGGAAAGAGCCAATCTAGTTGGGCGGTGAGACGGAGGTCCACCCCGTCGTCCGTACTTGTGCCTGTCGTATCAGGTTCTGTATCGTCCCTCGGATGAGGGGATGGCTGCGAAGGATGGCAAGGAGGTGGAGCGTGAACTCTCCTCGTCACAGGGGGTTCCCCCGACGGCCCAGGTGCTGCGAGATCTCCCGCCGGCGACTGGGGCACCCTTGTCCGGATCTCTAAACACGAGGTGTGCAGTGCCTGTAGGATGTCCGCCGACGTGTCTGGTGGCGGTGGTTGCTGCAGTGATGGTTGCAACTGGAGCGATGGCAGTGGCGTGATGTCCTCCGACTCCTCACCGCCCTGCTGCTCCGTGTCGGTTTCCTCGCTGTTCTCCACATCTGCCTCGCCGGGGTCCTTCCCGTAGGACCTGGCCTAGACTAACTTCTTATCCAGTACAGCCTTCAGACCAGAAAGCTTGTCCTCGTCAGAGATGTCCGTGCCCTGCAGGAGTACTGCCCCCCCTTCTGCTCGAACAGTGGGGACGGTCATGGGGAGATGATCGGCACCGTCTTCACTAGTGTCTTCTCAATGGGTAGAAGAGACTATTCCCTCAGAGCAGGGAGGGGAAACTCTTGTTTTAGGGGCCGCCTCCTGCGAACCCTCAGCTTTTGCTAGGGACGCCACCACTCCTTCAAGGGAAGATTTTGCTTGGTGAACCTGGGCCTTCACGACCTTGGGCATGCTCGAGTCCTTCACCGCATTGGGGGGGGTTTGGGAATGGGGGAGGATCAGCGCCCCGCCCCGATTGGCTTTCTCCATCGGAGTCGACTGGGACCTCTTTGCTGAATCTGAGCGTTGGCTCGTGGTCGAAGGTGCTGGAGATGCCGCTCCCGACCTGGCCGCCGAGGAGCCCGTCCCAACGGTGCTCCCGGTGGCTGCAGTGCTTTGCCTTATGTTGGGGTCCCCGTCACCAGAGCACCCTCAAAGGTCTTAGAAGACCGCTCAGATTTCCTCTTGCTGGATGAGGCTTGCTTCCGGGACTCACCCGCACCCTGGATCTTCGTCTGGAGCCACTCGGAGAGCCGCTTGCGATGGTCCTTCATGGTGCGAAGCACAATAGCCTTGCAGATTGCACAGGCCTCCTCCACGTGCGTTTGGTCAGAATGTAGGCAGTAAAGGTACAGGGAGTGCCCATCGTCCAGGAAAAGGTTCCGTAGTCCTCATCCAGGGCAGATCCTGAACAGAGGCGTTGAGTCTCCTTTATCTTCAGCCATGTCCACACGGAGTAGACCTTAAAGAATCTTCCGGAATCCTCCAAGAAGGGTACTAGACGAAAAATAAATCACTGTTGGGGGGTGTAGAAAATTCTGAAAAACGGGTCCCTGTTAGTCAGATGATGGATCGATGGAGCTTGAGGCTCGATTGGCTGGGGGCAGTATGACCCAGAGACCACTGATTGGTTGTTAGGAGAAAGACAGTTCAGAAGTGAAACAGATTTTTTCTTTACAGCCTGACGACGGGAATATTCATGAGAATGTGAATCCATGCCAGACCCCATGCTGGAGAACAGGCAAATTATAAACATTGTCCAATTTTGCTAACATGGACGGAATGGCAGGTTTATCGCAAGAAAGTCGTGGATCGTTGGTTAGTTGCGACAGCAAAAATACAATTATTACCCAATGATGAAAGGGACTGTCTAGTCATGGTTGTATCAAAAATACCTACTTCATTTATATCACAGACAGTTCTAGCAATGCTACGAAATACAACCTACCCTGAAAAGGAGTGCAGAGGACAGTTTCCAAGAAGGAAAGAGGATGCACTCTGGATACTGACAGAAAGTTAGTCAGTATGGTTAAAAACCAATAGTTTAAGGATTCTTGGCTCTGAAACAAAGTGAGCAATGGATCTTAAAATGTCTCTAGGGGCCTTCTGGGAAGGCCCAGGGGGACAGAACCACAATGTACCTTGTGCTCTAGGTGTTCTTGATGCTGGACGGGGTCAAGTCAGCTTCAGGGCACTTTGCAAGCTTCTGTGACAGAGTTCAAGACGGGAGTCAGCTGTGGGCATCAGTGTTGCAGGTGGCTGCCCAATCGTTGGCTTCGGGTTCACAGACCTTCTGGCACTTCCTACCTAGAACGCTTGCTGCAGAGCCTAGCAGGGCAAGCTTTGTGCTGCCTGGATGCCGTTCTGTAGCAGCTAGAGGGTCCTCCGTATTTGGTAGCTGTCTCCTGGGAGATATTTAGGGGAGGGATCTGGCTTCCCTTTATGGGGGTCCCAGCCTTCCTTCACTGGCAGGAGATGCAAGGCAGACTGTACCTTCAGCCAGGGCCCAATGAGGAGTTCTTCTTGCTAACTCCTTGCAATCTTCAGATCTCCCAAAAGGCCTGTGACCGGTGTAGGCTAAGCCTACCTCAATGAACCAATCCTGGGGTCCGCACCAACAATCTTCTGTATGCATGAGGTCATAACCAGAGTGTCCCACCCATCTTCCTGTCTTTTGTCGATGGGTTTCTCTGGTTAATAGTCTCTCTGTGGTTCCCGATTAAAGCGGCAGGTCTCCCTTGAAACTGTGCCGAGACCAGACTCTCTGGCTCTTGCAAACCACATTCTCGTACCTTAAGAATAGGGTCCCTCTGCAGGGTGAACTTCTGTAAACACGCAGACAGTTCACAGTCATCGATACAGAGGGAGTGAGCTGGCTATAGGTTGACACAGTTCCACATGAAAGGTTGTTGGGGTTTCCGGTCTCCTTTCTTCACCTCTGCAGCCAGGCCCCATGTGATTAGTATGATAATCGTTGCCACAGCTGCAGGGACCAATATAAGAGCAGGGCAGATCCATGGAGCCTTTGCTAATCAGTCTGGCCATGGCAGGGGGAAGCTTGGTCCTCTCCCCTCCTTGAGAGGGCATGGTGTATTCCTGGCTGTCATATCCCAACTAAATATGACAGGGCAGACTGTGCCTGTGTCCACAGGTCGGAGTTTGTCATGGTGTGAGCATAGGAAAATGTGTGTAGATTAGTCTCAACCTTTTCCCCCTCGAGTTTATCAACCATCATTCCATTGAATTCAAAATGTCAACAAAAAAAAAAAACAGGTGAGTGCACACCCACCGTGCAGATGATCCAATTCCTCACAAGACCATAGGTGAACATTGATCGATTGTATAGGATGGACCCATTGGGCATTAGAAGGCAATTTTGTTTCTCAGTGCTAAGTCTTATGAAAATATCAGTAGGACGTCTGTACTGAACATTTTATTGGCTTGCAATACCACTTTCTGTACTTTACCCATACTGTGAGAAGTTATTTTAAATGTGTAACTATATTTAGTAGTTAAACCCAATGCACAACTTCATTATGTAAAGAATATATTTGTACAGATCCACTGTATGGCCGGACCCCGCCTTGTGCAATAATGAAAAGTAGTCACTGTACTGAAGAGGAAGTGCCAAGTACCATCCCCACTCCAGCCGCCCCCCTTCGAAGTACCAGGAACGTTCACGCCAAAATATGTGACGTATGGAGAACAAAAACCAGCAGAGAGCCGCAGTTGGGCTCTGCCCAGTGCCTATCAGAATAACAGCACCTATTGAAGTACCGACACCTAAGAAAACCTGGACAGTAAGGTACCCACTGAGAAAACCATATCTACAGGCAAGACATAATGACGGTTGTCAGAATGTAATACCCGAAGAAGCCAAGAATATACTAAAGGAAGACAAATGGTGACGTCACGAGAAATAGGAAGGACGCACATATAGAAGATATAATGACCTGAGAATACTGACAAAGACGAGATACCATGGATAAGCGACATCTTGAGCATAAGATGAAGAAAGTGATGTCAAGATGCAGAAACTTATGCCATGTGCACGAAGATATTAAGTTAGTTTAAACGTGTACAGATGCAAGAAACCACAAGAAGCAAAGAAATCGTGAAGCTTGCTTATGCTTAGTAGTAAATTAGATTGCGGCAAGCGCCAACTATACATATATCTACCTCAAAAGCACTTTATAGAGTGTAAATCCACTACGCACATGAGCAGTTACTAAAGGTCTCAAGAGAAGAGTGCTGCAGCAAACAAATCGACAATTAAGACGGAGAGAAACCCAGCTGAAGGTAACCATGCCAAGAAGCCAAGGTCGTATTGGGCTGGAATAGGTCAACAGTGGATACAATTAAAGAGAAAAAGAACAGTTTCTTGTTCGGAAAGGTCAGGATAAGCCACAGATGGCAGAAGACTGGCACAATTAAATACAATACACAAAAATGCATGAAGAGGCCGATTTCATGGTGTCTGAATCACGTGACAAGGCAGGCAGGAAGGGATGCGACTGTCACCCCTACGCATTGACTCCTGCCATACCCATACTCCTTAATTTTCTCAGACCAAGAGCAGACTCGAGGCCAAACTACAAAGAAATAATTGACACATGACCACTGAGGTGATGAATGATTGTAACATAATTGGAGGGAAGCTGGGGTGCAAACTAACTCCCTGCACCTGGCTGGCTATTCTGCATGCTGCTACGCGCAAGTGGAACAGTATGAGTGGGGTTGATGCCAACCCAATCATAGTGGACCGTGTAATCTAGGGTCTATAGTAAGTAGGACCAATGAGGGGACGTACTTTTAGTGACATTTACAGTGGCCATTTTGAAGGGCTTATTTGCCCCACCTGACATTGATTATCCAATCCCCTCTACCCGTTGCCATATACAGATATAGTACCCATGTTAAAGTTACCTTCCTATAACCAATCATGTTGCATGTTAGGTTTTTAAGATTACGTGTCAGTGATGACGAGTTTTGGATATAAATATTGTGTTTCTTTTGAAGTTAAGTGGAGTTTAAGCGAGAAGGAAGATCGAGCAGTTGCTGATGTTCGTTGAAGTCCCCGTTTTTTGTACTCGTCATTAAATAGACTCCCTTTGCCAAACTATTGAGTTGTCATTATTTGGTGCAAGAGTACGAATCTGCATCCCCATCTATCTCAAGGGTGCTGCTGCTCATCTTAAAGGGCTGTTTGGAGACCCCCCAGTCTTATGGGCCGGCTGGGGGTCCATCCAGTTCTGTACCTTTGTAACAATTCACTCCTGAAGAGTTCTCAAGATTGCTCATAGAAAAATGCAAATGCGGTATGCTAGGGTAATGCAACCTGCTTCTCTCTATAGATGTTGTACTAAAACTCTATGATCCCTCACCATTGACTGTGCTGGCTATAGCTGATGGGAGTTGTAGACCAAAATAAACAGTTACAAGGTTTCAGACCCCTGCAGCATGCTACAGCAGAATAGATGTTTAGGATTTAGTCCTTTATGGCAGCGTCTCGCCCCCCCTTTCCCTCATGAAGACACCATTCAGAACAATGAGTTTTTTGGATAGTGTTTTTAGAACCGAGGCAAAAACCCAATGTTAACTAGTGGGATAAAGATCTAAAGAAAGCATGCACATATTGTGAACAGAAGCTGTCTTAGTAAAGGCAGTTGCAGCATTGTGCTTGGCTGACTCAATAGTTTTCTATGTGCAGTATGACAAAGGGCTGCAACAAGCCTCCGATGGAGGAAAATAACATTGCATCTGTAGAGGTGAAGGGCATGCAGGCAGCCCCTGGACAAGGACGACACAAGGGTGCAATAGTCTCTAGAATGGTCAAGGAAGATCCCGATGTTGGGAGACTAGTGCAACTACTCACATTGCCAAACATCAAGTAGTTCAGAAGCAGATAAGATGCTTGGCCAGTCATAGGTCTTTGACAATACCTACTAATGGTCTATTACAGTAAAGCCTTGGCACTAGACACAAGGCAAGACAGCTAAGTGGATAGGAAGTGCTACTCCATTGAACCAAGAGTCCTGAAGATGAATGATCTAACTTTGCCCACTAAGGCAGAGGTGCGGTTCCCTCTGGCCCTGGAGTGAGTTCTGGCCCCAGCAGTACTTTGCCGTCAGAGCATAGGAGCAGAGCCTCAGTCTTCCTTGCACAAGTTCCACCTTCACCTGCTTCGCGACCATCACCAGCGCTTGATGCCGGAATGGTGCAGATACCTCAATTTTCCTAGAAATCTAGGGGGCTGGATGTATATCCGGCCACATATCATGAACATTGCAGATAGCAAACATTTGGTGCCATCCAATCCAGGATGGCTTGTCACATGCAACAAGTTACTTACTTGTAACTCCTGTTCTCCAGCATGGGTCTTGAATGGATTCAAATGCTCATGAATATTACCCGTCATCAGGTTGGAAATCCTCAGTAATATTAAAGCATCTTAGCCTTAAGCTAAAAACTGCTTGTCCCTTCTATAACCTATTGCTGTCACTTTGGGTCATACTGCCCCCAACCAATGACACTCGTCATTCTAAACTCCATCCCTGGTAGCCATCTTCAAATTTGATTGCAAATATAAAGTGTCATGAGCACTGCTCCCGAGAAGCCAAGTCAAGCCCTGCATCCCCGGAAGCAGGCTCACGACCCTCGTCCCCGGCTCCAGCAAACCCCTATTGGGGCCCTTTGGACCATGTCCTGGCGCCTCTGGCGCCAGGCTCATAAGGAACCTCAGTCCCGGCGCCATGGGCGCCGGGCTCATAATTCTTGCAAAGGTGCTTGGGTGGACCTACCTGTAGCAGACCATGCTGCATACTCACCTTTGCAAATGCTGGCAGGATGATGTCCCCAGCCTTCTGCTGGGAGGAACTATTCCCTGAACTGGGACTACTTTCTTACCTGGGTGGGGCTGGTGCCACTCCTTAGCTCTGGAACACAGGAACTCTTTCACCTGGGCGAGGCTGAGGAAGAAGACACCCAATCACTCCAACACTATTTAAACCACACCCGATTGGGAAAACGTGCTTCGCGTTATTCTGCATCTGCAGCAGGACGCTCACCGAGTCAGCTACAGCATTCCAGTGACATCTCCAGCTTCAGCTCAGCAACCTGTGGAAGAAAGACACGAGAACTATACTTACCATCCAGGAATCCAGACACCGGCAGAACCTGCAAGCAAAAGAAACATAAGGTTAGCAAGTTGCAACACGTTTGCAGCCGCGCTCGCTTACCTGATCCATCTGTGCTTTCACGGATTCTTCGCGGCCTTCTCTTCAGCAGCCTAACGGCACCTGTAAAGACAAAGAACATTGTTAAGTAGGAATCGGGTGAAGGCGGCCGCATTTACTTTTCTTACCTGCTTTTGTGCGCGTATTACGATCTCTTCAACCGCAGCAGCCCGGCACCTGAAAACAAGAAAAGACATTTAAGTGCCATTAAAGACTGCAAGAAAGCCTAACACTTACGTGTTTCCCCACGTGCATCCGCGACTGGGAAAACGCCCGCAAGGTCCCGACACCTGCAAATAAGAAAAGAACATTGTTAGAGGTGCTATAATAAGGTCACAGATCATTATACTCACGTACTTCGCACGTGCAACGGCAACGGACGAACAACGCCCGCAACATCTCAAGACCTGAAAACAAGGGACATTATTGAGGTGTCATTGAAATTCCCATACCTACGAACAACCGCACGTGTCGCGCTCTCAGTGACCACGCCCTCAGCATCCAGGCACCTGAAAAAGACAATGCAAAGACTTCATTAAAGGTGCCCATCTCTTCAAGACTATAAACTCTTTATACCTACTGTCATCCGCTCGTGCAGTAACGGCGGCATCACCTTTTGGCATCTCAGCACCTGTGCCACTTCTAAGGCCACAAAAGACTTTGAGGACCTCCAGTGACGTAACTGGAACCCACGCACCCCTGCATAAGTCGCATGTTGGAGAGCCCAGCATTTATACGCCTAAGGTGAGAGCTCGCCGAGACAAGTAGAAAGCTAGGCTGTGGGAGAAACTGGCGATTGGTGGGAGAAGAAATCCCATCAAACGGTGATTAACCCTTTTTCTTCCACCTGCAGAAAACTTACCCTGCAAGTCAGACATTCGATAAGAGGAAGCCCAGTCCTGAGAGTCGTCCGAGCTCTACGCTTCTCAATTGAAGAAACGATAGCAGCCCAGCCGGGATCAGCGCCTCCGTGGGAATCAGGTGAGCGTTACATAAAGTGGCAGTAGGAACCAAGCAGGGAAGGGGTTCACATCCGAATCCATGCAAGACGAGAATTCCTCTGTGGCCGCCACCACACTGCAAAACGCTCCCACTTGTGTCTGTAGCAAGCAAGCGTAGAGGATGCCCTGGCCTTGGCTTGAATCTTCTAGCATTCCAAGGGCAGCAAGTAGTGTCCAAATGCTAGGGCTGCATGAGCCAGGACGTGAGGCTCAGACGCTGGGTTGTGGTGCAGGATTGGCCTCCCTCTGGAGAGCATGTCTGGAAGTGGAGGCAGTTTGATGGACGGAACCACAAACATATGGAGAAGGCCAGAGTATCAAATCTGCCTGGGCCACGCAGGTGCAATGAGGATCATCCAGAAGTAGCAACGTTAATTGTAGCATTAGAGGAATCAGCAGAAAAGCATTCAGGAAGAGGCCCTCCCAAAGGAATGAGAAGGTGTCCTTCAGACTCCTTGGATGAGAATACCTGCTGGCAAATCTGACACTTGGCGTTGGTAGCTGTTGCAAAAGGATCAATTTGAGGGAGATCCCCACTCGAAGAGACAAGACACTTGCACTTGTTCAGAGTTCTCATTTGTGACAGGACTGCAGCTCCCTGCTGAGAGAGTCCACCATGGTGTTCTGAACGCCTGCCTGTTGAAATGGGATGAGCAACATTAGTTGAGCAATGACCCAGCGCCACAAGTTCTGCACCTCCTGAGAGCAGGGGAGCGTGTCTCGCCTGGTTTCCGGATGAAAAACATGGCGTTGTCCGTGAAGACCTGCACCACCTTCCCTTGCCGCAGTCTTTGGACGATGTGCAACAACTCTTCTGGGAGCCAAAAGCCTCTGAAGTGAGATGTGTGGGCTCCCCAACCCAAATGTCATCCAACAGGGGAACTCAAACAATGGTTCTCTTGGAGGATTGCTCGAAAAGGAATGCTTCCTCCCTTACCTCAAGCACTAGTTTAAACAGCTTCGCCACCATAGAAATCATGGAGTGGAATGCCCGATCATGTCTGGCAAGAGAGGCCCTCGAGGGCACCTTGACATCATGGGGTTCTCCATCCGTGGGAACAGTTACCAAACTCATCCATGAATTGCGTACCAGTCGTGACAGTATCTGTGTCTGTCTGAGCTGCTTCCCCCACCACAGGAGGTGGTGCAAACGTGAATGGCCGAGAAGTTAACAGGGTCCGGATGAGGCGGTGTCAGCTGAGCTCCAGAAGGTCTCAGATGACTCCTTGTTTGAACAGGAATGGGAGAAGTGGGCAGACGTTGCTGTATCTCAGCCCCCTGTGTGTGCAAGGTGGTCAAAATGTCCTAGGACATATCCTTTGGTGCAGGTGCCGGGCACTTAAGTGAAGGGCTAAAAGGCTGAGGTGGCTGGTGAGATGGCACTGACCAGAGCTTGGGTATAAAAGTATATAATTATTTATTTAAAAACACACTTTGTAAACTACACTAACACTAATATGGCAAGCAAGTTCAAACAGTCACTATTAATATATATACATCCCTGATCACTTATTGAACAAGTCTTAGTTAAAACACCACTTATTTTCAGACAGAGGTGAGCGCTTAACCCAAGATGGCACTCCAATAAGTTAATTAAAGAGGAAGGGGGAAAAAGGCAGAATTAGTAACATACACAATACCAACACTTTAGGAGAACCAAAGCAAGTCAGAAAAGGCAGAATCTACTGAGGAGCAAGAAAGTCATAGGCCAGGCCCACTCTTGGAGTGGAAGGCGGAATGTGCCCAAGATCACACAGTTGAATAGTACTTTTTAAAGAGTCGTTGCAAAGAGTTCAAAAAGGGTTGGCTCAAGTCAGGAAAAATTAGCTAGTAGGTCCCAAGTCGCCCCAGGATAGAAAGTTAAGGATTTACGGGACACCTTAAACAGTCTGTTGCAAGGGAGACCAGGCGGGGCTCAGTACCTGAAATGGTGAGAAAGCCCCATCGGGGGCAGTTGTTCCTGGCAGCGGGTGCAAGTCGGTGCTTCGTCCAGGGGAAGAGGAGATCTCGACGTGGAGGCAAGCTGGAGGTCGTTGCACTGCCAGGGAAGAAACCAGCCGCGGAGTTTCCCGGTCAAAAGGTACCACCCTTTTATTCGCGGTAGTGGTGAAGCGTGGCTATCCAGCCGCCAGGGTGCTTGGCACAGGCGATTCGACCACGAGACGATCCAGGAAGGTGAAAAAAAGAGGGCGAACTGGTTATCCCCACCAGCTCAGAGGAAGAAGACTCTCCGAGATGAAGATCTTCTCTGTCGTTGGGAAGTGCCGAGACGGTTCAGCAGGGCTCCACCGGTGGTGTCGTCGTTGCAGGTCGGCTCAGCTTCTCCCTCTTCGGATTCTTTGGTCCTGTGGCGACTTCTGAAGTTCCAGTCCCCAAAGCCCTGCTTTTATGCAGAAAACCCCCATTCATCAGTCCCAGCTGTCACTCAAACATGCTAAGTGGTGAGCCGGGCGGCTCACCACTGGGCCAATCACACAAGAGTGCGACTTGAGTTGCCAAGGCAACTCAGTCCAGGGTGCCTGAACCCCCCCCCCCTCCCATACATCCTGTAGACCCAGACAGAGTGGCACCACTTTTGGAGGCTTCTGTGGAGAAGCCCGCCAAAAAGTGGAACAAAAGGCTCGACTTGGGTTGGAGTTACAGAGGCGAACACAAACGCCATTTTAAAACAGAGTCCTGGCAAAAAGACCCAACCGGGGAATAAATATTAAATAAATAACCCGGCGGTATCTTTAACATTGCACTAAAAAGTGGTGCGTTTAAAATGAATGGGAAAATCCCATAGGAAATATTCCGGCGGAATATTTCGCGTGGTAACCACTGCCACCAGCCAGACACTCGAGGGGGGACTGCACAGTGCCCCCTCGAAAAACAGACCCAGGGGCAATCTAATTACCCCTACCAGTGCTTCCACAATATGATGGTTTGTACTGGTTCGGTTCACAATTTAAGACTAGTAAAGTCAATGGTGACTTTACATGCCCTGGGAGACAGTAATCAGTCCCAGGGTATGGAGTCTATGTTTGGGGGCCACTATGACACCCCTGTGTTACTGCACTGAGGGTGCTGTGTAACACTTACCAAAAATACATGAAACCCTATGGAGTAAAAGACCCCATAGCCCATAAAACACATTACAAAGTCAAAGGATATCTCAAATCATGTCTAAGAGTGGGAGAAAAAAGAGTCACTCTTAGCAGGAGAAAAAATAAACCCCAAAAATCCAGCAAAGATACTGGGGGACTCACTAAGTTTGGGAAATTAGCCTTAACAGAGAATTCTCCCTAACAGTCGACAGGGCAATGGCCCTGATGGATGAGGTAGTCGATGAGGTTCGTGTTGATGATGGAGTCGACGATTGAGCCGCTGACTGGTCCTTGGAGGAATTGCCCTTTGTCAAGATCTTGTGTTCGGCCGCTGGGGTCAGCGATTGCCCTTAGAGTTGGAACTTTTCTGCTTGCCAGTAGGCTAACCGTTCACAGAGCCAGTGATGGCGACCAGCCTCTCTCCGATCTGGGTCCTACAGCTGCAGTGACAGTTGATTAAGACGTTGGAGCATGGGACGATTTCACATTTTTTGGGATCTTCACCAGGGAAGCATCCTCAAAGGACCTTGGCCTCTTGATCAGAGGGAGCACGCTCTTTGGACTTGCCAGCCCTGGAAGAGGCAGGACTACACCCAGCAACCACATCAGAGGCCCGCCCCTGCCGCGATCCATGCCACTAACCTCTTATGGTGGTCGGTCTGTGTCTTGGAAGAGAAGGTCTGGAATATTGAACATCCGTGTGCATCGTGGTTGGGATGTAGAGTGTGAATGCACCCGAGGTGCCAATCTTCAATGAATATGTTCTTCAGGCCGCAGTTTTCACAGGCCCTGAAGAGACTTTCCTTCATGGTGAAAAGAGGGCCCCTGGAACACCCCTTTGGACCCCTATAGGCACGACAGCCCAAAGAGCCAAAAATGCAAGATGCCAGTCGCCGTTTGGCCAGCCCCCAGGAGGACCAGTGACTTCTACATGTGCAAACAGATATTCTCTCAGACAACCATTCAAACCTTATCCAGCCAACGTCCTCATGGATACAGGTGCCTCAACACTGGCCTGGTTGACGAACCATAAAATATCCAGCTGTGCTGACGTCATTAGAGACACCACGACATAGTAACATTAGGTATCCGGACATTTTTTCGAATGCATTTCTTTGAAATGCAATCGTGTCTAAAAAAATTTGCCTAATTTTTTTTTTCAAATTTATTCTTTTTTTATGTAATGTTTTCATAGGTTTTTTGGGGGGTTTTTAAAGTAAAATAAAGTGTTTAAAAAAAAAGGGGGGAACCCCCCCATTAAAAAAAATAAATAAATTTGAAATACTGTTTTTCTGCGAAATATTTTCGACATAATGGCATTCGAAAAAATGCCATTCGCCAAAAGTCACTATAAACCGTAACATTAGCCACGAAGCAAACGCACATGCTTACACGGTTCTGTAGATGGAGGACAGATGAACAAGTTACTTACCAATTGTAACGTTCTTTCGACTGGATGTTCCTCCCACGTATTCCACATTGTAGATATATTCGCCAGCTTGCTGCTTCTTTCTGAAATTTTTTCACTGGAGGGCACTTTGCTCGAGGCCGTGTAGCTTGGTCTCTTGAAGGCCGCCGTCGAGCGTCAACGTCATCCGTCGTATAAAGGGCTCGAACCGCGCCCGTTGGTTCAGTTCTGTTTTTTCGATGTTAATGGTAGCATCAGCTGTATTTTGTGTCGGCAGATGTCAGGCTCTTAAGGAAGTACAAGTGCAACAAGCATAAGAACTGTACAGAGGGGTAGATTGGGAGGGTCGATGAGGAATACGTGGGAGGAACATCCAGTCGAAAGAACGTTAGTTGGTAAGTAACTTGTTCTTCGAATGGATTGTGTCCTCCCAAGTATTCCTCACCTTAGATAGACTCCCATAGTTCTCAATTATGCACAGAATGAAGGACAGCTTTTGCAAAAAGGCCTCCTTGGTAAGAGGCGGTGTCTAAATATGGTTTTGTAAAAATGTGCATTGATGATCAAGTGGCAGCAGCACAAATGTCTTGCACTGGGACACCCCTCTGAAGAGCCTCCGAAGTTGCTATGCCCCTGGGTGAATGAGCCCTTAAACCATCTGGAGGCTCCTTCCCAGCCAATTTGTAACATTCAGATATTGCTAGGATAATCCATCTGGATATAGTTTGCTTGGACACACCAAGGCCCAATTGGTGTTCAGTATAACCGACAAACAACTGATCTGTTTGTCTAAATCTTTCAAGTCTAGATATGTAGAAACAGAGCCCTTTTAGGGTCTAGTCTGTGGAATCTTTCTACCTTTTTACTAGCGTGCCGAGGAGGATAAAAGGATAGTAAAGTGATTTTCTGTGACAGATGGAAATCCGAAACTAGTTTAGGTAGGGAAAAGGGCTTGACCTTTAAAACAACTTTATCCTTGTGGAAAACCGTGTGAGGAGGCTTGCAAGAGAGCGCCTGCAACTCACTCACCCTGCGGGCTGAAGTTAGAGCCACTAGTAGAATCGTTTTTAAAGTTAGGAGCCTTAAAGGCCAAGAATGTAAAGGCTCAAAAGCGGCACACAAACTTTAAGACTAAATTTAAATCCCAAATGGGAACTTGGAATTATGTGTTAACCCTTTAAGATTTGGATAACTAAAGGCATTTTGAAATATAAAACTTCTGAGGAGCGCTTAAAGATAGATAGCGCTGCCAAATATCCTTTAATAGTTCCAACTTGGAGTCCCGAGTTGGCTAAATGTAATAGAAAGGAAAGAACCATCGGAGTGGTACATTGAAAAGGATTCACATTCTTATCCCTGCACCAGTTACTGAATTTCTTCCAACGACACCAGTATAAGGATTTTGTTGCTGGCCTTCTGGCCGAAAGCAAAATCTCCATAACGACACCCGAAGGTCCCAATCCTTATATCTTAACCTCTCAGAAGACAGGCGTGAAGGTTTAGTGTCTTGACCTCTGGATGGAGAACCCGGCCTTCCTCTTGCGAGAGAAGACCCTCCCTTTGTGGAAGACGTATTGGAGGGCAGATGGACATGTCCAGAAGGTCCGGGTACCATGTCCTCCTGGACTTTCTCAACCTCCTGATTACATGAGGAATCACGGGGACTGGAGGAAATGCGTAAAGGAGTGATATACCCAGTCCACTACGAACGCGTCCCCTAGAGCTCCTCTCGGGGGAAATTCCCTTGAGCAATACAAATCGCACTTCCGGATCCACTCGTGGGAGACTGCTCTGCCTGCTCAAAGCGGCTGCCGCCGTGTTCAGCTCTCCGGCTAGGTGAACTGCCGACAGATATTCCTTCTTGCATTGCCCAGAACCAGAGCTGCATTGCCTCTCTGCACAGTGGGAGTGATCCTACGTCTCCTCGTTTGTTGAGGTAGTACATGGCCACTGTGTTGTCCGTCATTATCAGGACATTCTTTACCTGTACAGAGGGCAGAAAGGCCTTCAGTGCTAGTCTGATTGCCCTCAGCTCCAAAAGGTTGATGTGTAGTTTGGACCCCGATGGAGACCAACGACCGCCGATTGTCAGATCGTTGGTGTTGTCGCCCCACCCTGTGAGTGAGGCGTCCGTCACTACAGTTATCTCTGGCCATGGTTGCCAAAAAGGTTCCCGCCCGAGGATTTTCCTTGTGAGCCCACCATAGGAGATCTTGAGCCACCTTGGACAGGACTTCTAGAAGATCTGACATCTCCCCTGAAAACTGGGACCATTGAATCCTGAGGGCCCATTGAAGGGATCTCATCCTCAGTCGAGCCTCTGGCACCAGAAAAATGCAGGATGCCATGGGCCTAGCAACCTTAGGAAGTCGAACCCCGGAAGATTTTGGGCATTCTGAAATTTTGTTACCATCTGCAGAATGTGGTGAGCTCTTTCCTCGGGAGGCGTGGCTTTCCCTGAGGTGGTGTCCAGGACCGCTCCGATGAATTGGAGTTTTTGGCTCGGAATCATTTGTGACTTCTTGTAATTGAGGGAGAAGCCCAATTTGTGTAGGAAGTGACAGGTCATGGCTAGATGTCCCTGGGCCAGTTCGGGTGAACTTGCCCTGATTAGCCAATCGTCCAGATACGGGTAGATGTGAATCCCCTCCCTTCTGAGACTCGCTGCCACTACCGCCATTAGTTTGGTGAAGATCCTCCGAGCGAAGGACAGCCCAAATGGCAGAACTCGAAACTGATAGTGAGATCCGCCAATTGCGAACCTCCGGTACTTTGTGTTTGAGATGGATTGGCACATGAAAGTAAGCATCCTGAAGGTCCAATGAAACCAGCCAGTCCTGAAGCTGAAGAGCCTAAAGGATCTGAGAAAGGGTCACCCATCTTGAACTTGTCCTTCCTGAGGAATGTGTTCAGATTTCTCAAGTCCAAGATGGGTCTCAATCCTCAGTCCTTTTTGGGAAAGAGAAAATAATTGAGTACCAACCCTTGTTCCTCTCCGCTACAGGTACATGTTGTATTGCACCTTTCTCTAGCAGAGTTAAAAACTCCTGCACAAGGAGCGGGTATGGAATTTTTACAGAGTTGTCTCCCGGTGGATGATCCTGAGGCCTTTGATGAAAACGAAGACAGTAACCATGGGTCACTATCTCTAGTGCCCAGGCATCCGACGTAATGCCCCGCCATTAGCCTAGATACTGAGTGACTGCCTCCCACCGGGGTCTTGTGGGTTAAGGCCTCAAAGTGGCTTTGCAGCGGCTGCAGCAGTGGCTGAGGAGTTAGTAGCCGCTGCTGTGGCTGATCTAGAACCTCTCCCTTTTCCACCACGAAAGGGTTTTCTTTGTTGTCCCCTCTGATCGGCCTGCCCTCTCCCTTTTCCAAAAGGGAAATAGAAGCGAAAAGAGCGACTCTTCCAGGAAGATGACCCTGCGTAAGAGTGCTGTTGAGGTTGGTTTGTTTATTGAATTTATAAAGTGCTCCAGACCCGGGAGTAGCAGGGCGCAGCAAGGTTATGCAAGGCTTACAAGGTTACATAATGTACAAGCAATATACAAGTAGTTACATTACACGAAAGATAGTACAATATACAAATAGTCAAGTTACGCGGAAGGGCAGAGTTATTTACATCGTAGTCTGCAGGCGTGTACAAAAGTTTGCAAACTAGGAAGCAGGCAGTACTGGAGTACAATAGTTTCAGTGGAGCCTAGTTCTCTAATAGATTGAGGTGGGTAGTGAGGTTCTTTCTGAAGAGAAAGTAGGGAAAGTCAGATCTCAACTCATGTGGCAGGGAGTTCCAAAGTTTAGCGGCCTTCACAGGGAAACTATTGCCGCCGATCTTGGAGGATTTGAATCTGGGTACTAGCAGGCAGATGGAATGGGCAGTTCTAGTAGATCTACTGGAAGTTCTTCTAGATATTCTGTCAATTAGGTAGCATTGTGCAGTGCTTTATGAGTCAGGGAGGCAATTTTTAGTTGTGGGTAGATAACCATTTGTGATGGCATCCGATTGCAGTTATATGCACTCTTTTGTTGATACCTAGTGCAGCTCTGATGGCGTTATTGTGTAGTATTTGGAGTTTTTGGATAATGGTTTCATTAGCACTGCTGTAGAGAGCATTACAGCGGTCTAATCTTGACAGAATTAATGCTCTGGCCAGTATGATGCAGCTGTCATTGGAGAGGAAGGGCCTACCTGCTCTAATAAGCTTGCATGTGTAGGCTGTGGTGGACCCCAGAGAATTAAGTTGTTTATTGAAGGACATTGTTGCGTCCAGGTAGAAACCAAGTGTTTTTACCTCCTTGGAAACTGATGTTGTTCCAATCAGTGATGAAGGAAGCGTATTCATGACCTAGTTTGGAGATGTTGGAGGGGGAGCTGAGGATAATCAACTCATTCAGGCATAGACCGTGAGTGGCCATCCATGCCTGAATGATGAGGTAGATTCTATTCACCAACGCCAAGTCCCTGCCATGATCCCCAGAAAGTGGCAGAAGAATCTGAGTGTCATCTGCATAGTTAGTGTAGGTAATTATCGAACAATGGCTTGGTGAATATGTTATACAGCATGGGAAACACAGAGGCGCCCTGAGGGACCTCGCACAAGATTGGGGTAGGATCAGCAGCTGCTGAAAGTGAGAATACTCTGATGGATCTATCGCTCAGGAACGATTCTATCCACTTAATGGCGCCTATAGAGAAATGGGCTGCTGTATCAAGATGCCTACAGAGGACCTTATGATCTACCAGATCGAATGTAGCTGAGAGATCAAGTAGCAGCAGTAGTGCTGTCTTCCCTTTATCTCTCAGCTCATCGATCTGAGTCTTCAGATCTATCAGTGCAGTTTCCGTCCCGTGTAGTGGTCGGAATCCTGATTGTCTGACCCCTAGGAGATTGTGCTGTTCGAGATGTTTTTGGATCTGCAGGCATGCAACTTTATCCAGAATTTTGAGTAAAAATGGTACCGTTGTAATGGGGCGGTATTTGGTGGCGATAAGCGGGTCTAAGGTTTGCTTCTTCAAGAGGGAGAACCCAGGATTGTTTGAGATTGACTGGGATGGTGCCAGAGGCAAAAGAGGCGTTAATCAGTTTGGAAATGAAGGGGGAGAGGTCTCTCGCGGCCTCTTTTATGATGTGTGCTGGGCAGACATCTCCTTTGCAATTAGACGGTTTGAGTGGTGGGATAGTTTTTTCCACTTCAAGGATCGTAGTTTTAGTGAAGCAGAATGCGTTATTTGGATCAGAGATATTTGTATTCGGTGGGGGAGTGAGTAGGTGGAGGTAAGTTCAGGGAATCTTTCTTATTTTTTATTTTAGTTTGAAGAGTATTTATTTTATTGGTTAGGGCTTGTTGTATCTCTGAACACCAGTTCTTGTTTTTAATGCAGATATCAGGTGTGGAGATGGGGGGACTCTAGTTCTCTTAGGATTGTGAATAATTCCTTCAAACTAGAGTTGGAGTTGGCTATACGTTCATTATAGGAGTTCTTTTTGCCTGGCAGATTTCTTTTTTAGAATGTGACGCAGTAGACGTTAGTTTCTTTTTGTTCTCATTGGAGGGGCAGAGCCGCCAGTCAGTTTCACATTTTCTTTTTAACAGTCGCAGGTCCTTTAATTGTGGAGTGAACCACTTATTAAGGTGTGAAGTACAAGTTACTCTTACCTGGTAACGTTATTTCGATGGGATGGTCCGACGACGTAATCCATATCTATGACAGTAATCACCACAGCTCTGCTTCTTCGGAAAATCATTCGGCGTCTGCGTCCATGACATCGATACGCTGTCCTCTAGGGCCTCCGTCGAGCCGACGTCACCGGATGTTATAAGGACGACGCACGACGCCCGTAGCCTCAGTTGTAGTTCTTTCCCAGAACGTGTGGCACCAATCTTCTGCCAGTATGACCACAGAAAGCCCTGCGGAAATGTAAGCTGCAATCGCATAAGAAATTCTGTAGCAGGGAAGGCAGGGAGGGAGCGATATGGAATACGTCGTCGGACCATCCCATCGATAGAACGTTACCAGGTAAGAGTAACTGAGGGGATTGGGTCCTCCGGAAAGAGGAATCCCTCTGCGGTGGCAGGGATACTCTGGGCTCGGCGGGCGTTTCCACAGGCGTAGTCTCAGCCGGCTTCGCCAGGGTCGCAGCGACCATTTCGGTAGAGGCCTTTGCCGGGTGGATCAAAGCCCTCACCACCTTAGGTGCGTCCTGGGCCTTCGCCTTGGGGGGAGGGTCAGCGCCTCGCTCCCCCTTCGAGATCGACCGGGTCCGCTCCAGCGGCCTACCCGGGTTCTCGAACTTCCTCTTCCCCGAACCAGAGCGCTGGCTCGTGGTCGAACGTGCCGGGGAAGTAGTGCCCTGCTTGGCAACCGAAGAGCCCGACCTTTTGGCGCTCCCTGTGCCCGCGGACTTGCGGTGCTTGGCCTTCTGTTGGGCCCCCGTCGCCGGGGCGACCATCAGAGGACTTAGAAGACCGCTCAGACTTCTTCGCCTTCTCACCTGCTGTGCCCTTCTCCAGCCAGGTGGCGAGGCGGGAACGACGATCTTGTTTGGTCCGTTCCGAAAGGTTCTTGCAGAACGCACAGTCTCTCCACGTGCGTCTTGTCCTCATTGAGGCAGTAGAGACATCGCGAATGCTCGTCCTCCTTGAAAACGTTCTGTAATCCGCATCCAGGGCAGCACCAGAACAGCTTGGATCCGGGCGTCGAGCTTCCCTTCTCCTGGGCCATGTACGTTGAGGTAGGCCGCAGATCTTCCGGAATCCTCCAAGAAGTATAAACTCGATGAAAACTTCACCCTTGAGGGGCATAGAAGAATTCCGAAACGGGTCCCCGTTATCGGAAGTAGAAACGGTGGAGCTTGAGGCTCGATTAAACCGAAAAATGAGAAAATCTCCTGAAAAAGCGTGAAAACGCAGTAAAAAAACTCGAGAGCTAAACACGAGGACTCCCAACACTTGAGCGTGCAGTAAAAATCTGAGGATGGCTGCCAGAGGCGGGGCTTAGGGAGAGGGCAGTCATTGGCTGGGGGCAGTATGACCCAGAGATCAGTGATTGGTTGCTACTAAGTAAGACAGATCAGAAACGAAACGGATACTGATTTTTTCTTTACCGAGGATTCCCAGCCTGACGACGGGGAATATTCATGAGCATGTGAATCCATGCCAGACCCAATGCTGGAGAATATAGGCAATCACCATGGGCAGAGGCAATAGTACTGTGCAAATCCCATAGGGCATCACAGATCACACTGTATGGAGACAAATGTACTATGGGATATATCACCTTACACTATACTCGGGCGTTTGTGGCAGTGAGTATTTGTAGCCGATTACTATGCCGACGGTGCACCATCAGCATAGTAAACAAACATTCAGACAATAGTAGGGGCAACCTTTACAGACCCTTAAACGACTATACAGAGTGGACTGTGCCGTCATAGTGGGCCAGAGTATATGCGTGACAGAGCGTCTCCTGGTAATAGCTTGCCTCCTACAATAGAGCAGTAGAGTGACAGACGCAGTGGTAGGGCATAACTATTCAGTGTGCAGGAGCAAGAATCATACCTTAATTATAAAGAGTTCGTATTGGAGCACTCCTTTACGCTCTATGACGCGAACAGGCGCAAACAGGCCCTTTGTACGGCCTTCGTACTAGGTCGCTGGCGCATCCGCCTTCCGGCGGATGTAGAATAAGGAAGGGGCTGGGCCAGCCTCGCTGTGATGCCGCGCAGCGCCCGGCATGGGCAAATCTGGCAGGAAGTCTGACACGGTCAGGCAGGCCGTGTGATCGTACATATTCGGAGGCTGCACTTACTGTAATGAGGCCTGGTATCTGTGGCTGCAGGAGAGGAGGGGGGCTCCTGCCCTCTACCCTCGGTGATCGCAATGAGAAGGGGGTCCTGGGCGCAAACAGGGCCTTTGTACGGCCTTCGTGGTTGATTTATAGCGGCGCTGAGTGATTTTGCTGCCGCTTTCGAGGTCTGCAGCTTCTCCAAGCTCTCGTCCGCCTTGATGCCAAACTACCTCAAGCCGTCAAAGGGCATATTGAGTAACCTGGATTGTACATAAGATGCAAAACCAGATTTTCTTAGCAATGCGAATCTAGGCAAGACTGCTTATACTCTCTGCAGTATCCAGTCCTGACTTGAGGCACTCCTCCAAAGCCTCTTTCCCATCCTTTACAATCGCCAGGAAACCATCCCGCTCCTCACCCTCTGGGATGTGATCAGCCGCTGCATCTAAACAGCTCCACAGGGTGCAAGTGAACCTAGCTAATGTACAAGTCACATTAGTAGATTTTAGGGCCATACTACCAGAAGTAAAAGCCTTCCTCGCCCAGGAACCAATTTTTTATCGTCCCTATCAGGGGGCAGAGGGATAAGCCGACTGTTCGCAGTCGCAGCTTGAATCACCAAGCTTTCAGGCGAAGGGTGCTTGGATAAATATTCTGGATCCGTGGGAGCAGTTCTATACTTTCCTACAAATTTCTTATTTACATCTGGTAGAGATTCAGGTGTCTCCCAATTTGTCATAAATCTCTTTTGAAGAGCTTTGTGGAAGGGAAGGAATGGGTCTTTCTGAGGCCCTTCATCAATAATATCGGTTAAGTCGTCCTGGTCATTTCTTTGAAACACTGACTTCCACCCCATAAAATCTATCACTTTTCCCATGAGGTTCCTATACCCCGGATCAGCATGTTCTGTGGGGTCAGGCCTTTCAAAATCTACCTCAGGTGAAGTATCCAGGCCACTGGCCGATTGTAGGCAGTCAAAGGTCTGACATTTTTGAATTAGGATCTACCAGTTCCTCAGGGACTTCTCTTGTCCCAAATAGAACACCAGCTGATGTGATTTTCTCATCAGAGGTCTGTTCCTCGAAAATAGACAGATTAAAAAATTCTTGCCTGGGCTGAGGGTGGACATTTTTTTCTGGTAAAGGGTGGAACAGACCTAGCCTTAGCCATAGTTGTCGTCTTGGGAACCAGTATGAAAGATTTCCCTGTGAAAGGCGTTGGCGGAATTGACATCGGCATCGACACACTCTGGAATCCCTGAGGTGATCGAGGAGGGCTTCGATGCCGAAGATAGACGCCATTTTTGGCTTTGACTGCGTCGAAGGACGTGTCAAGTCGATAGCCGACTTAGACGATGATGCCATTTTGTCCTCAGGCAACCTCGATTTATGCAGCAAAGGTTTCTGTATAGTCTCATGAGGCGCTGGAGAATCATCGTACGAGGACGCCCTCAACTGTCGGATTTAGCGCGTTTTGGATTTCCCTCTGTCACCTTTAGAGTGGACAGGGGCATGCTGTTCTCGCAACTTTTTTTGAGGGGGTCAGGGCCGCCTTAATTTTTTTTTTAGCATTGAAGCCTTAAAAGCCCCCCATTTCTTAGGGGAATCATGCTTCCAAGGACAAGAAATGAACCTTCTGTCGGGTGAGGAAGAAGAGGACGAAGCTCTAAGACGTCACTTTTTTGATTTTTTCGATGACGAGGAAGCGGACTTCCTCGAGCAACTTTTCGACCTCGATCGCCTCGACTCATGACGAGATTTAGTTCTCGATTCTCTCGAGTCTTTTAGCCTTTTTGCAGACTTGAAAGACTCTCCCCCCCACCGCTAGCTTGGCGTTCCTAAAGAGCCTTGTTCGACATCACCTGACACGACCCGCACTCGTCGACTCGGTGATCAGGACTAAGGCACCAAAGACAGTTGCGGTGAGGATCTGTAATGGACATCTTTCTTCCGCATTTGAGACACTTTAAAACCCGTCTTGGATGTAGTTGGGGTTGAGGAAGAAGACATTTCTCGATGAGAAAAACTGACGCGCCGTTTCGATACACGAAGCAGAAGCTCGGAAAAACGGAACTGAACCAACGGGCGAGGCTCAAGCCCTTTATACGACGGATGACGTCGACGCTGGCCTTCGAGGGACCAAGCTATGCAGGCTCGAGCACAGCACCCTCTGGCGAAAATGTTTCCAAAAGAAGCAGCAAGCTGGCGAATATATCTGAGATGAGGAATACGTGGGAGGCGACAATCCATTTGAAACGTACTTTCAGAAGCCTTTCCTTTTCATTAGCAAAACGCAGGAACACAAGAAAGCAAGAGATGCAGAGTAAGCTTGCAGCCACTTATAGCAACTAACCATATGGAACTACAGGGTCGTATAAGCAAACTGGAAGAACCAAGTACCACTAATTCATAAGGAAAATAATACAATATAGACATATAGAAATCATAGCATAACTATAGTAAAATTACATGAAGCCACAGGCCTGAGAATATGGGACGAAGGAAAACACATTCTGCAGCACTGTCCAGGGCTGGTGCTTGTAGCCAAGATCAGAGATGAGCAGAACACTCCTGGCTCCATGGACTGGGAGCCACGTGCAAAATAGCAGAATAAATCTCACTGATTGCAGACAGAAAAGCTCAATTTTGTGGTCTTCACCCACGTGATCCGGCCAAGCAATAGTCATTTACACACGGTGGGAAGAGGAGCCGTTCCTAGCCAAGCAGAGAAGAACTGATCCATGCGTTTTACAACGTTGCAACCTGCAGGCACTCTCTAAGGCAAGGTGGTTATACCAGTAGCAACAATGGGTACACAGTCTTTCTCATCACCTTGACAAGGTACACGGAGCGCTGAGAACAGAGCTGGGTCCCAGGCCAGAGGAGACCCGCTCCAGCCAATCAGGGAACACAAATCCAGGGGTGGATGGCAAAGGGCAAATGGTAAACCTGCGACGCTGCAACAATGTAATAGTTTTTGGGGAAGGTTCAGGCAAAGCCACCAGGCCTTCTATAGGCATTTCCACCCCAGCCACCCAATAGTGTAAACTCTTATTTTTTTGGGGAAGAGCCCCAACTTGTGACAAAATGTACCAACAAAAACACCCGACTCAGGCTCAGGAGCTGGGATTGCTGGAGATTTCTCGTTTCCTGTATGGTCCTAGTCTGTAATGGAAAATAAAGGACATTTCTAACTTGCCCTTGGCGGAGTCCTCCGTCTTTTCCTGGGGGACAGTTTGCTGGGCCTTGGGTACTTTGCTGAACAGTGATTGTGTAGCACAAACCCCGGTCCTCTGGTATACCTTTACAATGGAGTCTGCCATGGTGTAGGAAAAGGTCACAGGCCTGCGCCTGTGGCGGCCACCAGTCAGTGATCTGATGATGGATAAGTATCTCCTTTGGCAACGGGTCCCTGCTGCCGGTAGTCATAAAGTGACTGAAGGTGAAGAATCAAGATATATTCTTGCAGAAATAGGCAAAAAACTGTCAAAAGTTGATTGATTTCAAGGAGCGAAACATGAGGACTCAACAGGAGAAATGTGCGTTAACAATCTGAAGATCGCCAGGAGGATTTCAGCTTAGGACGACTGTCATTGGTTGGTGCGGTATGACCCAAAGTGACAGCAAAAGGCGATAGCAGCGACAAGGAGTTTTTAGCTTAAAGCTAAACTGCTTTAATATTACAGGATTCCCAGTCGGCCAACAGGGAATATTCATGTGAATCATAGCACCCAGCTGTCATACTAGTCAGGAGACAATTACCTCGGCTCCTGCGACCACTGGGCCTCGAACATAGCAACCTACGGTGAGAAGAGTTGTCCCAAACAGCCCTTACATACATGGGGTAATATTTGGATTGTGGTGCCAAGGGCTGGTGTGCATACCTGTTGTGAAGTCCCCCTGGTACCCATTAGATAACATTGGGTGTAAAGTCTTTCCCTGGACCTACCCTTGCCTTGCCCCTCCTTGGCTTTTGGTGGTGGAACCTATGCATAGGAATCCTGTCTTCAGTCCCTCTGGATGACTAATTGATAGTTGCCTCTTTCGTTGGAAGGAAACATTTTTATAATCATAAAAATTGTGTTGACATTAGTACCATCAAGCCGACTGAGACCCATTATTCAGCGAGAGAGAACCTGGCTCTCTTGCTTCCAAGGCAATGCGCTCGCCTTGGAAGCAAGATGATGCGGAGCAACACAGGTTCGATCCCCGGGTCAGCACTTAGAAACCTCTGGGTATTAAGCACTCTATAAATAACCAATCATACTCTGGGTCATAGTGCCCCCAGCCAGTGACAGTCCTCTCCATAAGCCCCTCCTCTGCCAGCCATCTTCAGATTTGGAAAGCACAAAGTGGCAGTATGTTATGTTAGGTACATTTATAACGTGCACATACATCCAAGGGCACCTTGGCGCGAGGAGAGACACAAGGCTGCAACTAGAAGAGAATCAGTAAAAGAGTTTTAAGTAAGCAAGTTCAGATGGTTCGATAGATTTAAGTTTAAAAGGGAGAGACTATTCCAAAGCTTGCCAGCCGCTACAGAGAAGGCCCGACCACCAACTCTCTGAAGACGGAACCTGGAAACCACAACCAAATGGTCACCCCCAGAACAGAAAGTCAGGTGGGGAATATAGGGTTGGAACTTGTTGCAAATGAATTCCGGTCCAACCCGATAGAAGGCTTGATGGACAACATACAAAATCTTACGGAAACCCCGCAACAAAAAGCGTCCAGTCTGGCATACCGCACTCACCTGTGGGGCCATACAGAGTGAGGCAGACAGATAGACCCCCAGATTATTTATCACTGTCACCAGAGTGGGGAGGACACCCAGTGAGGTAGTCCAGAAGGAAGAGGACCAGGAGTCTGAGGTAGCTGAGGTTCCAACCACCAGGACTTCAGTCTTATCCTCGTTAAGTTTAAGCCAACTGGCACTCATACAATCCCCCACGGCTGATCGGCAGTCACATAAGTAAGACGACACTACCTCCCAGTCAAGATCTAATTGGACCAGGATTTGCGTGTCGTCCGCATAAGAGTAACACCTAAAGCCATGGGAGTGGATGAGAGCTATCAGAGGACAGATGTTGAACATCAGGGATAAGGCGGAGCCCTGGGGGAACCCACAGAAAAGAGTGAGAGGGGGAAGAAAGGGAGGTAAAGACAGACTGGCCACGACCGGTCAGGAAAGAGGTGAACCAAGCTAGTACGGGACCAGAGATTTCAAGAGAGGAGGAAGGAGGTGGTCAACAGTATCAAAGGCAGCTGACAGATCGAGCAGGATCAGAGGCCCCAACCCCCCCCATCTCTCTCCATCAACAAGCTTGGCGAGATCATCCATGACCGAAAGTAGGACACTCCCGGTACCCTTTCCAGGGCGGAAGCCAGACAGAAAAAGGGTCAAGCACTGCAGAAGACTCAAGGAAGAAGGAAATGAGGAGAAATCAGAGCTTCAAGAAGCTGCATAAAAAAAGGGAAGCAAGGAGAGTGGGCGAAAGTTAGAAAGAAAAGAAGCATCCAGGGAAGGCTTCTTTAAGAGTGACTACAGTGGCCTGTTTCAGCTCTGCAGGACTAGAACCCAGGCTGAAAAAGATTCACAGCCTGGGTCACCAAAGGAATAATCCTAGGCAAGAGATCCTGCAGAATAGAGAAGGAAACTTGAGCTGCCGATTCAACGCGAGAAATGGCAGTCAAGACAGCCTCATCTGTAAGGTAGCCCAGCCGGTGGTTACAGGCAGGCTAATATTGACAACCTTCGCCAACGTACCTAAGTGTGCAGATTTAATGTTGTCACAAATACTGGTGATTTTGGAATAGGAAAAAAATAATAAATTAGCTAACGCAACACAGTGAGACTGGGATGGCAGAGCAGTGGGGAGAAAGCGTGCAGTGGAAGAAAATGATTTGACAACCGAGAAAAGCTTCTTGGACCGATTATGAGCAGCTTTAATGCTGCGTGTGAAAAAAGACTGCTTGGCCGTTTTAATCAACAGGTGATACTTCCTAGATAAAGAAGCGAACATAGCTTTGTCAGAAGAACTATAAGAGGAGCTTGGTGAAAACTGAGCTTAGGTGCTTTAAGTTCAGTGGAGAACCAAGGTTGGGAGGGACAGCAACGAACACTAGCATGCTCAAGAGGTGCAAGTTGATCTGCAACTTTCAACAGTGATCGCGACGGGATAGAAAGATCAATAGGGATATTATTAGGACAATTAGCTATAACAGCGGATGCAAAGTCGGACATGTCCACATTATGCCAGTTTCTCCTGAGATTAGTACGTTTAACAGGAGGCAACCGACGAGTCGTAAGAGGCACCGTGAAAGAGACCAGAGAGTGGTCTGTCCAGACGAGCGGCATAGCAGGGAGAACCACTACTCATGGGATGGCTGTGAAAACTAGATCCAAAATTCCACCCAGCTGATGAGTAGATTCAGCCAGTTACTGTTTAATACCCGAATCTCGGTAGCCATCTAGAAACTGGCCAAGATTTGGGGCCAAGGGCAGATTAACTCCGATATTAAAATCGCCTAGAACTAGGGGAGTATTTCAGCTGCAATGAGGAGACTAGTTCCAAAAAAACATGTAGAAAAAATGAGCAGGGTCCCAGAGGATGATAAACATGAAGTAAACAGACTGACGCAGATAAAGTCAAGTTTACCAGTAATGACTCCATAGCCAGGTTATGAGCAAGCAGTATCAGGTTAACTTTGAGAGCCCATTTAGAAATAATGGTGACGCCCTCCCCCAAGGTGGGACGCGACTATCAATATGCAAGATGCTAAAGCCTTCAGGTAGGAATTGTGGAAACATGGGGGCCGAAGAATCAGTCAGCCATGTTTCAGTTTGCTATAACCACTGGAGGCCCGTCGAAGCCGTGTTGCCCAGAAGCGGGAACCGCTTGACGACGTGCCATCGACGACCGGAGCCGCAACTAACCTTTGCCTAAGACTGTTGATTCACAGACGCGCTCATCTGCACTGCCGCCCACCTTATCCCGCCGGAGAAGGCCAGGCCGTTGACACGCCCAGGAGCATCCACCGGTGGGTTTCCCGCCACCCAAAGACTAGACACGCCGGACGACTTGACGCCCTTAATGGGCCACAGTTCTTCAACCTCCTTGCGGTCCGGCACGATTGACATCGAGGTGCCCCGCACGCCTCTTCCTTGCAGGATGTCTTTGCTCCGTCGTCGACGAGTACCGCTGGGACCGGAGCTGCCGCCTCGACGCAGAGTTCACTTTCTTTGAGGGATCTCGATCTGTGGCTCCTGCTTTAAAGGGAGCCACTCAAGAAGGTTCTGTCGACGACTCGCCGTCTAACTCTGCTATTACAGGTACATTGGGGTGGTAGAAACATTGTAGAAGGATATAAGACTAATTGAACTATACATGGACTGGGCTTGTGATAGGTGCCAATATTCTGCCAATTGTTCTAACCAACTGCTTTCCTCCTATATCTATTGTTGGTTACCTTTATTAAGTGATTTGTGTGACATTTGACCACAGTACAGTTGATGCACTTTAATTAAATCTGATAATAATTGTGGTACCACTTAGATCTGTATATATTTGCCATTGCAGATTAACTGAGCACAAAGTGAGTTATTGCGATTGTGTACATAACCTTGAACCTTAATTATATAAAGACTGTTTTCACCAATACAGTGTGTGGGCATTCCTTTGTGGGTGCTTGGGTAACTACACTGTCATTAAGAACCAGCCTGCATCACCTCCCGAGAAGCTGGGCCTTGATTGCGCGACGATAGCTACCAAACAGAGAATCTTGGCTGGGGTCCTCTGTGCCTCTCCATTGCCATATAGAGAGCAGGAGTACAGACACCCCCCTCCAGTCTTTACAGAAGTGTTTCCAGTTACTGGAGTAGTAATGTCTGGTGTTAAGCTTTCTCGCCTCTCTAAGTAAGTTCATGCATCTCTGAGGAAGTTGGAGGTGCCCGAAATCTTTGACTTCAGGAGCCAGGCCGCTAAGTTAAGTTTGCGGGCATGGAGTGTCTCCCCCTTGTCCTGCGATAGTATGTTGTAAGGTAGTTTCATTGGAGGGGAAATTGACATCTCCATCAGATGGGAGAACCATGGTTGATGGGCCCACATTGGGGCCACCAGAATCAGTGAGTGATTCCTGGTGTATCTTGTACACTATCTTGTTGAGTCGGGAGGAAGGGGGAAAGGCGTAAAACAAATTTCCCTGACCATGTTATCCAAAGACCGTTCCCCAAGTCGATCTCTGGGAAGCCCCATTCAGTGAAAAACATTGGAGACTGTCTTTGTGTAGTCACCATTCGTACTCTGTGGGTAGTGGGAAGTCTCTGCTGAGCACGTCTGCCAAAGGATTGAGTTCCCCAGTAACATGTTGAGACAGGAGGAACATCTTGTGTTTGAGAGCCCACTTCCATATGTTCTGAGACAGTTTGGATAGCACGGGAGAGTGTGTGCCCCTTGCTTGATCAGGTAATACATGGCCGTGGTACTGTGTGAAAACTAGTACAATCTTCCCTTCCAACTGTCTGAAAAGCCTTCAGGGCTTTTAACACCACTAACAACTCCAACAGATTTATATGGTTGGATGCTACTGCTGGGGACCAAATGCTGTGCGCCGTCTGATGAAGGAGGTGAGCCCACCACCCAGTGAGAGATGCGTCCGTAGTGAGTGGTTTCTACTGCGGGGGTGGTGAAGGTCAGGTCTTCCCCTTCAAGAGGTTACCCCTCGACCACCACTGCAGAGAGAACAAAAGCTGCTGAGAAAACCACTAGATCGTCCCATTGTCCGCTGGCCCGACACCATTTGGCTGTTGAGCCACTCTTGCATGGGGCGCATGTGCACACGTGCGTGTGGAAGTAAATGCAGGAGGCCATCATCCCCAATAGTCGCATGGCCTTGTGTACAGTCACCTCACGATTGGCTACATATTGCAGGATCTGGAACAGCATGTTTTGGACCCTCATGCTGGAGGGAAAGACGAGACAGTCTTCTGTCCGAATTAGGGCCCCCAGGAATTGCTTTACCTGGTGGGGGTCTAGGCTGGATTTCATCTAGTTTATTGAGCATCCCAGACTGAAGAGTAGATCCATCGCCCTCTGTGTGTTTCAAAGGTATGTTCCGTATGAATCCCGTTATGAGCCAGTTGTCAAGGTAAGGATAAACTGGGATGGAGTGCCTGCGCGCAGGTGAGCCGCCGCTACTGCCAGCACCTTATGTAAACCCCTTTTGGGGTTGAGGCAATGCCGAAGGGAAGGACCTTGAACTGATAGTGCTTGTCCTCTATCATGAATCTTAGGTATTTTCTGTACGCTGGCAACATTGAAATATGAAAGTATTGAACAAGTTACTTACCTGTAACTGTTCAACAGCATGGGTCTGGCATGGATAAACATGCTCATTAATATTCCCTGTCAGGCTGAGAATCCTTAGTAAAAGAAAAATCAGTTTCATTTCTGAACTGTCTTTCTCCTAACAACCAATAACTCCCAGCCAGTGACTGCCCTCTACCTAAGCCCCTCCTCTGGCAGCGATCTTCAGATTTGGCAGCACGTAAAGTGGCAGTAGGACCAAGAGAAGAGCCACAGAGGGATAGGCGGGAGGGTTCGCATGTGAATCCATGCCAGACCCATGCTGGAGAACAGTTTAACTTGTTCCTTCTCCAGCATGGGGCTGGCATGGATTCACATGCTCATGACTAAAGAATGCATAGCAGTACAAACATGCACAACCACGGTAGGTGGCTGTAAAGACCGGAGGGGGGTGTCTGTACTCCTGCTCTAGATATGGTAGAGGGGAGGCACAGAGGACCCCAGCCAAGATTCTCTATTTGGTAAATGTGGGCGAGCAATCAAGGCCTAGCTTCTCAGGAGGTGATACAGGCTGGTTCTCAAGTACGGTGTAGTCCCCAAGCACCCACAAAGGAATGTCCACACACTATTAGTGAAAACAGTCTTTCTATAATTAAGGTTCAAGGTTATATACACAATCCCAATAACTCACTTTGTGATCAGTTAATCTACAATGGCAAAATATATACAGTTCAAAGTGGTACCACAATTATCAGATTCCATTAAAGTACATCAACTGTACTCTGGTCAAATGTCACAAATCAATTAATAAAGGTAACCAACAATAGAAATTGGAGGGAAAGAAGTTGGTTAGAACAATTGGCAGAATACTGGCCGCTACCACTAGACAGTTCTGTGTGGAGATCCCCCCCCCCCCTCCGCCACCTGTAAAATAAAGATATACTACAAGCCCAGTCCATATATTGTTCAATGAGTCTTATTCCCTTTAAAATGTTTCTACCACCCCAATGTACCTGGAATAGCAGAATTCTACGAGGAGGCGTTGATGGCTCCTTCTGGAGTGACTCCCTTTAAAACAGGAGCCACGGATCGTTGAGACCCCAAAGAAGGTGAACTTGGCGTGGAAGATCCTTGATGAAAAGTTCGATGGTGTTGAGGCAGCAACTTCGGTCCTGGAGGTGCTCGTCGACGAGTCGAAGACGTCCTGCAAGGATGAGGCGTGCGGGGCACCTCAATGTCGATAGTTCTGGACCGCAAAGCGTCTATGAAGAACTTTGGCCCAGCAAAGGCGTCGAGTCGTCCGGCGTCTGTGGTCTTTGGGTGGCGGGAAGCCCACAAGCGGATTCTCCTCGACTTTCTCTGGCGGAACAAAGTGGTCGGCGGTGCGGTCGAGAGGTTCCTTCGGTTTGAATGCCATAATCAAGAGAGCGTTGCGACTCCGGTCATCAACTGCACAGCGTCAATCGGTCCGTGCTTCTGGGCAACACGGCTTCGACGGGCCTCCAGGGGTTATAGCAAACCTGCGAACCCTGGTCGACGACAGTGGACGGAATGTTCGGTGCTGCTCTTCGTTCTCCTTGGCGGTCGCCGTCTCCGGTCAGCAGCCCATCGAGGGTCTGACTTACAGGGAGCTTTGGTGAAGGTTAGCGCTGCTCGATGGTCCCTCAGAGCTCGGGAGCCTAACCAGGTCCTCTTGGATCAGTCTCAACATCACAACAGCTTTCAAATTGCGGTGAAGGTAACAGCAGTCAACCTTTTTCGGGAACGGCTTCGAGATCAAGCATCAGTTTCGACTTCAGCTTCTGAACGAATTCTAGCAGTGAGAGGCCCCAGATATACTAGTCCCAAGCCGACGCGTATGAACCCGTTTGAAGCTGCAGACTGAGCGCTGAGCTTGAAAGCGGACCTACCTTTTGCATCTTATCTGGCACTGCGAGTTCTCTCCCAGACTCTTGCCAGCAACGACTACTGCAACGCGCTTCCTGGAGGAGGCGCGGCTTCGTTTGGACACGTGATCTGATCACGTGATCTGGGGCGGACTCAAAGGACGGAGTTTGCCGCCCGTTCCGCTGTGTTCTCAGTCACAAAAGCGCTGAGATTGAAAGCGGACCTACCTTTGCATCTTATCTGGCACTGCGAGTTCTCTCCCAGACTCTTGCCAGCAACGACTACTGCAACGCGCTTCCTGGAGGAGGCGTGGCTTCGTTTGGACACGTGATCTGACTCAAAGGACGGAGTTTACCACCCTCGCGGCGTTAAGCCCGGCAGGAGACAAGCCCATCGGCTGTTGTGCGGCTGTTTGGCGGTCTGAGGCGCACCCAACAGGTAAATAACTATCACGTCTTGCGCGCACTAACACCATCAAACAATAATTGTAACATCCGTAATGAGACTGCGCAGCTCACCTCTTGAAGAAGACATGGATGTACAAGATGGGTCTTACCTAGAGGCAGGGTGCGAGCCAGGGAGGGGGGCATCTATTGTCTCAGACGCAGATCCAGTAACCTCACAGGAGACTCTAACCCATATAGACGCACAACAAACTCCAGCGGGAAGATTCCCCAATCTTAACATTCAAAAAATATGGAAAAGAGGGCTAGAGTACACTCTGACAACTGAAAAAATCCAGACAAGAATCAACGATCACTTCCCTAGGAAAAGGAACAAGAGTACCAATGACCTAGAGGACATTGACACTACCTGGCAATTATCAACACATAAACCCAATACCCCGGCCACAAATACACCTACAGAGGGGTCAGAAGCAAACGCTTCCTTAACAAACAAAACTCAAGGAACCAGGGCAATCTCACCGAGAAACCGTAGCCAACAAGAAGAGCCATTGGCCATCTCACCAGAAGGGCCTACAATGGCATCTGAAAACACACTGGCAGCCCTGAGCTAGGTTTTAAATTCTCTGGTCTCAGTGTTCGAACTCTTAAGAACAGAGGTGCAAACACAAGCAGGCCATCTCTTGGAAATGTCGCAGGAAATTGCGAAAAACGAATCATCTATGGTTGCTGTAAACAATATCATGAATAGCATTCTGATTCCAATTCTAAAGGAAACACAAATAGAGGGCATCAAACAGGGGCTAGACATCGCCCAAATTCAAAGCCTACTGAAGGAGGGGGCAAAAAGCAATTCAACCACCCATGAACTCTTAAAGATAATACCCTCGGAAATTCAAAAACTGCAAAACCAGAACAAGACTCTAAACGAAGAAGGGCCAAAAGATCTCTTCGATGACACACCACTCTCAGACTCAATCTTGGAAGAATTTCGAAGGCTGGCAAATGTCGATGTCGACTATATAGAAGTTAACAACAGCCCTCAAAAAACCCAAGAGGAGGAAGAAAAGGAAACCGACAGTTTAAATCAGAATATCGAGGCACCACAGAGATTGAGAAGGAAAAAATGTCACAAAAGGAACAAAAGGGGCAAACAAATAGAGGCTACCTTTTCTCAACCTTCAGTTGGAACAATGAAGAAACCCAAAAATCAGAAAAACAAGGCAAAAAAGAAAGCAGGGACACACACATTCCTTAAAAATCTAACTACTCCCACAGCTGAAAAGACAGCTGATTCCATCGCTATTGCATCTCCAGTAACCAACTCTTCAAACTTCAAAAGTACATGATGCCCTCGTAAGCAAGTGTGCTCCTGAGAGAATCCAGGGCAAAAAGACGTGCTCAACGGGCAGGGAGAGTCCTAGTAAAATCAAGGTTCAAACATCAAACTTCGGTATGCAAACGGATCTTATATTTCCATTATCTGCAGCTTCCGACAACCAAAAAAGTACACCGGTCTCTACAAACATCAAGATTGCTCCAATATTTCTAAAACAAAATTTACATAAAGAACCAAGAAAGGGATTTAGCGGGGAGCCCAAGCAAGCATTTATAAAAATGGCCCCCATCTTCCTAAAACCGTCAGGTAAAAAGGCTCCTGCATTACAAGAAAAAAATACATCTCCCGTGTCAGCCATCAAAGATGTGACATCACCAAGCCTCTTATTCAGTGAAGTAGACTGCTGGAACGGGTCCGGGAAATTTAAAAACCTGGAAATGTGTCCTCAATATGGAGAAAGAGAAAAACGATCAAAAACAACAAACCCCTACTGCAGGAAAAGAGGAAGTAGCGGCATCAAACTTTACAATCCCAAGATTGTGGCTTAGACTAGAGAATCAGAGTACAAAGACATCACTCTGTAGATCTGTCTTATTGTCAGAAATTCAAAAGAATTACAATCTTTCTTTTCGATTCAGAGGACATTGAATACCTAGCCTTCCCATTTAGGGAGGATAAATTCTTTGTGGAGATAGCGCTTACTTCAAGAAAGGCACATAGGCGCTTATCAATAATAAAGACGATCTGGCTAAAGAAGGGCTCTGGGTTTATGAATCAGAGGAAGAAGGCATATCTGGAAATCACCGGTGGCATAAACAGACAGGAGAGGAATTCGCACCCACTGCTGTGGGTACTGCCGGAACTGCTAGAGGGCTCCAAAGCAACGCAACAAGTGGTCTCAGATTAAAAGACGATCTGATAACTAAACTCCCAGAAATCATCTCGCAAATCCTCCAGAAACTGGGCGAGGAGCAGAACAGTCTTTAGTCGGAGGGGCCTTAGATTAGTCTCCTGGAACACCAGAGGCCCAAGCTTTTTGAAGAAAAAGCAACTCAAAAACGACCTCTTAGAGCGCAATGATATCTTATTATTCCAGGAGACATGGTTAGCTAACCCCATCGAGATAGAGGGCTTCACAGTGCAAAACCTCAAGGCCTCTCAAAAAGCCAAAGGAAGACCAGCAGGAGGAATGATAATAGCAACCAAAAATTCCGCCATTAAAAATGTGGTTACGCTCTGCAATAATCCAGTGGGCATCCAGGCCTGTAAAGCAGAGACAGGACAGAGCGACTGCCGGGCCAATCTCATTCTGGTAAACATCTATTGGAACCCAGCCATTTCCAAACTCCGAGACTACATAGAAACTCTAAATGAACTATTCTCCACGGTCAAGATTAATCACATAGGAGCACAGATCGTTGTAGCAGGGGACCTGAACACAGATCTCATTAGTGTAGGAAATAGGAGAAATAGCTTACCTAAACACAGTACCACACAGAAAGGTAAACAATGGTGGGACTTTTCAATCATGGGATCTCGACATGATATCTGAAGACGATAGCAGTACGGACATCCCCGGACCAACATGGCGTCAGGGAAGGTTACAATCAATAATAGACTACATCTTCGCCTCACCATCACTTACCCTGCACCCACATCATCTCACCTTAGATTGGGAAGGGGGAAGTGATCACGCGAGGATGGAACTCTACTTTCCTGAAATTCAGTGTTCTACAAACCCACGCATCAGACAGGACTTGGAGGGCTCTAAGGGGAAACTGAAAGTAGTCAAGTACAAACATGGGGGGGAAAACTTGAACGATCATTTAGCAATAGTTCATCCCTCAATAGTGGCCGAAGAGTGCCATCCAGAAAGATTCGGAAAGTTTATATGGTCCATTTGCCGACCAAATGAAGTACAAATAGTGGGGAAACAGACACATCTCCATCACTTCGACGAGTAAACTTTCAAAAGGAAAAGAACTCTGCGACAAACACTGCGAAGCATAAGACAGACCAGAGCAGAAGATCCTCTAGGCTGTATTCAAAAACTTAAAAAAAACAAACAAATTTATAGAAACTGGTCCAAGAATCACAAACATTTAAAAATACAAGAGGATGGGGAGAGAATGCTTTTGCTTCTTAGTACAAATAACTGCAGAAATTTTTGGGCAGCTCTAAATCAACTTGAAACTGGCCAAAATAGTTCTCTTTGCAACTTAGTGCCGGAACACAAGTGGGTAGACCATCTGGCCAAGAACTTCGAAGCAACAGGCTCAAGAGACATTAGCATCTGCAACATCACCTGGTCTCTGGAATTTACCGAAGAGGATATTGAAGAACTCATAACATCATCCTCTACCTCGAAAGCAGCAGGTCCGAACGGCCTCACATATCAGGTGTTAAAAAATCAGCCAAAACTCTGGTCAAAAATGCTATTTCATCTCTTTCAAGGAATCCTGAGGGAAAAAACTTTTCCACCGTCGTGGAAGAACGCAGTGATTATTCCATTCTTCAAAGGGGGTGATAGGCTAAGTCCAACATGCTATCGACCCATAGCCCTCTTGGATATAGACAGTAAAATATTCATGAGAATATTATTGAGGGAACTTTCTCTATGGGTGGACTCAAATGAGATTCTCCCCCCGCACCAAACAGGCTTCAGGAAGGGTCTTTCTACAAGCCTTAATGGTCTTACACTGAACCTGTTGAGCGAAAGCTCAAATGAGAAAGAAGGCTCGCCGCTGTATGGGGCATGGGTAGATCTGTCCAAGGCATTTAACCTGGTGGACAGATCACTCCTCTGGCAGAAACTGAACTGGGGAATTCCAGCCCCCCTCCTGGCTATGTTCGTCGAACTACATAAAAATACTACGATTAGAGTGAGGCTGGATGACGTCGGCAACCTATCAGAAGCAATCCAGGTCCTTAAAGGGGTACAACAAGGATGCTTGGGTGCACCACTGTTTTTCAACCTATTTCTATCAGACATTGGAGACTTTCTGGCCTCGGCGTCGCTCATCTGTCCCAGGATTAACAGCAGAAGACTACACTGGCTGGCCTATGCGGACGATCTTGTTCTTTTGGATGGATCAGCATTAGGACTGCAACATCTTTTATCCAAACTCAATGAATATGCCAAGTTAAATGGCCTAATAATCAACCCACTAAAATCCAAGGTCCTGATTTTCAAACATCCAAGAAAAAAGGTAACATCAAGGATCTGGGTGTTGGACAACGAGGAAATTGCCCGAGTAGATGAGCTCACATACCTGGGATATGAAGTCTTAGCCCATCCAACTGCAAACAAGGTGAACTCATCAATTCTCAAAAAGACCTCGAAAATTATTGCGCAAATGAAAAACTTAAACGGAAAATTTTGTAAATTTTCATTGTCACCACTCAAGAAATTCTACGTAGGCAAAGCAGTTCCTGTCCTCCTCTATGGATTGGAGGCAAAACCTCTGCTGTGGAACTACGATTGGAACAAAATTGAGGGCCTTATTTGGAAATCGTCCATTTCGCTTCCAATGTGCACATCGTCAGTCAGTCTGAGGTTCGAACTAGGCTTGACCTCATTGAGCTGCCGTGCAGAGTGGAAACTCCTGTCACTCTATCGTAATATAATCACAGCCAGCAAGGCCACTCTTTTTTTCGATATAAACCAACACCTAAAGAAAGCAAAATCAAACCAACTATCGAGCCTAGAAGAAAAGATTGGACAGATCCTGCATAAGCTTGATTTACCAACAGAAATCCTTCTACAATACCCCTTGAAAGTAAAAAAAAAAAACTAAAAATGGCTGACTGGATCGAAACAATCACAGGAGTCAGAAACCTAAAAACACTAAACTCCTTCTTGACAGTAGACAGGAAACTTGGAACCATGCCACGTTACCTGGAAAAATTCCCAGATCGTGAGATAAGAAACAGCTTTCTCAGACTGCGACTGAACCTAGCCTACACAGGAGAAATATTGGCTCAAAGAAACCAGGGAGAGAAGGCAACAAAATTCTGCGAAATCTGTAAAACTTCCAACCTCCAAACTTTGAAACATCTACTGCTGGAGTGCGAAGGCACATGGGCCACAAGAGTGTCTTTACTGAGGAGATTTGTAAGCAGAGAAGAGAGTCTAAATCAAGATGCATTCTGGAACAGACTGATCTCCGGCCAGGAAATCATGCTCACTGCAGCGATAGTAAAAGTCTCAGAGAAACTTACTATACTAACAAAGTATCAAAAGATGACATGGCCTACTGAGCTTCCTGGTTGACATTCTTTGGCCCCCCCAGTTATTCTAGTTATTCCCTGGTTTCCGAGATCCTATTGTAATTTTATCTAAGGAAATGCACTATTCTTTTGTAAAGGTTTTTCTTTTAAAACCAAAAAACAAATAAAATAAAAAAATAAAAAATACTAGTTGATCTCCCATTCATTCTGCTGGGTCACACTCGGGCAACCAATCACTCAAAAGGGCATTCAGCAGTGGGTCAGCCAATCAGGCATACAGTGCATTCAGGCCATTTTCCTCCCTCTCAGACGCTCACAACTAGGAATGTGTATTGGGACAAGTACCCAGCCATTCAACACTACACACTGCATTCATACCAGTTTCGGGCAGGGATGTCTCAGTCATTGTGTTTCATACCAGAAACCAGACATCCACAACAAGAAGTGCATATTGGTCACACACTCCATTCACCCAGGTCCCACCCACAGGGTACCCACAACATAGTCACTGGGAAGGCTCCAGCCAGTCTTGCCTGGACTTCACTACAATACCATATATGGAACTTCCACCCAACAGCCAGTCAGGGGGAAGGGACTGAGTCAGGGCTTCCCAGGCCTTTGTGAAAACAAGGTAACAGGCAAAAGAAAGCAAGAGGCCACAGGGGCCATCTTGTTTCCTATCAGGAATCAACTGATTCCAATGGAAGGGCATGGGTATCCCAAAATGGAGGATACTCCGATCACCTGTCAAATTCAGCATGGAGCTGCCACCAGCCCATACCCTGCTCTGTGGGCCACACACAGGTGCCCAAAAACATACACTAGGGGCACAGGGTTGTACCCCCACCCATGGGTACCATAAGGGTATCCCATGGGTCTGTACACCAAACCAAAAATAGGAAAAGCTGCACTGCCAGGTGCCCCACATGGACTCCTGGGCAGAAAATACAGAACAAATGAAAAAAAGGACTACAGGACAATGAGGCCCTGTTCCTCCAATGCATTTCCAGCATCACAGTGGGAAGGCTCAACGTAGGCATCTATTACCTCCTCACCAGGCTCACCTTCAAGCAAACAGGTTGCACAGCACTGCTTGGCCAACTCTGGACTCCTCCCTGGAATCCCAGTCGACGCAGTAGAATTTCGTGAAGGTGTGCGTTGACCACCACATAGCAGCCCTGCAGATGTCCAGCAGGGGCACACCAGACAGGAACACCGTTGTAGCAGCGATCGCTCTGGTAGAAAGGGCTCTCGGATGGCCAGGCAGCAATCGGTTTGCCACCCAGTGACAGTACGTGATACAGCCGGATAGCCACCTGGAAATGGAAGCCTAGGACAGGGCCTTCCCATGGTTAACTGGGCCAAAGTTCACAAAAAGCTGAGAAGTGTTCTAGAAACTCTTTGTACGGGTCACATAAAACTTCAGCGCTCTAGCCACATCCAGCGAGTGCAAAGTCCTTTCAGCCGGCGACAAAGATGTCGGAAAAAACACAGGCAACACCAAGGGCTTGTTGAGGTTAAATTCCAACTGAACCTTGGGCATGAAGGAGGGGTGCGTCTGCAGCACCACCCTCGTCTTGTGAAAAGTTAAGTAAGGGTGCTTGCATGACGTGGCCTGGATCTCACCTGCTCGTCTTGCAGAGGTGATGGACACGAGGAAAGCTATCTTCCACAACAAACTTAAGTGGGGCTGAATGCATAGGTTCAAATGGGGTCCCAATGAGCCTAGTCAGCACCACATTGAGTTCCCACGCCAGTGCCAGAGCCTTCACCGGCAGGAACAAGCGGAACAGTCCTTTGACGAACTCCTTCACTAGACTGGGCAACCACAGAGACCGTCCCGCAGATCTGGTGTAACGGGAAATAGCCGCCAGATGTACCTTAATGGAGGCATGGGCCAGTCACGATTTAGCCAATGACAGTAAATATGGAAGTACTTGAGGAGCTGTGACTCGCAAAGGGTTAATCTTCTATGAACAGCACCAAATTGCTTCGATTTGTGTCCGTAGCATTTCAGAGTAGAAGATGCTCTAGCCTTGGCGAGAACCTCCTTGCAGTCCGCCAGAAGATCGTAGCCACCAAATTCTAGCACTGCAGGAGTCAGGCCTTCAGGTTCAGAGACCCTGGGTTGTGGTAAAGAATGGCGCCTCCTTGCCTGGCGAGAAGATCCGCGACCACTGGCAACTTGACTGGTGGTGACGCCAACCTGCTGAGAAGGTCCGGGAACCAGATCTGCCTTGGCCACGCTCGTGCAACAAGGATCATCCGGCACCGTCTGAGTTGATTGATGACTTCAAAGTAGCAACGGCAAGAACACATACAGAAAGAGGCCTTCCCAAGGGAATGAGAATGTGTCCCCCATGCTCCCCTGCTGGGGAAACCTCTGGCACTTGCTGTTCGTCGCCGTCGCAAACAGGTCGATGTGGGGATTGCCCCATCTGAGAAAAAGGTTCTCGACTGGGTCCTGCCGAAGTTCCCACTCGTGGCAAGAACGTGTTCTTTACTCCTGCCAAATGAAACTGGATGAGGAACATTCTCTGAGCGACGGCCCAGTGCCACAAGTCCTGCGCCTCTTTGGAGAGTGCCGGGGATCTGGTGCCCCCCTGTTTCCGGATGTAAAACATTGTGGTGGTATTGTCCGTGAAGACCCTCACCACCTTGCCATTGTCCCCATCAAAGGGCATGTCCAAAACCCTTGTCTGGACCTCCCGAAGAAAATTGGTGGGCATGAGCCAGCCACAACGGCAAAGGCAAACGCCATTGCCCATCTGGCGGAAACCCGCGTCCGCGATGTCCATGGCCACCGTGATGGCGTGGTCCAACGCCACTTTGCCTGCCTGGAGAATCTCCAAAGCCTCAACTCTCTTATCCTTGGGGAGGAAGTCCAGGAGAGGATGAGCTTCATCCACAGCTCCTGGTCATATCTTGACACGATAGCAAGGGCGTTGGCGGCCTTGACGGTCGTCGCCGCAGAGTAGATAACCTTCCTACCCATCGAATCCAACTTCTTCCCCTCGTTGTCAGGAAGGGTGGACGCTGCATAAGACGTCGAGCTCGACGATTTGTTCTTCACCACAGCAGAAACCACTGAATCCGGTGAGGGTTAGGACTATAAGCACTTGGGCGCAGAGTCCGAGACCCTGTACTTTTCCAGCCGGTCCCTCTTCGCTGGGGCTGTAGAAGGGTACTTCATGAAAGTCAGCCCTTCATCCCAAATGTCGTCCAGTAGCGGGACCCAAAGGATGGTCTTCCTTTTCGCCTCGCAGCACTGATAAAAGCCCTCCTTTTCCTCTGGCATGAGCTGGAAAAGCTCCGATACTCTGGAGATCATTGCATGGAAGATCCCATCTCGCCCGGAGGGGGGGATCTGGGCGGAGGAGGCGGAAGGTCCCCCATTCCGCCGTCGCGCCCGACTGTCTCCCTTGGGGTGAAGCGGGCGGCGGTGAAGGTTGGCAAGGAGGCATAGGGTGCCTCTGCCTCTTCTTGACCCGCGGTTCCCCCGTTGACACCAGGGTGGCCCGCCCCGGTGTTGCGGGAGGCGGAGTCGCCAGCATCCTCCTCTATCTCGGAAACCAGAGTATGAAGGGTCGAGAGGATATCCATTGAAAGGTCTCTAGATCGAATCTGGGCCATCGGAGTAGGGTCAGGGCCCTCATCCTGGGGCCCACCGTCGCCTTCATCGACAATCCTCGTCGCAGGGAGAGACTCCGGCGTCTCCCTCATCACCATTGCCCTCCTGGATGGTCTGGAGGTAAACTTGGCAGAAGAGATATCCGTGCTCTGGAGGCCTTCAACACTACCCCACCCCCGCCCTTCTTGGCGTCTAGAGGGGACGGCCTCGGGGAGAAGGTCAGCATCCTCTTCTCCGGTGTCTTCACAATGGGCTGGAACAAAGCCTCCCTCCTGGGAGGCAGGGTCACCCTTGTCAACGGAGTGGCACCCTGCGGGTCCGCCCCTCCGTCCTTCGAAAGGGACGCCGCCACCACCTTGATAAAGGGCGCCGATTTCGGATGGTGCTCCTGGGCCTTCACGGTCAGGCCGGGTCAGCCGCTCGGTCCCTTTTGGCCTTCTCAGACGAGGGTAGACCGGACACAGTACCCTGCTTCGCCTTCTCCTTGGTCATCTGTGGGTTCGCCTTCAACTTGCCCGGGTGATCAGACTTTCTCTTGGAAAAAGATCCCAAGTGTTGTCTGGAGATCGATGCAGATGGGGATGTCAAACGCACCTTGTCCGTCGTGCGGTGCGCAGCAGCGACACTCCAGACAGTAGAGGACTCTCGTTGCATGGTTTTTTGTTGGACCCCCACGGGTAGGGCGCCCTCAAAGGACTTCGAAGCCTGCTCAGCCTTCCCGGATCCAGGAGAGGCAGGCCCCAGCGTATCACCCGGTGCAGAGGACTTGGCCTGCAGCCAATCTTCAAAGTGTGCTTCGAGAACTCACTGCAAAACGCACAATCCTCCTCCTTATGCGTCAGGGTGCAGGCAGTACAGGCATTGGGAATGCTTGTCCATGTATACATTCCACAAACCGCAGTCGGAGCAAGGCTTGAAGAGGGCAGCGCCGTCCTTCCCGTCCGACATGATCCACAAATCTTCTGGAAGCCTCTAAGAAGAAACTCAGAAAAATTCGCCCTTGAGGGGCGCTGAAAAATCAGAAAAACGGGTCCCAGTTAGTCGGAAGGATTGATGGAGCACAAGGGCTCGATTGACCGAAAAATAGAGTTCAACTCTCCCAAAAAAGCAAAAAACGCAGTAAAGGCTCGAGAGCTAAGCACAGGACTCCCAACACTTGAACGTGCGGTAAAAATCTGAAGATGGCTGCCAGAGGAGAGGCTTAGTTAAAGGGCAGTCATTGGCTGGGGGTGGGGGGGGCAGTATGACCCAGAGTTCAGTGATAGGTTGTTATGAGAAAGACAGGTCAGACATGAAACTAATTTTTCTTTTACCGCGGATTCCCAGCCGGACAGTGAATATTCATTAGCATGTGAATCCATGTCAGACCCCCATGCTAGAGAAGCATCTTTCATGTACAATATTGCCATGTAGACCCCTTGCGACACTAGAGGGATTACTTCTTGCAGCGTTATCATTCAAAACTTTTGGGGTTTGACGAATTTGTTCGCTGGGTGCAAGTCTAGCACAGGGCGCATGGTGAGATCATTTTTGGTAACAAGGAAGTACACCGAATAAATACCCTCATTTACCTGTAGAACAGGGACGACTTCGATCGTGCCCTTTTCTTGCACGATCTCAACCTCTTGCAGTAGGATCTTCAGATGTTCTGGCGACAAACGCCTGGACTTTGGTGGTCTGTAATGAGGTGGTTGGCTGAACTCTATGCAATAACTGTGGGTGATTGAGCATCCCATGCGTGGAAGAATGATGTTATCCGTCCCCCAACAGGGGAGGCATGGGAGGAGGCCTGAATTGGTGAGTCATTTTTGATTTGAGGCCGGGGAGCCTCTAGGAGTGGTACTTCTACCCCTTCCCTTTCTCCGGTGATGTCCTCTAGGCTGATCTTGGTTAGAGGCAGCTGAGCCCTGCCCCGAGGATCATGTGTTTCCAGTTCCATACTTATTGTGGGGGGAACGTGGCAAAGACTGCGCATGAACAGACCGGCGAGAGCTTCTCCACCTCGATGCTGAAATGCCCTCAGTTATTTGGTTTAAAGACTTCAGGGTCTCATGTTCCTTCTTTGCGGTTTCAAGTGCCTTTTCTACCGCTTTACCAAACAGGTTAGACTCCTATACCAGTTTGTTAATGAGGGACGCTTGAGTTTCTGGTTTGAATCCTGAATATTTCAACCATGCGTGCATCTTCAATAAAGTACCTTGGGCCAGTGTTCTCCCTGCTGTCTCTGCAGCATCCAGGGTGTTAAGAATGTTATGGTTCACCTGCCACCCTTCCGACACCACTGACAGCAGGCGTGAACGTGTGGGCTCAGGGTCCTCTTGCAGGCCTTCCTGTAGCAGATTACACTGAACGTTGCTGTAGCTAACCAACAGCGTAGTATTGGCTATTCTGGTGGAATAGGCTGCCGCAGTCGTAACACGCTTCCCCAGGACATACAGCTTCTTGTAGTCCTTGTCCGGCGGTGCCTCGCCCGTGGGCAAAGGTACTCCTGCTCTCTTCCTAGTCATCGTGACCACAAGGCAATCTGGAGTGGCATCACCTCCAATATAGAGTGGGTCAGTGAGAGAGGGGTGAAAACGCTTCGACCCGTGGATTCATCGCCCTCGTTTGCGATGGTTTGAGGAAAGAAGGGGTGACATGCCATTTGATCTGGTTTAAAAGAGGGGTCGCCTGGCTCGAGGGTGGCTTCTCTTTCAAGATGTCTTCCACAAAGTCTTGCACTGCTTCTTGTGTGGCTATCTGAAAATGTTCTGCTGCCTTCTTCAGGATAGCACTGAACACCATCTGGTCAGATAGAGGGGGGAGAATCCATGCAAATAGCATCTGCATCCGGGGAAGTGGCAGGTGACAACCATTGTCCTTCACCACCTGTTTGCTCATTCTCCCCCCCCCCCCCCAATCTGGGGGCCTGGCCTGTTGTGTCCTCAAAAGGATAATCATCTTGATCATAAGGGTCCTGAGGGTTCTCCTCCGGATCCGTCCAGTCAAACACCTCATGAAGGGGGCAGGATGTCCTTTGAAACTTAGACACAGTAGGATAGAGGTCTTCCTCGCTCTGCATTTTAGGGGTAAAATATTTGTCTGAAAAATCTACAAATTTAGAAAGCTTATTCATGCACCCCTCAAACCTGTCTCTGGTCCACACAGATGAACCAGGAGGGTCTGGAGGGGGTGAGGGGAGGGCTCTACCTGGTGATCTCTATCCTTAGGCCGTTGAGATTTCTCTAACAGTTTTAGTCAGGGGCTGGGGACTTTCAGAAAACTCTTCCTGGTCTTCTCGACGCGTGGGTGCGTCTTACGACCTGTCCTTAGTTTCTGCAGCCAGTAGTCTTATCTTCACGAGGCTCTCGCTGATGTTCGGCGTGTCTCGGAGGGATTTCAACTGCCCTAGCGGTTTCGCCAAGGTTTTCATGGTTACCAAAGCTTTATGCAGAGTGTGAGGGAGTGTTCCTGGAGAGAGGTTCTCTGCAGCTGCTGGTATCCACACAGTATTTTCTCACTATTTACTGTTGGAGGAGGAGCCGAGCAAACAATGACCCTCTCCGGACGCTGAGGGAGTGTTCGTGGTGGTCAGTCTGGGCCCCCGCACGATTCTGCAGTCAGATGGAGTCAAGTGCCAACATATGCCTGGAGGCACCCCTGAGCTCAAAGCTTCCGAATTTACCCCCACTGACTCGGTCCCAACTACGGCGCTGTAATTCCGTGCCTTTGCAATCAGTGCCGGCAAGAAAAGAAAAAAAAACGCTGAGCAAGTAAGTGTCAGAGGGAACTGGGATAAAAATATTGACAAACAGGGGAACATGGCTGGAAGCAAGCGATCCTCTTGGTATACAAGGTGGAGCAGGGGAGGAGATCACCTGCGAGCTCCGGTGCTGTGAACCCAGAATGACTCCCGCCGTTGTCCTTGGCGATGGACCAAACAGCGAATATGGCATTGATGGGCGGGGGTGGTAAGCCAAGCAAACGGGGTCCCTGCTCACTCTAATGACGTTTGTGACGGGGGTGAGGAGGGGCGGAGTCAGATGGCAAAGGAGTCGAGTGTGGCATGGAACACAGATAGCAACTGCCGCCAACCTGGGATCTGGATGTTCCGACCCAGCACAGTCAGGCCCATTCTCCGCACTTCCTCCCCCATTGCTTGTAAACAATTACACCAAGTACACCAATAGAGAACCAGGGGAACGGAGAGACCAAAACAGCTATCTGTCCTGGCATGGAGGGTTGTGGAAGGCAACTCAAAATTGCAAGGGGGCAAAGTTGCGAGGGAAAGCACGGGACGAAAGGAGATCTCGTGCGAGGCTGATCCGCTGGGAACATTTAACAGTGAGGGAGGCTCAGTAGGGCATGCAGAGGTGAAAGAAAGGGGGCACATTGAAACAAATCCATGCCTTATAACGCTAGCTGGTGGGCCCAGTCGGAGAAAGGTTGGGCCCGAAATAAACGTGCGAGAAGTTGACACCAGACATAAAAGTAGTAAAAGAGGCAACAAAGACACGAGCGAGGAGAGAGCCGGTGACGAGTCTGGCTCGCCTCTTGAAAACGAACAAGACGAATGGGGTCAAAATGCAGATGTTTTCACCCCAAATGAACATCCTGAAGGAGGAAAGAAGCATTCAGAGACACAGGACAAAATTCTGAATACGAGCTGATGCCAATCCTCAAGCAATAACTGCAACAGCGGGTCACCGTGACTCCATTGCTGTAGCAGATCAACTCATTAAGGGCTTAATGCTATTAAATGCAAAAGTCAGCGGTAGTAAGACGGGGGTGGGGAGAACCCCCGCGGAAACACTGAAATTAACAAAACACAATGGAATGATAAAAGTGGGAAGGAAGCAGCCGAGGAAATAAGTAGTATTGAAGATACAAAGAGACCCGAATTAACAAATTCATCCCCAAAAACAGAGGCGGGTGGACTACAGCCCTTTGCCGATGGTCCCATGCGCACAAAAAAAATCCTTTAAAGAATGCTACAAAGCTTAGGCAGCCCAAAATCGCCACAGAGAACAAATCTTAGTGGCCAAAACAATATTCGAAAATCAAGTCATTCCTCAGAAGATTAATCCTCCGACTCCTCTTTTGTACAGAGAGAGTTCCCCAAAATCAGAAGAAAAGCACCAGCACGTAGACAGGAAAAAGTCTCAGCCCCCAAAGAAAGTCTGGTACTACAGGAGATGGGGGGAAAAAGGTGATAAATGACCTAAGGCCAAATATGTCTGCAAAGGTATTTGCAATAGCAACATTAACGAAAATATATAGGCAATTTAATGAAAACTAAAGTCCAACATACACTCATTGCATTGATGAACTCAAAAATGAATAAAATGGAAATTGATATGGTGGAAAGAAAACAAGAAGCATCTATGAATCCCAAAAAACGAGACGCCCAGTAAAGTGCTTAAAGACCTCCTAAAAAACAACAAGGAAGACAAAAGGCTGCTGGCTGAGCTAGCAAGGGAAACCATGTCAATTCTAAAGCGAGAGCAAACGTTAAGAGGTGAGCGCTCTGCTGAAAAAAGGAGAACCACCAAAAACTTCAAAGAGTCCCCCAGTTAAACAAGGGGAGCCGGGACCTCCCAGAGAGCTCACAGACAATGCCCACAAGCATCATGTGGGGAAGGAGAACACCGGAAATACCTGAAAACTATGTAACCCAGGAAGACTGGGATCAGAGACAAAAGAACCGTGGAGATACAAAGGGGCTAACAAATGAAACCTGTCTAGACGAGGTAATATCAGCGGTTCCATTAACTTCACCAGATGCAGAAGGTACTATCCAGAACCCAAACTTGAAAATAAACAATGTGGAGAAACAAACTCCAAAGCCTGTCGAAACCTTTGCAATATTTAAAAAAAAAAAAAAAAAAATAAGACGTTCCCCCGAAAGGGGTAGTGGCGAACTCAAACCACAGAAAATGGAAACAAAAAAACAAACAAAAACGAAAATGTATATGCCGCGGGGCAAAAACACAATTGCCAAAGGTTCTTGGAAATGTTTAAGGAACCTAAAATCCTTGAATGTAACAATACAAACTTAAAACTCTAAAAATAACGAAAAAGAGATCCAAGTCAAACAGAAGGTGGACCCAGTTGGAGGGGACCAAAAGAGCGAGGACAATAAAGAAAAGGAGCTGGAGAAAAAAGCCGCAATATCGATAGAGGACCTACTGAACCTCTCAAGACACAAAATGGAGGAAAAGGAGTTTGTCCTGGAAAGCGTTGCTAGATCAGTGTTGAAGGCCTTGAACATTTGGCCACACCCCTCGAGTATCAGTGTCAAAAACTTTTTATTACCGAGCCACTGGATCGTTTGATCTACATACTATATTTTAATAAGCTTGTAACAAACTGTATTAAAATAAAAATAAAAAATAAAAATCGAATAAAAAAAAGCTTTATGCATCGGCATGCTCTTCAGAGGCACCTCAACGCTCTTGTGGCTTTTGGTGCCGACGCCCTCTCACTGGAGTGCCCAGATGCATGCCGCCCAGGCAGATGCAGGGAGGCCACCGACCTTGATGAATGGCGGGTTCCATCAACATTGTCGGCGTCTTTGACCATTTCGGCGAGTACGTTGAGGCAGTACGGGTTGTGTTTTCTTCCGACTAATGTGCGAGTCCCTGTCGCCTGGGTGTGAATGCCCCATAGCAGACTGTTAGGCAATATTGTATGCAATACCCTTTGGGTGCACTACAACAACCCTGACTTCCTGGCAATAGGAACCCAAACTTTGGTATAAATCTGTACTACACAGGTTGGTAGCATGATTGAGTAGCCAGGCTTATCTCAAGTGGTGTCAATGTGAGCTGTAGGGGAGTTAGAGATTCACAGTGAAAAGTATTCAAATAAACTTACACACAAGGTTTTTTGATTAAACAATTATTAATTTATCTAACAGTCAGTTTGAGTAAGCCTAATTCAGAAGGGGCAATATAAAAGTAACACATACATTCTAAAATACACTCTTAATAATTCTAAATCAGTAAGTACCCTTTTGGGATGGCACACAGACACTTTCAGTTAACTTTAGTAACTAGGACACCGGACATTAATGCATTTAGGATCAGACTTAAGAGTATGTCAAAGAAAAAGGTTATTAGGACAGAACAAGAGATCTCACAAATATTCTGAAAAGAGGTAAGTACTTTTGAGAAAACCCCAATGCAAAGTTAGTTAACCCCTTCCTGGAAGGAAGGCCAAACCCAATGACAGAGGGAGAAAGTCATTCAGGTAGCCAGGCTATGCCAAAGTCAATTGGGCAAAAGTCTAGGTGAGCTGAAGCACTTCTCTGAAGTAGGTAAAAAGTCTTGCACAATGTTTTAGATGTCTTTGTAGAAAAGAAGAAATCAAAGTAGGGCCACAAGCGGTTTAGGCTTGTGAAGTAAAGAAGCCGTCAGCAACTCTACAGAAGCAACCACAACAAGTCTCAACTGAGAACAAGGAACAAGTTACTTGCCTTTAACTGTTCTCCAGCATGGGTCTGGCATGGATTCACATGCTCATGAATATTCCATGTCAGGCTGGGAATCCTCGATAAAGAAAAAATCAGTTTCAGTTTCACTTAGGCATCTCAACATTAAGCCTCTCTTACCTCCTTCACAGGTTGCGCAGCACTGCTTGGCTGACTCTGGACTCCTCCCTGGAATCCCAATCGACGCAGTAGAACTTCATGAAGATGTGCGTCGACCTCCACGTAGCAGCCGTGCAGATTTAGAGCAGGGGCACACCAGACAGGAACGCTGTAGTTGCAGCGATCGCTCTGGTCGAATGGGCTCTCGGACAGCCAGGCAACGGTCGGTTTGCCAACCGGTGACAATGGGTGATGCAGCCGGAGAGCCATCTGGAAATGGAAGCCTTGGAGAGGGCCTTCCACTGGTTCACAGGGCCAAAGTTCACAAAAAGTTGCGACGTCTCCCGAAAACTCTTTGTGCGGTCCACATAGAACTTCAGCACTCTAGCCACATCCAGCGAGTGCAAAGTTCTCTAAGCCAGCGACGAAGGCGTCGGGAAGAATACAGGGAACACCAAGGGCTCGTTTAGATGAAAATCTGACGGCATCTTGGGCATGAACGAGCGGTGCGTTTGTAGCACCACCCTCATCTGGAATGTCAAATAAGGTGGTTTACAAGAGGGCCTGGTTTTCTCCCACTCGTCGCGCGGAGGTGATGGCCCCAAGAAATTCTGTTTTCCGCGACAAAAATGTCAGCGGCGCCGAATGCATACGCTCGAACGGTGGACCCATGAGCCTAGTAAGCACCACATTGAGCTGCCACGCCAGGGCCGGCGCCTTCACCAGCGGGAACGAGAGAAATAGTCCTTTGACAAACGCCTTGACTAAGCGATGCAAGCATGAGGATGATCGTCCAGGAGATCTGGTGTAGTGGGAAATAGCCGGGAAATTAACTTTGATGGAAGCATGGGCCAGTCCAGCGCCTTGGCCAACAACGACAAATACGGAAGCACTTGCGGAGCAGTGACTGGTAGAGGGTCGATCTTCTGAGTACGGCACCAAACAGCGAACCTGCCCGTAGCATTTGAGAATAGATAAAGTTCTGGCCTTTGTGAGCACCACCTTGCAATCTGCTGGAAGATCATAGCCCCCCCCAAACTCTAGTGCTGCAGGAGCCAGGCCTTCAGGTTCAGCGTTCCTGGGTCGTGGTGCAGAATCGCGCCTCCTTCATTGGCGAGAAGATCTGCATCTGCCGGAAGCTTGACTTGAGGGAACGCTGACATGTCCAGAAGGTCTGTGTACCATATCTGTCTCGGCCACGGCGGGGAGACGAGGCTCATCCTGCACCGGGACCGTCAGAATTGATACTATACTAGTCGAAGAAGCAACGGCAACAGAGGGAACGCATACAGAAACAGGCCGTCCCAGGGGAAAGCGAATGAGTCCCCCCCACCCCCCCATGCTCCCTGGCTGGAGAAACCTGTTGGCGAACCTCCAGCACTTGGCGTTCATCGCCGCCGCAAACAGATCGATCTGGGGATTGCCCCATCTGCGGAACAGGTGATCCACTTGGTCCTGCCGAAGTTCCCACTTGTGGCAAGAGCATAGCTCCCTGCTGAGAGTCGGCAATGGTGTTCTTCACTCCTGCTAGATAAAATGGGATGAGGAACATCCCATGGGCTACAGCCCAGTGCCAAAGGTCCTAGGCCACTTTGGAGAGCGCAGTGATCTGGTCCCCCACTTCCCCACCTGCTTCTGGACATAGAACATTGTGGTGGTGTTGTCCGTGAAGACCCGTACCACCTTGCCCTTGAGGGACAGAAGAAAGGACTAGAGGGCCCAAAACACTGCCTGCAGCTCCAACACGTTTATGTGCAACGACTTCTCCTCCGGTAGCCCCAGGCCTCTTGCATGAAGACTTCCAGCGTGCGCTCCCCATCCTTACAGGGAGGCATCCGTTGTGACCGTCTCCTGAAGAGGTGGGATCTGGAAATCCACTCCTGCGGATAGATGTACACGCAATACCCACCACTGTATAGCTCAACAGAAACTCCCGTCGAGTGTGATCTTGTCCTCGAAGCTCCCCGCCACTTGTATCCAACGGGAGTCGAGGAACTCATGCAGCGGACGCATCTGTAGCCTGCACAGCTGAATGAGGTATATGCACGACATCATGCTGAGTAGGGACTTGATGGACCTCACCCATGCGACCTTCAGGATGGCCGCGATCCTCTCCTCCAACGCCAGGCACAACACGGTTTTAAGTAGGGCTCCTAGAACCATTGTGTCCTGTGATTATCGAGAACCCCAGGTCCGTCAGGAGTTGGACTGTCTTTGTCGTGTGGGCGACAGCGATGTCCTTTCAGTTTGCCCGGATGAGCTAGTCGTATGGGTACACGTGGATCCCTCGTAGACGCAGCTGCGCTGCTACCGGGGCCAGGCACTTGGTGAACCCTCATGGCGCCGACTTCAACCCGAAGGGAAGGGCCTTGAACTGGTAATGTCCTTGAACCACGAAGCGTAGGTACTGGCGGTGTCCCCTGTGTATCGGGATGTGAAAATATGCATCTTCGAAGTCCAGAGACGATAGAAAATCCCCCTCTTCCAGCTATCCTAGCACGTGCTGAAGCGCCACCATTGGAAACCTTTGGGACTTGAAAATTGTTCAGATGGCGGAGGTCCAGAATGGGCCTCCAACCGCCGGTCATCTTTCTGACGAGGAAATAACGAAAGTACACTCCGGAGCCCCAGAGGCTCTTTGGGACTCGATTGCCCTTTTTTTAACATGTCCCGTACATCCAGCAGCAGCTGAGGGACGTGGTTTTCTTGACGGCCACTGGTGGTATCCGTGGACACTTCAGTTGGCACTCTAGGGTGTGCCCGTGGGCGAGGGTGTCCAGCACCAAACGGTTGGTGGAGATGGTCTTCCACACGCTGATGAAGTTCACCAGCTGGCCTCCCACCGCGGTGCACAGGTGGGGGCCCAACTTGTTTTGCCGTTGAAGCGCCGCCTTGGCGATGACGACGTTCACCTCCAGACTTGGCGCGGCCCCTGTAGGTCTCCTGAGGCGATGAGCGGGAGGGCTGACCGTAGGTTGGGGCACCTCCTCCGAAACCTTTAGAAGCACTTTGGGATTTCCCTCCAGAAGTTCGAAAGGATGGCCGTTGTTGAAGGATTCCCAAGGCACGAGCCGTCTCAGTGTCTGCCTTGATGGCCTGGAGAGACTCGCCCACAGTCTTTCCAAACAAATTGTCCCCATGGGGCATGTTTAACACCTTCGACTGAACATCCTGGCGGAAATTAGTGGCCCTCAGCCAGACTCGCCGACTAAGGCAAACACAGTTGCCCATTTGACAGAATCCCATGTCGGCAATGTCCGTGGCCACTGTAATGGCATGGTCCGAAGCCACCTCGCCTTTCTGTAGAATCTCCAACACCTCAGGCCTCTTGTCGTTGGGGAGGAAGTCCAGGAGGGGGGCCATCTTGAACCAAAGTTCCCTGCCTTATTGCGCCATGATGCCGAGGACAGTAGCGGCCTCGATGGTCTGCCGACGTGATCACTCTTCGCCTCATGGCATCCAACTTCTTCCCCTCACCGTCTGGGGGGGAGGGGGGAGGAGACCGCCGACGAGGATGAGCCCGAAGACGACTTCTTGGCTGTTGCCGAAACCAGAGTCTGGAGACGGCTGGGACCGTAGGCACTTGGACGCAGTCTGCCACCATTTCTTCTCGTAGCGATCCCTCTTCTCCCCCACCGATGAGGGGTTCTTCATGAGCGACTACCCATAGTCTTCCTCTTCGCCTCCCGCTGCTGGTAAAGGAGATCTTCTTTCTTCTCCACCAGAACGAGCCAGAACAGCTCTGAGGCCCTGGCGACCATGGCGTGTGGAACGAGCCAATCTCGTCGGGTGGTGAAGATCTGGCCGGCGGAGACAGGAGGTCCCCCAGGCCGTCATCCGTGGCCGTAGACACCGTGTATGGCTCCGTGTCATCCCGTGGGGGGCAGGAAAGAGGGGTGAATTATTCTCCTCTTGGATGGCGGTTCCTCCGATGGGCCCGGTGCCACGGGTGGGCTGCCGGCGCAAGAGGCATCCTTGTCTGGATTTCTGAGCACAGTATGCAGAGCCGTAAAAACGTCCACCAAGATATCGATGCTGGGGAGGAGGCAAAGGGGGCCGGGGCATCTGCGGGTTAGGCTGGTCCACTCCATTGTCACCACCCTGTTGCTCCTGGTCATCACCTTCGCCCTCGTCGGGTCCCCCCCGTAGGGACTTCTCTCGACGCATCTCCCCTCCTTGAGGACCGGGAGGTTGGCGAGTTCTTCCGATGAGGAAATGTCTGTTCCCTGGAGAGGAACACCCCCTTTCTCTGCGACTAAGGGAAAATGTTTCAGTAAAATTATGGCCATCACCTTCTCCAGAGTCTTTTCGATAGGCTTGAAAGAGGACTCCCTCCCGGGGTCAAGCACTCTGTTGAGGTGGCTTAGTTTCAGTCAGTCCTGCTTCCTGGGAGTCCAGAGGACCTTCCTGGAGCTCTTGGCCAACTTCAAAGCAACACACAATCTGGTGTTACTCTCCCTGGCTATTCGTTTCCAGCAGCAACACTGGAAATTCAACCAGCTCCAAGAGGATGTACAGGTGGCTTATTTTGGAGTTATTGGTCCCACCAACTCAAGGGGAGAAGTCGTCCTTACAGGGCTTCTCTAGTCTAAATGAAATTCGAGTTTCAGCAGGGCTTCACCGAGGCAAACCAACGGTACAGGAGTTGCAGGAGGCGTCTTCAAGTTATTCGGATTTCTTCATCCAGTGGTCGACTCTGCCTTCCAAACCAAAAAGCCTCGCCTTTTATGCAGGTTTCTTCCATTCATTCCAGCCCAGCTGTCAGTCACTCAGCAGGGTGACTGTCCTTGCCGGACAGCCAGCCGGCCAATCCCATAGGAGTGTATTCATGTCTCCTAGGAGACTAAGTACAGAGAGTTTCGGGCACCACCCTTGCTTCCTGCCCCACCAGACACCCTGGAGCCAGAGGCGGGCTTCACTCGTGAATGCCACCAAAGGCAAAATGAACAAAGGGACCAAACCTGGATTGGCGCGCAGAGTAAATCTCAAGAAGGACCTTTCCACAAAGAAATGGCAAAAAGAAGACCGGGGCCATTCTGACAAAAATGGCACCTTGGGTGCTTTACTGCAGCTGCGAATGCAGGCCGCGGTAAATGCACACCACAGTAGTTAAAAGTAAACCACTGCCACCAGCCATTTGTCGAGGAAAGGGTAACAAAAATGTTACATGAGAAGATAGACAAAGGGGATACCAAGTAGCCCCTCCAGCACCCTATTGTAAGATAGGGTGTGCTGGGTCTAGAAAGTTATAATGTAAATAAAGTCCATTTCACTTCACTGTTGTTGGAAACAGTAGTTTATCCAAGAGAAGGTATTTAAACCTTGGGGAAATCTGAAAGACTTCCCTGTGTCACTGCACTGTAGGTGCTGTGTGACAATGTAAAAGATTACGTCTATGGTGTTTGTCAGACTCCACAGCCAAAAGAAACAGACAGCAAACACGGAATCAAAAGTACAAAGTCCCAAAGTTCAGCAAAAGAGCTGGGGGTCTCTAAGGTGGGAAGAATTTAGCACTAAACTGAAAATTCTCCCTAACAGACCCATCGGGCTGCTTGTCGGGCCCGGGGACGGACGCTTCAGAGCATGGCTGCTCCGTAGATAGGTCGATGGCATCCGTGCCAGAGCCATGGCTGTCGCTCAATGCTCGTTACTCTTGGCGGCGCGGGAGCTACCCTCTGACTGCATCATGGCGTAGGCTGCCTACCGTTTCACTCACCGTTCCTTTATAGTCTTGGGACATAAAAGCTGGCAAGACTGACAGGACGCCTTGTGGTGATCTAGAGGGAGACACTTCTTGCACCCCCAATGCGTGTCCTTTCAGGGGTACTTGCCTTTACAAGAAGGGCAACATTTAAAGGGTGTCCTGTCCATAGCTCAGGTTTATCGTGACGGCAAGACCAGAAGGGAAAAGGGGAGAAAGAAATGCATTCTTGAAAAGAAACAGAGCCCCGGACCCCACTCGCGGTCGACAGAGTCAACCCGAGCACCAGCTGCCGAAGCCTGGAGAGGTCTTCTTCGTTCTCGGCATTGGTTAGAAGTAGTCGGTGAAGGAGACGATTATGAATAAACTACTGAGGTCGTGGACAAAGGTAATTATTAGCAATTTTTACAAGCTCTGCATAAGGCGACCAGCTAGTTAGGCGGAAAAAAGCAATCAGAGGGACCTCGATGCGCGAGGGATTTTGGGTACAGTTACATCATAGATCAAGTCCCTCACTCGAACAGCATTGCTTCTCTGCCTCTTGGGCCTACTGTTGCAACCTGGCACTACCTGCTTGACAGCCATTACATGTTTCGCCTCATCTTTCCTTCCATTTGCTACTCTGTTTCCAGTGTATCTCACTTTCTGATTTTCTGCCTCTCACCATGAAGTGTTGCTATTCCACTTTTTGCGGTCAGTTGCTCCGTCACTCTGCCTCTTCCATCGCTGCATTCTATTATTGCATTTCCCTCCTACATTGTGCTGTATCGGTTGATTTAACTCCTCTTTCTCATGTAATTACTCTGGCTATATTTGTTTTTATTGTTTCTTTTTCGGTGCGTTAGGGAGAATCCTCAGAAATGTGCTAATTCCCCTCTACCTCAGAGAGACCCCCAGTACTTTTGCTAGACTATGACTAATTTTTAACCTGGAGAGAGAGAGAGATCTTTTTCCCCACTCTCTCATGTAATCTTCTGTGATTGACTCGGTTTCTTTGGACTGTGGTGTCTGACAAACTCCATAGGCATCATCTTTACATTGTGTCACACAGCACCATCAGTGCAGTGACACTTGGAAGTCTTTCAGATTTCTCGAAGGTTTAGATACCTTCTCTTGGATAAACTACTGTTTCCAAAACCAGTAAAGTGAAATTGACTTTACTTACTATTGATACTTTATAGACCCAGCACATACTATTTTACCATAGGCTGCTGGAGGGGTTACTTAGTATCCCCTTGTCTAGTATCTCTTTAACATTTTCATATTACCCTTTCTACAATTAATGGCTGGTGGCAGTGGTTTACTTTTAACTACTGTGGTGTGTTTTTAACGCGGGCTGCGTAAGGAGCTGCAGTAAAGCACCCTTGGGTACCATTTTTGTCAAAATGGCCCGATCTTTTTTCGCCATTTCTTGCTGGAAAGGAACTTTGAGGTTTACTCTGCACGCCAAACCAGGTTTGGTCCCTTTGTTCGTTTTGAATTTGGCGGGATTCACGAGTGAAGCCTGCCTCTGGCTCCAGTATGTCTGGCAGGGGCAGGAAGCGAGGGAGGTGCCCGAAACTCCCTGTGCTTAATCCCCTTTGCTACAAGGTGAATGGCCAGCTGGCTGTCCGGCAAGAGCAGCCACCCTGCTGTGTGATAAACAACTAGGCTGGAATGATGGGAGAAACCTGCATAAAAAGGCTTCGAAGGTCAACCACCGGACGAAGGAATCTGAAGAAGAACTTGGAAGAGACGCCTGCTGCAACTCGTGGACCATTGGTTTGCCCGGTGAAGCCCTGCTGCTGTGCTGAAGCTCCTAATTCATTTTGACTAGGGAAGTCCTGCAAGGAAGACTTCTCCCCTTGAGTTGGTGGGACCAATCAACTCCAAAGTGAATTCGTCTGGACATCCTCTCTGAGCTGGCTGTACTTCCTTGCTGCTGCAGGAACCGAAGTTCCAGGGAGAGGAACACCAGATTGGAGTGCATCACTTTTAAGGGCAGACCTGTGGTGAAGGAATATCCCTCGTACTCCCTTGAAGCAGGACTGACCAAGCCTGAGCAACCACAACAGAGTGCTGGACCCCAGGTACGAGGAAAGGCCAGAGTGTTATCCGTGAGATCGTGGTGGTGCCATTTGCTGAGACGCAAGGAGCTGAAATTGCGAAGTGCCGCTGAATAGAAGTTTGTCCTTTTCTGTCACTGACTGTGCCACTGCAGTGCAGGAGTCCCCAGACGGCCCTCCCTTTTGTCCCCACGACTGAGGCCCAGGAACAAAAGGATCTGCAGGGCTGCACAGGAACAGAAGCCAGCTGGAACCATTTCTTCTAACCAAAGGTACTGTACAGTCTAAGAACTTGCCTCTTGTCGTCTAGCCTTACTGGTTCTCAGTTGAGACTTGTCTTGGTTGCTTCTTTAGAGTTGCTTGCATCTTCTACTTATCACAAGCCTCCCAGAGTGTGGCCCTAAATTGATTCTACTTTTTGTTCTACTTTTTTCTACAAGACTTCTAAAACATCGTGCAAGACTTATTCACCTACAAGAAGTGCTTCACCTCACCTAGACTTTTGCCCAATTGACATTGGCTGGCCTGGCTCCCTGAATAACTCTTCTTTCCATTGTGTTTTACCTTTCCTTCCAGGAAGGGGTTAACTCGCTTTGCATTGGGGGGGTTCAAAAGTACTTACCTGCTCGTTTCATTCTATAATCCTTTTCTTTGACATGCTCCTAAGTATTGCTCTAAATGCAACAGTGATATATTAATATCCACAGTGTCCTAGCTATTTAAATCACCTGAGGGTGCAGGAAGTGTCTGTGTGCCATCCCCAATAGGCGTTTGCTGATTTAGAGAAACTAAGAGTGTGTATTTTGGAGTGTATGTGTGTGTTACTATTATATTGCCCCTTCTGAAGAAGGCTTATTCAAACAGACTGTTAAATTAAGAACAGTTTAATCGAGAAACCTTGTGTGTAAGAGTTTATTTGGATACTGGTCACTGTGAATCTCTGTGTAAGCACCCTACTGCTCACACTGACCCATCTTGAGGTAAGCCTGGCTGCTCAGCTACATTACACACCTGTGTAGTACAGACTTACACCAAAGGTTGGGTTCCTATTGCCTGGAGGTCAAGGTTGTTGTAGAGCACCCAAAGGGTACTGCTCCAAATCTTGCCTAACATGGTTGCTACTCCTTTTGATCATCTTTGTGCACTGCCTCATGCTATTGATATGCCATTCTCCAATCAGGATTTTCTATTTCCAGCTGTCCCCATCTGCTGTTGATCTGAGTTTTCTTATTTTTATGTCTTTTGCTCTGCTTCCATCCTCAACCCTATTGTGTGTCCTATTATTTACCTTGGTTTCCCACTTTCTTTGTTGCTCCCTTTTGTAGTTCTCTTCCCTTTGCTTGAATTCCTATTTTGGATTGTCCAATACGTTCTTTGTTCTCGCAGCCTATCCCCCCCCACTTGGTTCGCCTGTATTGCTTGGGTTCAGAGTTGCTCCCGCTCTAATTTTTGTCTTTTGACATAGCACCAATAAATAATCAAAAAGCTGAAAATGCCCTTTCCATTTACAAATAGAGTGCAGCTCTAACATTGGGTGCTCTTTTTTAGATGTGGGAAAACCTTTTGGCCATTAGGGTGGGAATTATAGCTGGAGGTGTGTCTCACACGAGATACAGCACTAGCTTGAATGCAGATGTTTTGCCAGCACTGTATGCCATTACAAGTATCAGCGCCAAGATGAGATGCGAGATCTGAGCCATTACAAGTTTAGCAGCCCTCATGGGATGCGCTTCTTCTGGGCCATTAAGTATAGCAGCCCTGATGAGATGTGCGTGTTCTAAGCCATTACAGCCCTGCCGATCACTGAAGATTTATTAGTCCTTTTGATAAATTAAAAGTTAAGTCAGCCCTGTTACAATTGAATGTTACCTGCATCTTAAAACACACACCGCTGATGAATAAGCATTAACTCAGCTTTCAACAGTATTTGAACCAACAGGTTACACAATGATATCTGCAGCAGGGCTACTGAACCACTGAGCTACCTTTCCCAGCACGCTGTTGACTCAGAAAGGCACATAGAGTTAGGGCACTGGCAGTTCCATGTGAGGCTTGCCTGACCTAACCGGCTTGTAAAAAGCACTCAGCCTGTTTGGACTATCCTACATGAGTCAAGAGATTCAAATTGAGGCTTTGAAATGTGCTAGATTTTTGGCAGTGGGAATCAATCGGACATGGGAGAACCAAAGTTTTGAAAAGCGCAAAACCGAGTAGGAGAGATTGAAGTATATGACAGCAGTGCCATCTTCTCACACTGACCGCCAGTGTACATCACACCAGCTTAGGAGGATGGTGGGAAGGATCTATGTGAAAATACCAAATTGTCTACTGCAAGGTCGAAAATCTTGCATGTAAAACACATTTTTGGCACCCACTTTATTAAATACCCAAACTCAACGCCCCTCAGTCCCCATCTAATTTTTTGAGGAACGTCTTTTTCCATGCAAGGTTTTCTACCTCGCAGTAATGGGATTTAGTATTTTATAGCGATACCGGTGGGAAGAGCTCAGACATTGTTCTTGCTCAGTACTCTAGCTTGCTGCAGAAAATGCCAAAACAGGTTTGTGCTTTGTCATTACAGCAGTTCTTAAGAAATTCAGGTACTGTCCCAAAACATAGCAGTCCTGCTAAGAAATGTGGGCATGATGCAATCAGCCCGGCTGTGAATAATTGTCACTGTGCCATGACATGCGTATAGCAGCTGTGCTGATAAATTAGGCTACTTTGCCTGAATATAGAGCAGTCCTGTTGAGAGGTGCCGGTACAATCGGTCACTGAAATTATATACAGTACTGCTTCTACCTGCATCCATTATACCAGCATGCGGTGAGCGGGTGGTCAGAAAGGGAGTTTAAAGTTCAGACCACATGCCCAGCTATTCCTTGCTCTCCGAGACAACAAACTATGTACAGTGCC